>NC_140581.1:464143246-464468246 GCF_964204655.1 Triturus cristatus | reverse complement strand
GAAAAACACCATCTCCACGCAGACACCTTTCTACAGTAACAAGTATGCATACAAGAGTGTATTCAAAGATTACCTACTCCTTCCTATTTTTCACTATCCTTTGAGAGTCTCACAAGATTGTAACATTCTTTTAAAAAAAATGTAACCTTTTATTCATCACAGTACTTATGTCGCACACACTTCCTCTCAATAACAAGCAATACAATATACATTTCTACTAGAGTGTATTGAGAACTCACCTTCTCCTTTTTTACTATTCACAATATCGTCATTTTTTTTTAAACGATGTACATTTATTTTCCTCACAGCAGTTATGCCGTAGAGACCTCCTCTCCAAATTTCCACAGCACCTGCAATTTTTCACAGTAAACAGGAATAGCGGCAATTTCATTTCTAAAATTCCAACAGCCAGCCAATTACAGCGCTCACAAGCCTCGCGGGTGAGAGAGAGCATTAAGGCTCACTGGAAAAATGGGTCTTTTGCCCAATTAAAGGCCTCCATTTTTTATTTTGCACTCTCACTGGTCATTCGTGAGACTCTTGCTAGCCCAACTGTCCAAATGTCTAGGTTTTTTTTTACCAAATTACAAAAAGCACAATCTGCCAACCAAGATCTAGCTTCCTGCCAAATTTGGTGTAATTCCATGCAGCAGTTTTTGCTGTAGCCTTATCTAAAGAAGTCTATGAAAAATGCATGGGGATTTAGTTTTTTGGGACCTCTTTTTTCTTGGCCCTCACTTGATGGATCACCCCAAACCTTTCCAGGAAGGAGCTGAGGTGGATGAACTTTTTCGGGGAAAGGTTTTGTGAGGATTCGTCAAACTAGGCCAAAGTAATTAGCAAACCAGAAATCTCTCCATCTATGAAAAAGCAAACCTAACTATAACTACCTAGTGGTGCGGTAATATATATTCACAATGCCTGTTCTACAAACACCAAAAACAAGTTCCGACACTCCACTGTGTAATGAAATCTTCAATCGGCGTGACCGCACGTAACGAGATTCAGCTGGCAAACTAGCCTTTTTTAAACTAGCATAACACCACTTTGGATGCATTTACATACATGCAACATGGTCAACACAAACAATTGACATAGAAGAGACACTACAAACACCTTATCTACGGCGATACATATATGGAGTAAAAAATGCAAATAAAAACATCCATAATATTAGATAATAATCAAAAGATACTACTTTGAAATACAACATGATTGTATCCTTGAATGAAGTTCGCTGTATGCATAATACCCCACAGAACACCATGTACTGTTCTCCGTAAACAGGAGATTATCTGTTGATAAAAAGTAGAAGCAAGATGTTAAATGTTAATACCAACAACGGGTACAAATTAATCGACAATAATCTCTGTACAAATATCAATTTTGTGATTCCTTCAGTCATGACTAATCACTTTATACCTACTAAGGTCTGGCATATTGTGCTAAAATTGCACCCCAGTGGGCTAACACAGCATGTTAAAATGTATTTATAATACAGCACATTTGCTCAGAAACTTTCCCAACGGTACAAAATACAACTCTGCCCGTGCAGAATAAACTTAAACTGGATATATACATTCATTGGTAGAGGTAAAAGCATGTTCTTTTGTGGGATGCTTGCAATCATTATTCTCCATGATTTCCAAACTACAGATGCATGTGCACATGTATCTACATGTGTCTCCACAAAAAACATCATAATGTTAGAACACATATAACAATTACAAAAACAAAATAAAATTCATCAACACAAATTTCACTAGTTGGTTCAGGACCTAAGAGAGGAAACACTGACGTGCTTGTTATTCACAGGTGTACATTAAGCTATTCTTCTGCATTAAGTCCTGTGGGTATCTTGCTGTTCAGATTTATTGTATACTTCTATTCAAGTCACCTTAAATGCTGCTATCTATGACTACCTCGTATATTGGAAGGCACAGAGTCAATCACAAAATAGCTCAAATCAGAATCATTGCTGTTATAGACATGCTACGAGATAGCTGTGATCTGTATTTTATGTTTTTTCTGGTCCTGCCTAAGATTATCAGGGGACACCTTAGAGAGCAGGCATAGAGAGTGTAAACCTGGCAACTCTCATCAGCAAGTTAATTGATACTTTATTAGAGAAAAAGTTGGTGGTAAAAAACTAAAACCAAAGACTGTAATGGATTAAATGTAATACAAAAAAAACTAATAAACAGCTGCTTTAAGTATGTCAAACATAAAGGCAGAGAGGCTTTAACTTGCAAAAGAAAAATGCTTTTATTTTCAAGGGAATCCTGCCAATCCTTAATATTAAGAATATTAATGAAATGTATGAGAAAAGAAAATTGCAGCAGGCATAATGTATTTACCCTTATTAGTTCAGACTGTGGCACATGTTTGAGAGCAGAGTGTGGATAGTGATTGGAAAGATAGATGAGGAGCAAAGTAGGTTTACTGACACCCCCTTGCTCTCAAGATTTGTGAATAATAGTAAACTATCTTTATTAAATGGGAATTACAGTTTCTCTCAGAATGGCAATAATGTTATTTATACCCAAGTTAGTTACAAATCTTACATCCTTCAGTAAATTGTCCTATTGCTTTTTACATTTATAACTCAAATTTCTACCATAAATATTTATGCAAATTGTTTGAAGAATTTAATTCCAGAAATTATTCACCAGTGCCAAACACTTTACTAAGTGACATAGCACAGGATATAATACAGGCTAAGGCAGTCTAGCGAGACAGCATGGTGCAAGCAGTAAACTTGTGCTGTGGTCTAGAGAGTCCACCACAAAGCTCTGGCTCCCTTCTGCTGACCTCCCTGTTCCTGGTTGTTCCAGCCCACTCCTGCCTTACACAAGTGCACGTTTCCTAGGCTTCCACTGGATGCCATGTCCCCTTAAGGCTTTTCAAGAGAACTTGTATTGTGATTTTGTATTCTAAGCCTGTATTCTGCTCTTAATGAATCAATGCTGATGTCTAAGGTCTAGCCCTCAGTTCTAGTACCCCACTTTTCTAACCTGACTTGTCTAATATCTTTCTTCATCTTGTTTTTCATTTCCAATCCTGGTGTCCACTTACCATGCTGACTTCAGGTGTATCATTTGACATAACCTATGTTTAGCTTTTCTGTTTGAGGTACTTTTTAAATTCATAAAGGCAAACACAACAGTATGGTCTGTCACAAATTGTTTCTGTGTTGCAATACAAAATGTTTGGTTGCATATGCTAATTCATTTTCACAAACATTCATAGTGGGCTTAGTGTCACTGTAGTATGCACTGTGTGTACTTTCTACATGCCATCCATGCCAGTTATTTTTTTTGCTTTTCTTATTTCATGGTTTGTATATCTGTCTATCTATATGCCTAGATTTCTGATGTTAAGACTGACGAGATGTTCTTTTCTTTCCCCTTCACACAGATTTCGAAGATTTCAAATTAATTGACTGCACCTTCATAAACTGTACCTTTCTTCACAACAAGACAGGTTGTCAGATAACCTTTGATGATGACTACAGCGCCTACTGGATTTATTTTGTTAATTTCCTGGGGACGTTGGCAGTGTTACCGGGGAACATCGTATCTGCTCTTCTGATGGACAGGATAGGGCGGATAACAATGTTAGGTATGGCACATATGTCACAACTTACTGATGACAGCAACACATTACAATGTTAGAGGTTTGAGAGGAGCCCTTTACATTGTGAACTTGCTACTAGTGACAGAAGTTGGTATAAGACATTAGCGTTCCCCCTTCTCGAAGTTCTCTCTAGTGTTAATTTGAAAGGCTAGAAAGCAAGTCTTGGGCACCTCATTACAAGTTGTGGCATGTCACCCAGACTGAATACTCTGGGTGAAATTCCACATCTCGCCAATTACAAATGTCTCCAGGCTGGAATTATAAAGTCTGCAAAGCTGGCCCTGCACCCCCACCTCCACAAGCCCTCCAACTAACACTTTCCCCCTTCTCACAGCAGGGGGAAAATGTCAGCGGTTTTCACCAAAAATCGGGGAAAACTCCCTAGAAAAGAACTCCGCATTACCGAGTCTGATCAATTATTGCCCATTCCAGGGAAAACATCATAATTGCTAGAGTTTGGTGCAAGGATGCTGGTTGGAATCACAGTATTCCTGCATCAAACTTTGTGATACTCATAATGAAGGCCTTACTTATTGATGACACCAACATTTGAAATGGGGAGAGATTCTGAAATCTGAAAAATGTTCAGTAGGCAACAGCTGTGATCTAAAGTATCCATGTGCAGTGGTGCGGCTGGCCCAGACCCACAATCAGCACAGCCTCAGGTCTCCCAGCACTTTTATCTCCTGCCTGTTCGATGGCCCCTCATGAGACAGCCCTGAGCCTAGGCGTGTTCCCCGTATTGGAGGACGTAGGTGGGAGTCTAGAGGAATATCAGGACTCATTCCATGAGACTGGTGGGATGGAAACATGCTCGGTTTTCTCTCTCCAACGGCAATGGCCTAAGAACAGTGTGCTCACTACTCAAAGAAGATTCTGAAGTTCAAAATATTTTATTGAGTTTTATACATAGATGAACAAGAAACAGACAATAAATATCAGCTAAAGTGCAGTAAACAGTCACAGTACTTAAGGGGCTACATGTATCATTATTTCAAATAGCAATTACCTAAATGCGATTCTCTGCAAATTCAATTCGGTAATTGCTATATGAATGTGAAACTCTATGAGTTTCAAGTAGCGTTTCCTAATGGGTTGCAAATTGACGTACCTCATTAATATTAAAATTTTGACCTATTACAAATTACTAAAATCACAGGGACGGTGGCCTGCTGGGGTCCGCAGATCACCATGTCTATGATTGTGTTTTGAAAAGCAACCTTTTTTTTAAATGCAGCCCGTTTTCCTTAAAGGAAAAAGGGTTGCGTTTAAAAAAAGGAAATTAAAAGTTTTCTTTTCATTTTTTTAAGAGAAGGAGCTGGTCCGTGGGACCACTGTCTGCTCTAAAAAACATTTTCTCTTTAAAAACATTGTCACCAGTATTCACAAAGGCGAAGGGGTCCCTTGGGGACCGCTTCCAGTTTGCAAATGGGTTACAACCTACTTGAAGTAGGGGGTAAAATGCTAATGTTTTGCCACCACATTTTGGTCGCCAAACATTCCTACATACCGCTGCAATTCGGCATTAGGAAGGGATGCCCTAAACACGCCCCTTCCTAATACCAAATCGGTATGTATTCGCAATTGCAGATTGCAATTCAGTAACATGTTACCGAATTGTAAATTGGAATTCATACATACCAAAAAGAATATTCCCGGTCACAAGCAGCCCGCATCTATGAATCAGGCCGTAAGTGGATGGTAAAATGCATTATACACACGGCCCATGATATCTAATTGTGCACTAAGAAATGCATTCGAATAAATACCAACCTTGAAAAGAAATATCAATTATAAACATATATAGGGCTACATATGAATACTGGTTTTAGAATATTACAAAAATATGCATATTCATATCTGTTCAGTTAGAAATACATAAATCCATTTTTTTACACAAAAGAGTTCAGATTAAAGGAGATTTTTTAGTTTTCTTAAAATAAAAATCCATTCCTTCCCTTATATAAAGAATCCAATCCCACATACAGATAAAAGGTTTACAGATTTCCAATTCAAAGTGATAGCTTTAATTGCACATGAAATACGAAGATCAAACAATTTCATATCCATATATGATAAAGGTTTAGGAAAGGAGAAAGATGTGTTTATAATAGTGTTAAAAATTAGGGGTATATCAAACTTAAATATATCAGAAATTGTGTCCGAAACATTAGACCAAAATTAAAAAATAAGCGGAGAATCAAAGTGTTTCAGAGTGCCAGATTCTGAATTACAATGCTAACAATCTGGTTTATCAGAAAGGTGTGCATCATATTACTTGACAGGAGACCAATAGCAATTGTTTAAAATACTTTAATTGGATTGGGAGATAGACAACGGTAACCAACTAGCAACATTGGCGAGCCAAATTTTCTTCATACTGAGTGTCGTATAATTGGCACTAAGAATAAGATTCCACAATGGAGGCAGCTGTGCGAGGTTGGAAGGATTAAGTATTACATTTGTATATGTTTTAGTGGCAATATGGCCAGAGAGCCTATGTATTTTTTTTAAAAAGCTCCATATATGAACATGAAGGGTGAGGAGCTGAGAAATTGTAGTCATTGAGGATTGTATTACATAAGATGACAAACTAACGATAAGCAGATGCTGGAGTATAATACTTGGATTGTAGATCTGGAAAGGATAAAAACATGTTGGTATGACAGATGTTAGAAGTATACAATATCCCAGCATCAATCCATGTGGACTTAAAAGAAATAGGAGTTAGTAGTTTGATCTTAGAATTATACCATTGTGGCGCTTTTTAGAGTAGATAATCTTATTATGAAATAATACATCAACCTTAGTGAAAGCGTGCTTTGTTACATTTAGGATTGACAAACTCAACCCAAATTTATGAAGGTTCTGGTAAGGATTCTAGGAAGAGAAAAAGGAGCAGCAATACTCCTCTCAATCAAAACCCAGTTTGGTATTTTTTTTATTTGTAAAGCTTTATATAGCGCTGGCTAGACCCGGAGGTATCAGAGGGTTTTACATGAGGATGAGCGAGTTACAGGTTACATAATTACATCAATTACAGGAGCCAAGTATAGACATAGGAGAAAAAACATGAGATTACACAATATTATGAGTTATTAGCGCGTAGCATAACAAGACATACGTCTTGTGGGGAATGAAAGGTAGAGGGGGAATGGTAAACAGGGTTAAGGAGTGCAGATAGTCAGGCAGACAGGCAAAAGGGAAAAGTACTTCAGGAGGCAACAAGAGGTCAAAGTGGGAGACAGATAAAACCGACCTGAGTATCAGTGAAAGAATACGAAGTGAGGTGTGTGGGAGACCAATGGGGAGGGGGCGGGGGGTGTAGACTAGAACAAAAGGTCAATAAGGCGAACAAGGAGCAGTCCAGCGGAAAAGAGGATATGTTCAAACCGCCAAGAGGGAGGACCTACAGAAGCCAATAGCATTATCTCCGAATGCCGGGATATACAAAATCAAACAAAAAACAATAAGGGTAGCAGTCTCCGCGGTTCCACAAAGGGCTGGAAAAGGGGAGGCAGTCAAAGAGTTGCGGAGGGAGGAGGCGGGAGAGGGAAAAGAAACACAACGGGGAGACAAGGAAAACAATATCAGATGTCCAGCTGGGTAGGTAAAGGCCGAGGGGGTGAACCAGAGCCAAACTCCTCTATACCTGAATAGGACAGCTCCACCGGGCATCAGCCAAGGAGACCTGGAGCTTCCCCATATAAGCGCCACCAGTAGCACCTCCAGCTCTTTAAATATACTACGAGGCAGCCTGTGCCGGAGGGCAGTAAAGAAATAGAGAAGCCTTTGGAGAAGCAGAATTTTGGCAATGGCTACGCTTCCCATAGGGGACAGGGGAAGACCGTGCCAGAACAACAGCGTTGCACATGGTCTGGATACCGCTTTACCCAGGTTCCAATCTATGATGTCTGCACTAGACTGGTAGATTTGCACGCCCAGGTACTTGAAGGTGTCAAATGCCCATTCTAACGGGTCCTGGGCATACCCTGCCTCCTTTCAGGTGGGATCACTCTTATGGAAAACACCACTGACTTAGGCCAGTTAACCCGAAGGCCAGAGGCCTGCGCGTGGGCATCCAGGAGTGTTATCAAATCAGGCAGTACAGCACCCTCCCCTGAAGGTAAACCAATGCATCGTCTGCATATAGCGATATTATATGCCATTTCCTAGCTGCATGGATAATCCCCAGTCCAACCTCCGCTGTCGCAGCTTGCATGCTAAGGGCTCTCTAGCAAATGCAAATAGGATAGGTGACAGGGGACAGCCCTGCATGGTGCCTCGCTCAATGACAAACTGTGGGGATATGTCGCATCCTGTTTTTACTTGTGCCTGCGGATTCGTAGATAGTATATGCACCCATCGCAGGTATTTGGGCCCAATGCCAAATTTGCCCAGCAGATACTGCCGTCCTAGGGTGCAAATGCCTTTTCAATGTCCAAGGCTGCCAACCAGAGTGTGTCAGTCTCCACCCGGGCCCAGTCCAGTTACCTGAAGAGCCGACGCAGGTTCAGTCGGTGCTCCTCCCCGCGATGAAACCGTTTTTATCCTCATGTATCAAAAGGGATGCTGTTTCTATTAGTCTATTGCCCAGCACCTTTCCCAATATTTTATAGTCACCATTTAATAGAGATAGGGGTCGGTATGCTGCCACCAGCCGCGGATCCCTTCCTGGTTTAGGCAGTACTACTAACATTGCTTCTCTCAAGGACGCCGGGAGCTCCTCTGTCATAAGCATCCTTATAAACGTTAATTAATTGTGGCACAAGTTTTTCAGAGTATGTAGAGTAAGACTACGATGGCCAGCCATCAGTACCCGGGGACTTACCCGACAATAATTGCTTAATGGCGTCAGCTATTTCATCCTCTGTAATAGGTTCCTCTAGTGAGTCGTGTTGGGATTTTGTAAGTTGCGGGAGCTGCACCGGTGCCAGGAAGCGCTGTATGAAGTGGAGGTTATTGGCCACTGGGGCCCTGTACAAAGTTGTGTAGTATTTATAGAATGAGTCATTAATTGCCGCCTGTGCGCTCACTAGTTTGCCTTCGCTATTATGTAGTGCTGTGATTAGAGGTTGGGAGGCACAAGTTTTCAAGAGCCAGGCTAACATTTTACCTGCTTTGTCACCTTCTGTGTGTTGTCGGGCCAAATAGTGTTTGAAGTCCAGGGCACATAGACTTTCTGCACTATCCTTATACGCTAGCCACGCTTTGGCCAGCTGAGGAGTGACCAGAGGGTCCACAGGCGCCAGGCCTTCACACCGCTGTGTCTACGCAAGTCCGCCGTCAGTGCCATATGTGAGCCATATGCTGTTTTGATGGTGAGTCCCCTGATAACTGTTTTAAAAGCATCCCACTCTATGGCCCTGTTTGAGGCAGTGCCAGTATTCTCCTGGAAATATGTGGTAATAGTCTGTCATATGGCAGAGTGGAACACCGCGTCTCTAAGTACAGCGAAAGACAGGTGCCAAGTCGGTATCCTAGCTCTGTGAGCGCCCCATGCTAGATGCAACTGCAATGGGTTGTGGTCTGAAAGCGCCCGCGCTAATTTTTCCGCTTGTTTTACCCTTGTCAGGGCTTCCATGGAACAGTATATTGCATCGATCCGTGTATGCAGGTAGTGGGAATAAGTGAGTGATTCAGGATGCTGACTACGCCAAGCGCCTTTAAGCTGCATATGATCTGCCCAGTACCTCAGGTGTTTTGAAGTTTGAATGGATTGTGCTCCCAGGAGTGGTCCAGGTCAAGATCATACGACAATTATAGTCCCCCCCCCCCCAATAATGCTGGCGCTGTAGGGTCAGATAGCAGGGATGGCGTAAGTGATTGTAGGAACTGTGCTTGCCCAGTGTTTGGGGCATACAAGGAAACTGCCAGTGGTGTTCCATCCCGAGGGATGTTACCCCGAAACCAGTCCCAGGATGCTTGTTCACAGTCCAGGGAAGACATGGTTTGGCAGTTCGGGCTGGACTGTTCCCATGAGGCACAGGGTCAAGACTGATTTGCATACAGCTGTGTCTGAACTGGGGTGGCGAAGCAAGCTAAAGAACTATGATGGATTCAACCCAGATCTGTGACTGGAGGTGAGTGGCTGAAAAGTATCAGCTCTACGCCCATCATCTCCTTGTGTTTACTTTAGCATTTTACCTGGACAATGTCCCTTTGTGCTACATGACTTATTAACATAGCCTTATCTCTGACTGTTCTGGTTGTTGAAGGCCCTGAACAGAGATCTAGGCCTAGACAGGCAGGGGCCAATAACGAGAGGGAACAACCAGTATAGCCAAGGCAGACGGCCCAAAAGGCTATTATCACATTCCATCCACCGAGAGTAGATTTTTTTTTTTATTCACAAGGAAGAAACAAAGAAACTTTGGAATGGTGGAGTAAAATGTCTAAATCAGCTACCTTCATTGTCCTCAACTGAGCTCTCAACACTCCAGTCTTCCAAAATGATTATAAATACCTCCACAAATTATACTATCCAACCCACTATGTAGACCACATACATAGCCCTTAACTACTATGTAAACAAGCATTTGCAATGCAATCGGTCTCGCCTCTGGGACCTTATATATATTTAGTTATGCAGCACATTAGCCTGAGTGCTGAAACATCTACTGTTCTTTAACATGGAGGGAAAGTAAGCACCAAACTGCGTGACACGCCAGGTATGGGAACACATGGAGAGAAATATTGCCTTTCAGTGGGAAATGGTATAGAACAAAGCTCTCTTTTTAATATAAAATCAGGGCCTTCGGAGGTCATATCACTGAAAATACAAGATTTAAAAAACTTAATATTATCTACAGGTGCTCGTGGAAGACAGTTTCTATGGACTGGAATCTAGAGAATGCTAAAGTGATTCTGTTATTTTCCTGACCTCTGCTAGTCGTTTTCTTTCAAGAAAGTTAAATAGAGGCAGTTGCCAGACAAATAAAAAAAGGAAAGTCCCTAAGCAGAAAGCAACTCTGGTATTTTACTGACCTCTACTGGTCGTTTTCTATCAAGACAGGTAAATAGGGGCATTTAAAGAAGCAGAAAGCAAATCTTATATTTTACTGACCTTTACTGGTCGTTTTCTATCAAGACAGTTAAATAGAGGCAGTTCAACAAGCAGAAAGCAATTCTGGTATTTTACTGACCTCAACTGGTCGTTTTCTATCAAGACAGTTTAATAGAGGCAGTTGGACAGAGAAAAAAGTCCCTAAGTGGAAGCAGTCAAGTCCTAGAGCTGATCTCCAGAGCCCACAAAGTACATACACATATAAATATGTACTAAAGTATATACAAGAGGTCTTGAATGCTCGACCTACAAATGATATGACCAACATCTGAGCTTAAAAACCAACAAACACTTTGTGCAGCTAAAAAAGGGAAATTATATTTTTGAAAATCAGGAAGAACAAAACAACTTTTTATTTTTGAGAGCTGTGATGTTTTATATTTAACTCTTTCTGGTTAGTTATGTTACCCCAAATGAATTTAATGAGAATTGTAATCAGGGTCTTGTAAAAAGAAGTAGGGAATGTCAGATGCAGCATGGATAGCATGTAACATATTTGTGGTGTAATTAAGTTCTTAATTGCTTCAAATTTCCCTCACCAGGATAAGTTCAAGGAACACAATTTGTCTAATTTCTCTGTAATATGTGAGATTTATTTTTTACAATTTGTGTCAACAGTGTCCTTAACTGTATTTTTAAAATGAATTCCTAAGTACTTTAGACTAGATGAATTCCAAATAATATTGGTATCACTAAGCATATCTGTTGTACATTAGACATTCAGTGGAAAAAATTCAGTTTTATGAATATTCAATGTATATCGTGACAGTAAAGCATACTCTTGTATAATACTCAGTATACTGGGTATAGTGGTTATGGGGGTCACTAATATATAGTAGAAAATTGTCAGCATAAGCAGACGTTTTTAGAGTAACATTATTAACATTAATTCCAGTATTGACTGACATATTACGTAGAAGATGTAAATAGGTTCAAGGGCTAGTGAAAATGATAGGGGCAAGAAAGGGCATCCTTGTTTCATACCTTTATGTAAAGCAAATGATGCAGAAGTAGTACCATTAACATATATAGGGACCTATTTCGATGTTGGACAGACTTGCGTCTGCCTGGCACCATCTCAGTGTGAGAACAGACCGACCATAGGTCAGCGATTCCGCTCCCCCTATTTGGATACAACCACATCGGGAGTCCCCTTGGCCCTCAACCGGAGGCCGCTGAGGGATGGGGGCCTTGCTAGGGGCTCCCTAGTTCGCTTTCTGACAGGCTTTCCATGTCAGAAAGCCAGACATGGAAAGTCTGTCTGAAACCATAATGATCCTGACAGCAGAAACACCGTCCGTAAGGGTTTATGTTGAGGTTTATGACTAGTCGACGGGCTCCTTAAGCCTATCAGAAGTCAATGGAATAACCTGCCGGTTTGAGTTCCGACCGTCGTAATCACAATACGGTGGTCGGAAAGCAAACCGAGGATGTCGGTTGGAGGCTTTCTGACCGACATCCTAATTAGGCCCATAGTAGCTTGAGGTGAAGAATACAAAGCTTGAACCATTGAAAGAAATATTGCTTCAAAGCCAAATGCATCCATAGCTTTAAACAAACCTTTACAATTAACTTATTCAAATGCTTTTTCAGCATCTAGAGCTAAAAGACCAATAGGGTGCTTTATTTTAGATAATGAAGCGATAGTTTGACAGACAAGGTTTGTGTTGTATGCTGATGAGCCTCCTTTCATAAAACCAGTTTGGTCTGGGTGAAAAAGATGAGTTATTACCAAGGATAGTCCAAGTGCGATTATTTTTGCACATGTTTTACTGTCTTGAAAATGTGAGATTAGAGCATGGTCTTTGTCTGGTTTCGGGGGCACAATAACTGTGGCATCTTTAAATGTGCCCTCAACAGAAGCATTAAAAGCAAAATCCTGAAACAAGGATAAGAGGACTGGGGCTATTTGTGTAGAGAAAGTGTTGTATAATTCTGCCGGAATTCCCTCAGAACTAGGTACACTTTTGGGCTTTGAGAATTTAATTGCAGTCTATACTTCTTCTATGGTTAAAGGGGAATCAAGAATGTTTCTATCTGTGAGGGGTAGCGTTGGTAAATTACAATGAAAGCGTTAGTTACAATGAGAACAAAATTGAGTAATTGTATCTTGGGGTTTACTGTACAGATGTGAATAAAATTCTTGGAATTCTTGAGCTATTTTTGTGGTCGATAAAAGTAGGCGGCCAGTTGAGAATTGAATTGCAGGAATCTGTATTTTATCTCTTTTAATATGCATATAGTTTGCAAAAATATGACCTGCATTATTAGCACTAAACTGGAAATGTACTTTCTGCTTACAAATATAAAGGTTTGCTCTTTTACTAAGCAGTGTATTGTATTCAATTCAACGGGTTTGCAGTTTTAGCCTAAATTGTGTATCTGTAGTAGATATAAATTGTTGTTCCACTGTAGTGATTTGTTTCTCTAGTAATGATAATTTGGAATTTAAATAATTTTTTCTCATATGCCATTATGAAGATGGAAATGTCTCGTATGTATGGTTTAAAAGCGTTGTAATGAGTAATCTTGGAGATATCTTTAATTTTGTTGTTTTGGAAATAATCTGTCATAGCAACTGCAAATTTGAGTTGATTTTGGTCAGAAAGTAAAGTATCAGTATTCATTCTCCCTCTATATGTATGTTGAGGAACATCAACTAAGGTTAAATTAAAGCATGGTCTGATATTGTGGTGGGTTCTATTTTAGAACTGGAAACCATATGAGTTAAATGCCTGGAGGATAATAAATTATCAAATACGTGAAACTGTAGAATAAGCATTTGAAAAGAATGTAAAGTTATTTTCAGTCGTGGGTTGTAAGTCACTAATGAGCTAATAATTTAGTAGTTGAACGAAAGGCTTTAAACAAAGCATATGTTTTTGTAGGGTGAAAGTTAACTGTGGAAATTCTGTCTAACAGTGGGACGAATCTATATTAAAGTCACCCCCATAATAATAGGTACAGGTCCTACATTAGGTATTTCAGATGTAATTGTTTGCCAAAAATGGGGGTCATCTTGATTGAGAGCATAATTATTGACTAAATGGAGAGAAGATTTATCAATTTGGATATGAACATAAATGTAACAGCCATCTAACTCAGTGTTAAGATTTAAAATAATAAATGTTAAGTTGAAAGAGAAAAGGATATCAACACCATTTTTGCGACCAGAAGCTGGTGAGTACACTATGACTCCCACCCACAATTTATCATAGATACTAGGATGTTAACATCAATATGGGTTTCTTGTATAAAACAGATGTCAGCTTTACATTTGTATAAATAATCTAGAACTTTCCATTGTTTTACTGGATGTCGTAGGCTGTTAACATTAAGTGAAACAATGTTTAACTTAGAACTGCTAGCCATAACAGATGAAAGAGGACATGAAAGTGTAATAATAAGTGGGCTATATATATAGGAAATAGAAAAACTAGAAGGGAAGAGAACAAACAAGTAGCCCATGAATAAGGACAGACCCAAGTACAAGACAAACAAACATTTATAATGATTAGTTACAAAATACATTTAATGAATTATTGAAAATAAGAAGGTACTCTTCAGGAATCCAATGAAGAGCATGCAGCCTGCTAATAGAAGAAAGCATAATATTAGTTATGCAGTAACAAATATTGAGTAGCATTTGTAAAAGACTGACATTCTATTGCCACCGGAGCATGAAGATCAAGATAAGCAATTAAGTCAGAAGGAGAGGTGAAGGACTTGGTGACGTCATTTGTCCATATTGGCATCACTGCAGGGTCAAACAAACCATATTTATATCCAGCTTCTATTAGTGTGGTGTGTATGTCAAAGACTTACTTGCACATGACTACCGTCTCTTTTGAAAAGTCTTGATGGATATAAATTGTATGTCCTTCAACCATAAGCGTTGGAATTTCTCTGATAGCATTTTGAATAAGTACGAGATGATGGTGTCGCAGTACTTTAAAAATCAATTGTCTTGGTTTGGATTGAGTTGGGTATATCAGGGAACTCAATGAGCCTTGTTGATTTCTAACTTTTCAGAAAATTTTATTTTCAGTATTGAAGGAATGAGATTCTCGTAGAAAGATCTACAGTTTTGTCCTTCAATATTCTTTGGCAGGTTGAAATACGCAAAATATTCTGGCGAATTCTGTTTTCCAGGTCTAGAAGTTGTTTCCTCATAGTCACAATATGACTAACCTGAGGAGACATTTGGTCAATCGCAGCCTTATTATCTCTTATTTTAATAGCATTATAAGAGGTCTGAATTGTTAGCACTGCCATATCTCTCTGCAAATGTTTAATATCCGCGCAGATGGCATCTGTATTATTACGTACGGCTTGTATTTCTCCCACAATTTTTGCCATTAATTCTGCATGTGAATCCACCATTTTGTGTTCGGCAGTTGGTGAAGAAGATGCTTGATTTAGTTTAATATGAGGATTTTGTGTGTTTTAATGTCCATTTAAAAAACATTTTAATAGACAATTCTCTCAAAGGTTGGTAAAATTATGAAAACAGTGAACAAAATCCTCCTCTTTGCGATAGAAATACTGAAAAAGTAGGCAATAAACCAGTGAAATTATGGTTCTCAGAAAAGCAAAGTTTGACAGTTGCCAAATTTCATTACAAGTAGACCTCACCTTTAAAATGTGCAGCAAAAGGCAGAAACGGTACCTCTAAGAAACAGCAGCAAGCTAAATAAGACTTTCCTCTTTAAGAAAGTCTCCTTCAGGCAGTCTCTGGAAAAGCAGGCTTCTGACTGGGGCACAGAAGGAGCAGAAGAGAGGACACAGTGGCAAGAAAAATGACTAAAAAAGCATCAGGTATGGGCCAGGGGGAAGGAAATCCCAATATTCATGCAGCCATAGACGTTTCGAACTGCAATCCGTCATTAAAAATTAGCAAAAATTGCAGGCTGTAATGGAGCTTGAAGCACGTTTCGCCATTTTAGATCGCACGTGCTCCTGCAGTCCACACAAAGAAAATTCTGGTGATGGTGGTGGCAGGCTGATGTGTAACCCTTGTAAAATTGGTGATAGGTGTGTTTGGTGACACTGAGGCCATCTTTGTTTCTGGGCTGACCCAGGGATGATGCTGAAGTCCTCATGGCTGTGGGTGAACTACGACCACAGGAGTCTTTCTGTGGTCTCCTCAGGAATGAGCAGGCATCAGAAGCAGCGGGGGAAGGAAAGGTTTGATCTGCACCAGCATATCTTCCCTCATTGTACCCTACTGGTTTGTCAAGTGCATGACACATGCCTAGATTTGTGGCCTCCAGGAGACATGGGATGGGATACTCATTTATCCTGGTGCTGAACAACAGATTTTAATTGTTACTCAACACAATGGTACTCATTTTATCGACTTCAGAAGGATGAAAGGCTAAGTTGACCCACCAGGATTTGAACTTGTAACCATGAGGTCAAACGCAGGCCCCTACAGTAGACACATTAGTCCATTAAGTCACCAGGCCCGGCTAGCATCATGTTTTTGTAAAACCAAACTTCCAGCACTTCAGAGCCTCTCGGGCATTGCTGCCCTGTTACTTCCTCTTCAGCATAATAATTTACTGTTCCAGGCTTTGCTACATGTTTGTGGTATTCACCTAAAGACCATTACCTGGTATGGCTAACTGTAGCTCGGGTGCAACATTGGGCAAATGGAGCAGGAGAACTATCAGGACAGTCCCAACGCAAAAGCACTGAGGCTGTACAGGGGGGTACCAGGTAGAACTGACCCTGAGTGTGCTTCAGCAGTTGCAGGCAAAAGTGAACTTGAGTAGGAGTGCTGTTGTTGCACAGTGCAACCTCTCTCTCCAGCTTGACCACCACCTTCTACTCCATACACTCCTTGAGCATCACTGTCCGAGCCAGCAGACAGATGATTTTTGAAGATGTACATCACACTGTTCTATGCTGGCATAGAATATCCAAATCCATGACCTCTATCATGCCAGCCACTGCAGATACTACCTGGATAAAACTCTTGGCTTTCCTCCGTACCCACTGTAAGCACTACACAGCTAATGCATAAGTGGTCTGAACTGTGAGAACCATACGGATATGTGCTTCAAACCTAACTTTTTGGAATTTTAAGAGTTGAACACAGCCAGTTTTGTCAAAGGTTTGTGAGACTCAACCCTCCTTATAAAGAGCAGTTGTGTGGTTGATAATATTGTAATTCAAGTCTGTTGCCACATCCTTGTTATTGTAAACAAGATAAAGTAGAATCACAACAAAACCCGAAGGTGCCTTTAATGGCTCCAGTGTTTTACAAGTTACAGTCAATATTAGTATCATATTGTGTATTTGAACACTGAGGTCCAAGGACTGCCAGACTCGTGGGGGCGTTGCGGTAGCGTTCTCCGACCGCCAGATTCCAACTCAAGGGGTCGGACTCCCATGCAGGCAGCCTCACCACAGGTTTGGAGGTGCGACGGCATAGCGGAACCGGCGCTGCCCCACCAAACTCGTAATCGGGCTCTGAATGTCCAGTTAATATTTCCTGAAGGGAAGCACTCAAGTGCACTCTTCTGTGCCGATTTATAAGAAAAAACATGTTGCTGATATGATTTTCCATTACTGTATTTTATACACCTCCACCATGTACATTATTATTTATGCATATAGTTCAATAGAAGCTTTGCATAAGGAGAGTCCTCACTAACTCTGATTTTTCATTCTAGGTGGTTCTATGGTCCTTTCTGGCATAAGTTGCTTTTTCTTGTGGTTTGGTACCAGTGAAGCAATGATGATAGGCATGCTGTGTCTCTACAATGGACTCACCATTTCTGCCTGGAACTCCCTGGATGTGATCACTGTAGAATTATACCCTACAGACAGAAGGTATTTGTTTTTATTTATTTGGTCATGTGTGAGGCACTCTGCACAACATTAATTGTCTATAGACCCCAGTAACTAGGATTAAGTACAGCCGGACTAAAACTTACTATACTGTGTTAACCATGAGAGAACTATGAGCTGTAAAACCCTAAACTTTGATTACTACTGGAATAAGAAGGTTTTTTACTTTGTCCCCTAAGATAGGAAGTGTGAGAGTATCTCTAACATTTAGAGTCAGGTAGTTTTAAGACTGTAAACCTCCTATCCCCTTTCCACTTAACAAATGTGCCTTAGTCTACCAGCACATCAGAAGCTCATAGGTCCAGGGAATGAATACAAAAGCCATTTGTTCCTGAAGGTAATCTGGTAGGGATACCAAACACAGTTATATACCAAGCATAGTATTTAACAGGCATTTGGTTAGTGTGATGGCCACAGGATCTGAAGTGGATCTGTCGGTTCTTAAACTTATCCTGAGAAACAAAGCAAAGAGTGCGCCAACTGCTAGGACCGGAAGCGGTGTAGTCCAGATAGGGACTCTGGTGCTCCCCGACTGGAACCCCCACTTAGTTCCTATTATCAGAATTCAAAGAGAAACGCTGAAACATTCTGATAAGAGTGACAGACAAGGGTTTTTGTTGTTTCACAACTTTATAAGTGGATTCATAGACATACAAAATAAACATGGCTTTAGTAATTTTAGTAGCAAATCATGAAATCATAAGCAAAAGTAACTCATTGCAGTTCTAAGAGAAATCCAGCATAGATTACCCCTTCTATGGCTGAGGATAATGGGGATTCCTTGGGTACAAGAATCAGTGTCCTTTTAGAGGGCATTAGACAAAGACATTCATACATTCTACACGAGCACATGGATCACAGGATCTTCCCCAATGGGGAACAAGCAAAGGTGAATATTCTGCTGGAGAATACATTCAAAGATTCTCTCATAGTGGTACTGCATTGAGTTTTAGACGTTCTTACTGCTTATTCGAGCAGTTGAAATGATACATTGCGCAACAAGAGCCTGGGACAGTTAGGATGTCCTAGGCCAGGCACAGCAAGGAAAGTCTCAGGGAACACTTTATTTATAACAGAAAGACAGCAATAGTCATCACGTGATATGGTGTGATGTCTGAGCAAGATGAAGGACAGTGTAAATACACTCTAATTTCAGCATATGCTCTGGTCAAAATGCATTTAATATAAGACAAGTAAAAACAACTTTCTCATCTGCTACCAGTCGAGACACGGTCGCACGTCATCTCTTTAACACCAAGCAACACCGATCTACATGTGCTGCAGTCGTTCATTCTGGAATTTGGAGCAGCTTGCACACCTGCATTTGTGGAACCCAGTTTAATATTGATCAGTGGACCAACTATTGCTTGTGGTTGGATGGGTCCTGAAATGGTAGGAATTGTTCCAGATTTCTTAAGCAGAAAGAAACTACATATACTACTGCTTCAAGCTATACTTTGTTGCACCATATTACTTGCACATGTTTTCCTTTCATGAGTTTATGAGGATGCCAAACAGACGGTGATGCTGAGATATAGTGTCCAATGAGTGTATTTTATGGATGGAGATCAGCAGCAAGGGCTTTGAATTTGCTCTGTTTAATTTGAGAGAGCAAATATTCATTGAGGTGGCTACCTGGGCCATTCTCTGCCTTGGCCCAATGGCAAATATTACATTGATTACTATGAATGATCAGATAAAATGGTCATTACACACAAGTAATTGTATATCAGTATCAGCAAACAGAATGTCCTGAAGAAGTATTAAATCAGCTCTGTGTCCTTTCATACGTGATGGGGAAGAGGTTGCATATAATGAAAGAAAGAATCCAGAGTCTGCATGAGTGATTTAGTATGAACATGCCCAGAGTGAGAGACATTAGCACATACTAAAGTCCCAGACTATCAGGAGATGTTAGCGACCCAAAGTTGAATCATGAGTAAATCTAAATTTTAAAGAGTACGTCTGTCTTTGTTATTCAGTCAGGTACAGAGCACTCAACGATTCACCATGTGTTTTTACCAGCAAATGTGCTCTTTGCACCTCTCTTTCTGATGCGATTGACATATTTTATTTTGTATCCTGCTGGAGTCAATGTAATTAATTGAATATTTTTACTGCACATTCAATACACAATTCTCTTAATGCATAACACAATATAACACCCAGTTAATAAAAAAGGCACATATAATAACTTGCATGATTATAAAACCCCAGTCAGCAGTACATAACATCTAAAATTGGGCCAGCGCAATCGGTTTCTGGGGTGAAACACGTGCACCCAGTTCGACTACGCAGGTCCAAAGATCATGCAAGCACACCTTATGGGTCTTCCAGAATTTTCATATTTCTCTAGCTCAGCTCAGGATCAGAGCCCAGCCCTTTGTCACCCTGTTGAGTCAACTTAATTACTCTGCTCCCCAGCAGAGAGAGCCAAGGCCTCGGCACACAAAAGGAGCAATTAACATTGCTTGTCTGAGCTCCGGCGGAGGAAGGGGTGGGGAAATAAATCTGCATCTGTTAATTAGCTGTCACTGTACCAGGGCTGGGACAGCTCCAGGCCCACAAAGGGCGAACAAGGGAGGAAGCTCAGACAACTGGAGCCAACCCAGGAGTGGGCTCCACTATGAGGTTTCGGTGTGAAAGACCCTGGCAGTGATGTCATCCAGCGGGGAGCAGAAGGTCACAGAGGAGATGAGACCGGTGACTTCTCGACGGAGCCATCTTGAACTGTCCCAGCATGATGTGCAGGAAGTTTGGGACGAGGTGGAGAGGTGATGCAGCAGCAGCATCCTGATATTGGGCAGGGGTGCCTTGCTTCTAGAACCTTCTACCCTCATTTAAGACTCTTGCACAAGGAAGAGGGAGTTCCTTTTCTGCTGGATTTGAACACTTGGATTGTGACAACCCATGGACAACTGTAAGGGCAAGCCCCCTGACAACCTAAAGTACTAAGGACTCTGCCCCAGTTGATCCCTGGGCCAGTGGGTTTCTCCAAAGGTTAGTGAGGCTGGCCCCTTACATCCCCTGAGGACAAGTGGAGGATGATCTGGACTTCTGCATGAGGAGAAATGACAGTACTTTAATCCGCACTATCTCCGAACATTTCTCCTTCATTTCAAAATTACAATATGTTTCTTTGATTTCTGTGTTCATTTTTTATTTCATTTCCTAATATATAAATATGTCCCTGTTATTTCCTAGGGGATACTGTGTTGAATTCTGGTTATTGGCCTTTGTTAGAGTTCAGGGGCCCCAGGGAGGTAAGATACTGGTTTGGGGGATCTCTTAGACTCACCGCATGCATGAATCAGGCACTGGGTAAGTACAGGGATGGGAGGCAGAAATTCCCCGACACCTTCCGTTTTGGTGTGGGGTTTTGGATGGAGCGTGGCACAGGAGACAGCAAGTTTTCCAAAGCCCTACATTGTCAGGCGTGAGTAGACTGCTAGTGTCTGTCTTGTTCTCTGGGAAACACAGTGCTTAATTTGAGCTGGTGAATTCCGGTGCTCAGCACCAGCACTTAATTGGTTTCCAGTACTCGGCACCAGCACTTAATTGTCAACACCGCACTTAGGACAGTCTTCCACATGGTGTCGCTGCTCATCTAATTTAGAGATGAGCAGAACAACACTTGTTATGAGTACACTATACATTAAAAAGGACTAATACCTGCCTCCACAGCCATTCCTTTAGCTTTGGGGATCTGGATTAATCTGGACTGTCCCGCTTGCAGGCGAGAGAGTTGGTTAGTAGATGTTTTGGCAACGATGATAGGGGCGATGGGTTGTGCAAGCTGCAGTGGCCTCCCGGTCAGGGCCCTGGCACTTATTTTACAGATTAAGCACTGTACAGAGAGGCACTGTTGAGTGCACACAAGTATCGAGAAAAAAACTATACTCCCCATTTCCTGAGATGTTTGAAACCCATGGCAAATATTGAAGTCGGTTCATATTTACAGTGACTGAAGCCTTCAATATGGCGGCGTACTCTGAATAGTCCTTTCTTTCTTTCCCTTCCCACAGGGCTACAGGCTTCGGCTTTTTGAACGCGCTTTGTAAAGCGGCTGCAGTGATGGGAAACCTCTTCTTCGGCTCCCTCGTGGGCATCACCAAAGCAATCCCCATCCTCCTGGCGTCCACGGTTCTGGTGTGCGGGGGCCTCGTGGGACTGAGACTCCCTGACACAAGGAGCCAGGTGCTGATGTAACCGGATGAAGCCATTCCTGACCCGCCCTCTTCCTCTACTGCTTCCCTCTCCTTTCTCAAGAGCCATCTCTTCGGACTGAATGGTGAAAAAGGCGTCAGAGGTTCAAAGAAACGCGATCAGACACCAGAAATCGTGATGGTTTTTTTAACCATGCTAAATATTTAAAACTTTCTGTGATACCTTTCATTTTATTTCAACACTTGTCCATTTGTCTTTCGATGTTCTAAAGTGTCCCAAATGATTGTCTATCCTACTTGATCAAGGAGTCCACATGATTTTCAGTAGATAAAAAGGAATATTTTGACACCATGTAAGAATAATTTAAAATCATAAAAATACCTTAAGGTAAATTCCTGTTGACAGGTTGCAAGTGGTTTCTACTGAGTTAAGCTTCAGCATATCCTGTTTTTTAACACCGTACTGCGAGTATCTGGTAGAAAATCAAGGAAAGTTGTATAGGTTATACAAAAACTGAAACTAATATCTGTAAAACAAAAAGCATATGCTGCTAACTGGACCAAGTAGCAAATCTTGGAACTTAAATACCATCAGGGGCTATGACTACTTTAATGAATTGTGCCAAAGCATTGAAGCAAAAAAACAGGAAATGAATTGGCACTGAGGCTTTAGGGAGCCCATCTGTGCTGGATCCAGAGCTGGACCAGCTGAGAGAAGCATATAGGACTTCATGCACCAGGGGGCAGTGTTGTATCATATTTCGCCTTATATTGCTGAGTTGCGAAGACTCGATTTGGTTGCCTATAGTGATACAATCTACATCAAATCTAACGTAACATATCCATTTTCTGGCTGACCCCGGAGTGTATTCGGCAGACTGTATAAATGGTTATTAATCACGTTCTTATTTCCTGAACGATTTAATCAAACTGCGACCGCGCGTTTAGAAACTTCTATAAGCAATACCGCATTTCAGGTGTTTAAATTAACAATTTACACACGTAGTAAAAACAACGGGTACAACACGGACTGTCTCACAGAGTCTCACTACTACACAAATAAGACAGCAAAGCTAGTGGGTGCCTGCCTGCCACCAGACCCTATAGCTAGGGCGACGCAAAGGTTAATTACATATATATGTTTAAATCAAGTGCCTCGAATCCCGTCGTTTCTAAATACGCTTCAGTTCAGGGTGTGGGTCGGGGAATACAGTTCTTAATTTAGTTAGCAAAACAATCACATTTCCTAAATGTGTGAAAGTGGCAGATGTACAACCGTCCTGTGTTGCTGCTGTTTAATAAGTGCAACTACATGTGGTCAGATAAACAAATATCCAATTTAAATACTCTGGGGCATATTATCAAGCACAGCGTTAAAATTATCGCCGCTTTAGTGGCAGAAAACTGCAGCTAAAGCGGCGATAATGGGCTTGATAATATGCCCTGGAGAATTCCAATAGAAGCCCATGTTGACACCAGAACATTATATGATAATATGCCCCTCTTTACCTTCAAGAATTGTGACACGGCACCATTAAAACAACACTCTAACAAAGACAAAATGCGATGCGATGGACCCAGGATACACACACACTACACGAAATTGTACATTTACTTCATCATATTTACACCTACATTCGGAGAAGTTTGCAATAAAATTTCAGGCGTACTTCTGGGAAACGGAGACAGTGCGATTATTCACGAGAACTTAGTCATAAGCATTTACACATGCAAAATTTAAAAAGTAAGCGGTGTTTATTTTTATTCTTGAACTTTCTAAGCTAAAGTGCATTTGGGCGTACTAACTTTTATCTTTTTCTCCAAAGAAAACTGCTTTTCTCCATTGAGATTCAAGTTCTCTCTCTACCAATGTTTGGGTCATTCCCTCCACACTCACACAGGGTATTCGTTTACTTGTGCCCGTATCCAGGGCCGGAAAGGTGAAAAAGGTTTGTGAATATCCCACATAGTCACAATTTTGTCGGAGCTCACTGACTTTCCATGGCATCCCGGCTTCGGAGCCCCAGGGAGTAAAATTACTCCACCCTAAATTTAGCCTCAAACTGATGTAGTTTTACATGAGAATACAGCAATTTACAAATGTAAATTCTCAATTTGTGGATTCCGCACTGGAGTGTGCGCTCCTAAATCATACATCTGTGGAACTAAATTGGATTTTGGTGTATACAATGGCTTGGTGAATCAGGCCTGCAATATTTTATATATTGCATTATTTCCCAGAGATTTTTTTACATGTATTTAAAATGTTAGGTCCTATATTCATTTAATGTGTTCTTTTTTAAACACAAGTTTATTGATCGTATGCCTTAGACTTGGGCATTCATTTGCCTTTTTTTTTGCTTTTGACCAAGAAAGATCATTTAAAAGAAAGATCATTTAAATTGTTTATACTTCTGAGGAAAAAGTGCTGATTGTTTTTCTTCATTTGTGAAACTCCGAAAAAATGCTATTAAAATGTTTCTGAAACGCCGTAGTAATACAAAACACTTACTAAAAGAAACTCCATCATAAAGTAAATTAAAAAACAACCTTTGAATGGCACTCAGCTGTCTGAAGCAATCGCAGTTTTGCGCTGCTACACACATACACTCTGTTGAATGTTGAACTGTTTCCTTGTTGTACAATTTAACTTTAATACACGTCAGTCTCAGGCTCAGTGACAAATTACGTATACCGACCCCAGATTTGTGCAATTTAGACATGTGAGGATTACAAAGATTACACTAGTGCCTTGGCAACTGTCACTGACATAGACACAACCTGAGGTGTAAAAACAATGTTTACGCCAATTGACTATTGTAAAAATGACATTTTGCCCCAGCTGAGGGTCCGGATGTCAGTGCACAGAAGCAGTGCCCCAGTGTACCCTTTGTCATCCAGCCTTGAGTGTGGGTGTGCAGTGGACTAGAACAAAGGCAGGGTCAGGGAAGGCAATAGGGCAGATATGAGGTATTTATGGAGGAAGACAAATCACTAGTTTAGGCCATCAGGAGAATGGCTGTCTACACGAATCACAATTCGACACCTTTCTACACACTGGGTTAGTCGCACCCGGCCGGTATACTTTTGTGAAGACGCGTGGATAGCAGCGCATTTCAGGGCACATTGATCCAGAGAAATTGTGCAAAACTGCGTTGATTTTCTGGGATTGTTACAGGAATTCTTGTGATCATCCTCCAAATGAATTGTGCAGTAAATTATCAGCAAAGGGTGAATCTTAAGGCACGGCAAAGAGCTCACCCAGCCTACAACTCATTTTGGCACAAAAAAAGCCCATACTTCGCCTTTGGACCAGCCCCTCAAAAATGACCCAATAAGCCAAGCCTCGTGGCACTCCAAGCAGAGACAAGCTCCACCTGGTAAACTGCAGATTGTTTCAAGTCCATCCTATTGGAGAGTACGGCTTTCTAGACATCCTATTATATGTGCCCAGCGACAAATGGCAGGTCGTTTCTACTAGTTAAATCTAAACAGTGACAGAAACCAATAGACCTCATTGGGCACCAGTAAAGCAACTAGACACAGTAGGGACTCGATCTAAGGTACAAATGGATTTTTTTCCAAAGCCATTCATTAACTCTCAAAAACCCAACTGTATCCAATAATATTATGTATTCAGATGTTAGGTGTGTTTAGTTGTATCAAGAGTCAGCATGTGAAACTATGGACAACATCTTATAGAGAGGAAAGTATGTGGCAGGTGTTGGGGCTTGAGCAGTATTGTGGACGTGGAGTAAGAAAAGGCTGGAGAGTGAGATAAGATGATAATGGAAAAATGAGCACCTAAGCTTCATCATTACCATCACAACGCGCAATTTGTATTTACTTAAAAGAAGAGAAGGACATGACTTTCCTGAAGAAACAGTAGAGTGTTCAAAGTCATTCTATAGGGTATGGAAATAGGGGGCCAATATTCCAACAATTAGGGAAACATGTTTCCTGCTCTGTACAAACCTGGTCATGGGCCCCTCCAGGAGGCACCAGTCCTGAGAAGGAAGTGATCTCTTCGGACTGTACCTGGAGATTGACTACTGAGTACAAAGACGCACCTGGACAAACAACATCTCAATGCTACGTAGAACGTCTGAAACTGAAAGACCATCACCAATGAGGTCTTAGGTGTGCACTAGCTACAGGCTGAGATTTCTTCAGGCCAAACAGTCACCTGTGACCTGCAACTCACATAGATCCTGAATACCTAAAAATGTTTGTTATTTATAGGCCTACCAACAATGTAGTTGTAGGCTGTGTAGTGTAGCGCAGATTGAGGTGAAGAATCGTGAATTGATACATTAATAATAAGTTCTGATTGAGATTGCAACCAGCTACACCCTCAAGGCTTGAGCAGCCTCTCTCTGTTTGCTCTGTTGACCCTCCATTGCAACAACCATTTGAGACCAGACCCACACTCTTACGCCTCTTTAGCAAATATTCCAGAGGGTTGTGTGCAGCCAGGATACTCTGGTAGTAGAAAAGGCATCTACTGAGAGCATCAATAGAGTGCACGTGAAAACTGGATGTGTGATCGAATCGAGGTATGGACGCTGTTCCTTTAATCGCAAAGAAAAGGTTTACAATGAAGAATATTTCTGTACAATGTGCCTCGGTGTAAGAAAGTATGGACAGAGCCAGGCCTTGTTAAGAGAAAAAAGGACTAAATCACAGCTCTTGTTTGTATTTATATACCCTGTTTGAGCTCTATGAGGAGACTATAAAGTAAATCAAAGCCATGGGCGGAAAGAAGGAGATAGAGTTAAGATACAAATGAAAGATAGAAAAGACGTATAATGAAAGGAAAGAACAACATAAGTCATAGTGTTCCAACGTGGTGAAAATGGAGAAGTGGCAAAAGAATTCGTCACTGGCGAAAGCGAGAAATGGCAAAGGAGGGCCTTGTCACTGGTGCACCAGAAAAATGAAATCAGAAGGCTTTGTCACTTGTGCACCAGAAATAATTGACAAAAGAGGGTTTTGCCATTTGTGCATCAGCAAGAAATTACACCAAAGGGTTTAGTCACCTGTGCACCAGCAAGAAAGTAAATCAGTGGGCATTGTCACTTATGCACCAGCAAGAAATGACATCAGAGGCTAAGTAACTTGTGCACCAGCAAGGAATGACAAAAGGAGGCATTGTCACTTGAGCATGGGTTAACAGCAAGAAATGACGAAAGAGGGCCTTGTCACTTGTGCACAAGACAAGAGCAAGAAGTGACTGAAGAGGACTTTGTCATTTCTGCAAAGGCAGAAGAAGAAGATGTTGTAAATATGGAGAAACGTGAAAGGAGAACTTTGTGGCTTGTCTACTGGCAAGAAATGACCAAAGAGGAATTTTTCAACTTGTGCACGGGCAACATTAATTGTGAGGGCATAGATAATTTCTTTGAAATAAATGTGAATATACATTAGGAGTATTGAATAAATGAACATCCATTCTCACAGAACTGTCCTCAGTGGAAAGTAGTATATTTTAAGTAAAATCTCACAACAGATTCAGACTGCAGGTTGATGATGCAGGAGTACCTTAATCATCAAAAGGATGCACAGTAATAACAATAGTCATCATTTATATAGTGCACACCACAAGCTGAATTGCCTCTGGAGTCAAAGGGCATTAACAACTGGAATGGTAGAGCTGGGAGGAGAACCTTCTAAAGAAGTGTTTTCAGAATAAGCCTACTTTTGTTTTAGCATTTTCCATACCTGGAATTAGTTGATAACCTGTTGTGCTCAAAGCAATCATGTACAGGCCTGTCAGCTTCTATTTTTCATGTGTCCCATAAGTGTGGCAGTAGTTGTTTTATTTTATAGAATTAACCATACAATCCGAGTTAAAACACTTTCCCCTGCACACATTTTAGCTGTGTACAAAAGCCGATTAAACTATATCTTGTTTAGAGCCAGCCTATCCTTTCACACTTGAAACAGAAGCTACAAACCATTGCTTTGCCTGTCCTAAACCAGCAGTTCTACACCTGAATAATCCAGGTCATTATTGTTATCCCAGATGTGCAGTGCAGAGAAGTTTGGGAAAAAATACATGTAACATCATTGTATGGTAAACATAAAAGTCTGAGACCACCGTAGGCCTAAAGGTCTGAGAGACCAAAGAACATCATTACCTCTACTAAACAGTGTAAAGTTGATGTTTATCATTTCTTTCATGTATAACAGCAAAAACAAATACAAATATATGTCAGACATCTACAGTTGTGATAGATGTAGATCAATCAATCAGGATTTATAAAGTACTGCTAATAACCTGCGAGGGTATCCAGCACTGAGGTCTAAGCTGCTTGAGTGGCATCAGTTGAATAGCCAGGTCTTGAGTCCCTTTCTAAATTCCCGAAGAAAGGGTGACATCCAGAGATGGAGGGGGAGGCTGATCCAGGAGTTAGCCGAGGGGTAGGCGAAGGAGCGTCCTTCCCTGTTGCTTCGGCAGTTGCGGGGGTGTGAGCGAGGGAAAGAGAGGCAGATCGCAGGAGTCTGGAAGGTTGTTGGAAGCCCAGGCAGTAGTTGATTGTATGCTGGTCCTTGCTTGTGCAGGGCTTTGTAGGCATGGGTCAGAATCTTGAATTGGCATCTCTTGTGTACGGGGAGACAGTGGATGTGCTTCAGGTGAGGGGTGATGTGGGCCCGTCTGGCTAATTCAAGACTTAGTCTGACTGTTGAGTTCTGAATGGTCTGCAGTTTCTTCAGGTGTGTGGTAATTCATGTGTGGAGTGCTTTTCCGTAGTCCAAGCAGCTGGTGACAAGGGCTCGAGTGACGGTGCGTCTGGTGGAGACTTGGAGCCATTTGAAGATCTTTTGGTAGCATGCGTAGAGTGAGGAAGCAGGTAGGAGACTGTGCTGATCTGGTTTTTCATGGTGAGTTTGCTATCCAGGACGATGCTGAGGTTCCGGGCGTGGTCCGCTGGGGTAGGAGATGTAAACTAAACCATCATGTTCAGTTCGCCAGAGAGAGTTGGATGTCTTGAGGCAGGATCATGTTTTTCAGTCCTTCTAGAAAGTCCTGAGTAACAGGCTCTTTGAAAACACACATTTAGTTACTGATAGAAGTTTATTGACAAATTGAAATATATATAAATATAGATTTAGGATGCCAGCAGTACACATAGTGGTGTGTGCTGCACATTCTGAATTAAATATTAGTTATTTGGGAGCAAGTAGTGAAGGAAAGGAGGAAAATAATATTTTTGAGAAGTTACAGTAAAGTACCTCTTGAACAGAAGATACAGTTAGTGGGAGCTGGATCTACCACCATGACTGACAGCATGGGACTATGTGTAAACACGAGGTATAACACTATATATTGGGTTAGCCTTGATGAGATTAGGGATGGTAGTTCAATAATGTTATGTTATTGGATAGACAGGGGATGAAGGCGAGGTTGATGCAGAGGAGGAGAAGCAGGGACATAGTAGGATAGTATAACGTGACAGATGACACAAGAGCTATGAGTCATTGTGATGGGACTGAGAGTACCAGGATCCTCTCCCGGGTGATTAGTCGCACTATATGAATGGACTGATTGATTGATTGATTGATTGATTGAGCATGGACTGGAAGACTGCCGGAGAGGATACTATAGTATTGACGCTTAGTAGAAATGAGTATGTGAATGAACAGTTTTGCATAATCGAAAGCCAGGGAAGGATGGATATTAAGTAGGTATGGCTGGTGGAGAGCTGGAAGGTTAGGGGAGATTGGACTTTTAGATGATGACATGTGTCATTAGAATGTTTCTGCTGGAGCAGAGGTCCTGGGGGGCAGCGCTGGAGATTCAATGCAATGAAGAAAGTCGAGGCAACTCCAATGATCTTGAGATGTTTTGTGCATTGTCCATGGCAAGAAACAAATGGCCGATGGATTTCAGTAACAATAATAGTAGAACCAATGAAAAAGAAAGGATAATATGTGGGTGATTGCAAATCGGCAGTCTTGTACAGAAGTGAGTGAGCCTTTGGGTTAAGATGTAGGAGAGCGCATCTATTTTAGGTACTACAGTGCACATGGGACTGGGAGTCGGTGAAGATCTTTTCAATTAAACAGTAGCGGAGCTACACTGGAGATCTTTATATTCCGTCCCTCTCCCTCTTGTAAGGTATTTGTTGGCCTGTCTAGGTGCATCTTCCCAGTCACCGGATTCCTCTGTTATGTACATGTCACTGAGAGTAGCATGCCAGCTAAAATACAGTTCCTTTACCAAGAATTACAAACACAGCTGGGTTGGCTCTAGTAGGTAAGCGGCCAGAGGACCGAGTGATTTAAGAGCACCTCAGCTCTAAAAGTCCAAAAGTGAGCTCTGACCTCGGAATTTCTTAAGACCTATCTCTCCTCGAACAGCTGACTTGTGGCATCAGCACCAACCCCAATCTCTCTTCTCACATTACAAAGGGTTTGGTCCCTTTCCAAACCTCAATGGACTTAGTGGGACAGAAAATGCTGAGAACTGGGGTCTGAAGTATATTAAAAATTAAGATGGGTGCGGAAGTCACATAAATGATGGAACGGAACAAGATTTAGTATTTTTGTGATGCAAATATATAGATTTGATACTTAATGGTAAATGATAATGTACAGAAGTAATGCAAACCACTATGTACATATACTCATGTATCACTTCACCTTTCATACTTTATAGTGATAAAGGTAACCAGGGGCAAGATAAATTAGTTCTGAAAACCTGATATGCCCATTAGTGGACTGCCAAGAATAGATTTCCAACACTTTTTGTGGACATCAGTTTTTCCAACTGCAGGGCTCTTAATAATGCTTACTGCTAAATGTATTTCTTGAACTACCATAGCCATAAACAAAATATTTCGATCCTCCTAAAAGTGACGCTCACAGATATCAGTGTGCTTGGTACAGAGGTCCCACTACACAACTTACTCCAAAATCTCACAACTCAGAGCAATCTGGAAACAGAGACATCAGCTGTACCATGTCCTGAAATGTACTGCCCTATCTTCATGAGCACTTCACACCGCCAGCTAAGCACTACAGGTTGTCCTAGACTAGTATTGAGTACAATTTGTAGAACACACTAATAAAGAACTCAACATCTTAACATACATTATCACCTCTACAAGTCTCCATGTGCATTTGTGCCAACATCCAGAGTGCCGCAATCTGGCAATCGCCGATCGCAGGGCTTTTATAGATATATGGATCCGCAGGGGACCACATTAGACCCTGCTCATTTTACTGCTCCTTTTTAATATCGTGCCAAACTCCATGTGAAGAAGGGATGTGCAGGTTTTTCGTTCACACCACAGTAATGATTCTAAAAGGGCCACTTGATTACTCAACCTGTATCGTGATTAAATGCCTAAGGTTGACATGAATGTGCCAATTTTCTGCCCAAGCCAAGAGGAATATTTTTGACAAAAATCAAGGTTTCTTTACGCCACTCAGCCAAATAATGTCTAGAAATCCTCAGACTGTATTTTATGTCTCCTGTCTGTTTATGAATACCATAGTTTGTATGTATGAAATGTTGTTGCAGCTATATTGCCTTCAATTGTGTATCTAGGAATAGAGCCATTGCTTCTTAAAATGTGTTCCTGTTTTACACATGATTCCAGCCAGTGCTTTCTTCTTGTGCTAAAAAACCCAACGTTTGACCTTATAAGACAGGATTGATGCACCTTCTGAGTGGTGTAAATTTTTAGTACTTAATTTAACTCTGTCGAAAGGATGACTACGTCTTATCAGGATGCGAACTCACAACCTCCGAAGCACCGCGTTTATTTGCAGTCAGTGATCATTTAATTGATCCATTCGCGTGCTACGGAAGCTCGAACTTTGTAATAAAGAAACAGAAACATGTGCACGTCATCTTTCAAAATCTATGGCAAACGAGCTGGTGACGCTGGAGGGGGGGCAATGCAATGAACGTTTATGCAATTGTTTAACTGAGAATATGTTTTCATAGCTCTGCCTTTTACGTGGCATGCAATGTGGTCTGGACCAATCAGAGATTGACCTTCTAACAGGTACGTAATGTACCTGTTAGAGGATATGTCTATGTAAGCAAAACAGTGCCAAGCTTATCACATGACCATGTTCCAGTGGATGTGCGAGAATGTTAGCAAAAGATGCATTTTCAGATAAAAGGGAATTTTAATGTGAATATACAGATAAGAGAACGATGCGAACAAAGCCAATATGCAAACAGAAAGATGCCAACCGAGGGGTGACTGCATCTCCCGCCCATTTGTATCACTCTTGGGTACAGGAAGTGATCTTTTATGTGATTTTTTGTGGGATATAATTCTATAGGTGCCAGATGGGGTCTTCAAACGGCCATTGCTTTCATACACCAAAGAGATATTTTCAGAAATGTATTGTATTTTTAGTTTGAGAAAGACAATGTTTCCAAAATCAGTGAATCAGAAGAGATTCAATTTCTCATTTGGGTGGTATTGTCAAGTGAAAGGTTAGTGAGTACAATGTAGGCCCACACTGGCTAAATCCATGCCAGATTTTCAGGATGGCTTTGTGAAATAATTGATGATGTCAGGTGAATGGTAGTTCTGAATATTTTGAATAGATCCAACATTACTGGTTCTGGATAATCATGTGTTTCATGATAAGTGACGCGGATAGATGAAAAGTGTGATAGTACAAACAAATTTCTCAAGACCCAAGAATTAGTCATTTGTGTTTTGATTAAACATAAACAAGAAAGGGTGACATGAATGTTGATGCTCAGACTATGAGTATCCCACGTAAGGAGTGAGATTATTTAACCGGTTTGGAAAAGAGAGTCAAGAAAGCAAGAAGTAAGACATTGTGATCTTAAATATTAGCTTCAAGCAGGGATGAGGCTACATGAACCACCCGTAGCACCCTCCCTATTGGACGTGCAAGACAACATGCTAACTGCAGATTAACAGGTTGTCATCAATGAATGTGAATGTGGAGTTTTAGCAGGAAGATGGAAATGTAGGATAGTGTTTGTTGAAATGGTGTTTAACCCCTTGCCTGCCAGATACTTGTTTGACGTTTGTACAGGTTTACAGCTTGAGGCAGTTTCCCCCTCACATAGAACTACATGGAAATAAAACTACATTATTGCTACTACATCAATGATCCCAATATGGTTATGGTAAGTTTTTAATAGTTTTATTGCACCCTTAGACCGATTACACTGACCCACTCTCGACCCTACATCAATTAGGACTTTATTTGGAGTTTGGCAGAAGGGATACTCAGTCATTAGCATGACCGATGTCCCGTCGCCATATTGCGAGAGCCTTACAGCCAATGGCAGTTGCAATATGGTGGAAGGAAAATCTGCCACGTTTTGATGGAATATTTCGTTTGCCAAACAGATTTTTGAAATTGTTTTTTAATTTCATTAATGTTTTTCTTAATTGTAATTATAAACCTTTTTATCTAAATTAAATGTTATGTAGTTTAATTAATAAGATAAACCTAACCTTCATACTTACCTTAATATTTTTCTATTTCATTTAACTTAATTATTTTCCCTTATCTCTACCATAATATTAACTCTTACTCTCTTAACCAATAAGCTAAATATTTGAATTATTTTAATACATTTATACTCAACCTCAACCTAACAGTACCCCTAACCGCAATCATAAATAATTTCATTTATATTAAATGTAATTATTCTTTACATAAATTCAATGCTAATCTTAACCATGAACTTTTATTATGCAATTCATTATTTAATTAAATATCTTTAACTTATAATTCAAAATAATTTAATTTTCATTAATAATTATATATGGAAATTATATTTTCCTGTATAAACCCCTTGGTATCACCGTGTTTGTATTAAGTTAGCTATCTTTCTCTTTGTTTATTGTCATCATTACTAATTCCACTTCTTGATTAATTTAAATTAAAGTACAACTAATATTTAAAACTAATAACTCTTGCGGGGAAACCCTCCCCTGGACCCTCTTTCTTTATTTTAAATAAATACGTTTCCATTTGTTTAATATATTAATTGACCCTTCTCCTTCTTACCTTTTTTCTAATACAGTGTCCATCTATGTAATTCCTACATTGATGTAGGGACCCTGACGTATCGTTCCATCTATGTAGTGACACTGATGTAGTGCAGTTACACCTTCCTTTTAGTCTCCTAAACTCTGCAACGCTCAGGATAGCCTTTATTGTTATAGCAGCCATATGAAAATCCATGCTGGTCTGGGTCGTTATAGTTTATTTCACTCAAGAGTCACTTTAATTAAAAGATTGTATTTATACTCTAAGTTCAATACACAACCCCATTCCTTACCTCTTCCTGGCACAAAAGAACCCATTTAGAGTGCTCGAAAAATATGGTAAAGGTGTAGAAATCAGATTATTGACAATGTATTGCATTCAGCTGGATTAAAGTAATGCTCTGCTGTTGTAATACAAATGTGATAATTCCACAACATTGCATCGAAATGACCATTACCGACCAACAGAATGCTCTGTACAAAATACTGTTGTATATTGAGGCAACAGTATTTTTACATTTCATTCCTCAAAATTGCTTACAGAAAGAAACACATCTGTTGTACTGCAGCACAACTTGTTTGTGGCTACATAACTTGTGAAAGGGACATTACTGCAGACTTAACATGGAACTCTATATGTAGGCAAGACTGTAAATTCTCCTAAGTCTGAGTGGTAACCCAATATTTGCAGACAAAAGTATAGGAGTGAGGGAGACAATTCTTTGCAATATTTGTATGGACTTAGACTGACCAAAGCTTTAAAGTGTGAATTCCCCAAAAAGGGTGGTCATCTTCAAAAGTATATTTTGGGGCCCTATTCTGTATTTAGGGAGCACTAGCACCTTTAAATTAGCTTGAACTTTTCAACCGGTCTCAGGAAACACATCATTATTTTACTCAATATCATAAAACATGATGGTGCAGAGACTGACACCAATATAAGTTCCTCCCTCTTTCAGACATCTGTTTGGCAACAGAACTGTGTGTAAATATGTGTATATAAATTACTGAGATATATTTTAGTTTGCCTAACTTCCTTTGCCCTAATGTCTCCAATGCATCCCGTTATCTCTCACTGGAGACGTTCTCAATGGTCTGTTTGTCTGTTTTTTATTTTTACCCCCTAAAATGTGCTATTGAGGTGTTGCCAATCTGCAGTCCTTCCCTCTTGTGTATGTGCCTGCATGTGTGTGTGCTGATAAGACCTCACTCTCAAGGGTTTTGTTCTCATTGTACTCCAGCTGGTCCTGTTTGTGATGTCACTTCCTTCTGGTCTGCTCCCTGTGTCAGATCGCTAATGGCCAAAACAATTGACTGTGTGTGTTTATAAAAGCTCTCCTCAAGGACGCTGTGTGTATAATTGTGAAAGGGCATGCTCCGTATCGAATGACCATATGTACAGTATATGAAACGTGAAAGTGTGTATAAATTTATCCGCCAAATGCCAATCATTAATGTAACTAACTGCAAAGATGATGTATATCAGATGAATAAAGGGGCATTTTTGCTCTACACTATTCAAATAAAGTTGTGTAATTTAGTTGTTTTATATTTATAAGTCTATTTGAGTTTTAAACAAACCGTAATAATTTGCATGAAGAGTACAATATTTAACCACATACATTTCTAAAATTGTTAAGAAACATCACAACAGCTCCACATAAACTCTTGGGGGCAGATTTATAATAACTGGCGCATCCCTGCATATCAGCAGGGATGCGCCAGTTATTATGCGCCACAGCTGCGCCACCATGGATGCGCCGCATTTATAATGCGGCGCACCATGGGGCAAAAACGGCACAGATGCGTGACGCATCTGTGCCGTAAAAGTGGCGCATTGCTGGAGTTGCGTCGCAAGCGCGACGCAGCTCCAGCAATGCTCTGGGGGGCCCTATCTGTACAATGCTGCGTCAATCCTTCCGCCTGCTTCAAGCAGGCGCAGGGTTTTGACGCAGCATGGGCCTAAAAGTGACTGAGTGACATCTTGTAGATTTCACTCAGCCACTTTTAGGAGGCGTTCCTGCGCCGGAACTCCCCCACCTGCCCTGGAACGCCTACATGTGGCGCAGGGCTTTACAACGTGACGCATCTCCCAGATGCGTCACGTTGTAAATACCCCGCACCATGGCGCAGGATTTGCGCCGCTGCTGCGTCACAAAAGTGACGCAACGGCGGCGCAAAAGTGGCGCAAGTGCAACATAAATCTGCCCCTTGATTTTTAGGATTAACAAAAAATGCTTTTAGACTTGTCTCTTCATATTCTGCACATTGGTATATATTCACTGCGTACAGACAAATACTGCTGACTTATTGTTTAAAGACCCAATTCGCAAGGGTTTCTGCCAGAAAATGACTAAGACAAAATATCAGCAAAGAGCTGATTGTATCATTCGAGCTTTGATGAAGGTTAATTTTAATTCAAGTCTTATTGCTTTTATTGGTGTACAATCGTTTAATCATAGCAATCTTCTCCGGGCCCATACTTCAGACTTATCACTCAATTTGGTACAGGTCATAAAACGAATTTGTGAACCACAGATCACAACAGGCGTGATTTCCCCACAGTAGCCCTAAATAATAACAGATCCGCCACCAAAATTTGAGATAAACCTTAGAAGGCCATTGATTAGATTTTTACTGCTTCAACTTTCTTCTTGAAAAGGGGATCCAAGCAGTTCATATTACCAAGTATCTAAAACGTTCTAATCTACAACTATCAAGAAACCAAGAGAATTTATAGGTGATCCAAATGTGATTCCAAAGTTACTTTCTAATTGGTTTTCCCTTGTATGCTTAGCAAGCATGGTGTCAGCATTCTTTGAAGTCCCACCACTGTATGGTCCAGCAGAAGAAGATCATCTGCATAAAACAGCACCCACGCCCAGGTGGACCTTGCCATGGAGGCTGAGAAAAAACAATAAGAAACAAGCCACTGAAACAGATATGTTTTAAAAAACCAGGGCCCAGGTCTTCATATGTAACTGGACAAAATTAATACTAAATCATGTGGTTCTCCCATACTGAGTAACTTTATGCAGAGTTTGGCACATGGCACATAAATGCTTTAGTGAAATTTATCAATGCACAATGGAGTGTCGCACATCTATTGACCCTGTCCCAATTAGCCCTCAGTACCAAAACCATAACATTATGCATGACAGTATAGCCTTCCATAAAACCTTACTGGAATGGTGAAATTATTTTTCTACTCCTAGTCCAAGTCAAGAGTTTACTAAAAGCGATCAGAGCAAAAATAATAACAGGTGGATGTAGCATGGGCAGTGGGCGATAATTTCCTGAGCTTTGTCCCTGACAGCTTTTTGTAAATTGCTGCAACCTTAGCACCTTTCCAGCAACTTCAGATTGTATTTTCAGTATGAGGGGCCACACATGGAGAACTGCTTTTAGATGATTACTAGATCATCCCTCTGGACCTGTTGATGCAGAAGATTTATTTTCTTAAATTATATCTATAATTTCAGAGATATGATGGACAGTTTTGTACAATTCCTTGGATTTGCCTAATCACCTTTATCTCTGTTCTTATAGTGATTAGAGATATATTCCCTCCATTACCGATCACTTCTCTGATTTGCTGGGTCTGTAGCATCTCGTGTTCAACTGACTGCCTGCACTCCACCAAGTTCCAAAATACTTTATGATATTTAGGTGTAATTGTGTTTTGGATCATTCAGCAATTTCTCACATGTTGGTTATTTTGTTGCAAATTTTAGGCCCTGCCTTGTCTTTCATATTTCTTCTGCAGTGGCTTGTATTTCCTCAGCTTTCTAGCAACAGACCTTTTTAATCTTCGCTTAGCAGCCACCTCAGCCTCAAACCATGGGTCAGATTTACAAGCCCCTTGCGCTGCCAGTACTTCACTTTTTGTGACGCACTGGCAGCGCAATACACTGCCCCATATTCACAAGGACAGGAAATGCCACTCTGCGTGGCTTTTCCTGTCTTCGTAAATATGGCCCCTTAACATGCAGCACTTTGCGTGAAAGGGGCGCTCCATGGATGGTGCTGTGGGTGTTTCCACGCAACACCCAAAGAACGAGTCACATTTCCAGATTTACGAGGAATCGTAAATCTGGAAATGCGTCTGAATGCTACGCATCCCCAGGGGAGGCGTAGGGAGGCGCAACAAAGAGAAAAGTATTCCTTTCTCCTCGTTTTTGTTTCCTGTTTCCATGCGTTCTGCAGCATACATTAAAAGAGGAAATCACCTCTAATGATTATTTTTGTTTAGGAAGGGTTCCCTTCCTGCACACAAACAATCATTGAAAGAATGCTGTTTTTCAACTTCTATGTGTGCTAATGCAGCACACATATAAGTTGAAAAACGGCATTTCAGATTGTCAAAACAATCTCCCCACGACGCAGGCATCCTTGAACCATGGTGCAAGGGTGCCTGCGTCGGCGCATGGCAGCAGTTTGTGCGCCAGCGCACGGGGAAGCACAGAGATGCGACATATTGTTGTAAATATGTCACATCGCTGTGCTTTCCAAACTAACGCAGCACGGCGCAGCAAAATGACTTGCTGCACGGTGCTGCGTTAGTTTCTTGTAAATCTGCCCCCCTATATTTATTGAACTTCTGGGTTTTGGTCAACCGCCTGTTTTTTGGAGAGTTTAAAATCTGCTGATATAGTTGTAAATAGGTCATTGATAGGTCACAAGCACACTTCTTTTCTCTTTTCTTTCATTATTCATTATTGTATGACTAAATCTTTTCATATCAATAATGCAATCATTGTTGAAAGTATCATCATTAGTTTCAAATTTAGTTTTATCTTCCTTATAGAAACTCATACTAAATTTTGTGGGTAGTCTTCATTTACTTCTCAGCAGTCTGTCCCATTGTGGATGCAATTATGAAATCTCTTATCTGAAATAAACGTAGTCTATGCAAGACTGCAATCTGCCTAAGGCACATGTGGAATTAGCAGAGCTACAGGGCTAACAACTGCCATTTAAATACCATAGACTGTGCTTTATAAACAACTCTCTTATAAATATTCCACATCAAGTCACTTTTACCTCCGGCAAATCAATGTTCCATCGAATACCATTTTGGACATATTCATACACCTCATACTCCTACACTGAGAGTTTTGTATTAGAATTTCTGTGTACAGAAGCATAAACTCTCTTGGGTACCATAAATAACCCCGTCCATGATATTGATGTGGTTTGAATCAGTAGTACACATTATATCAATTGCAGCTCTTTGAAGGAAGTAGCTATTAACAAAAACCATAGAAGCTGCTGATGTAAAATCTTATTTGTTGACACGTGTGGCTTACCGGCAATACTATCATAAGAGCGAAAGTGTAACTCGGTTTTAAAAATTGGAAGCTGTTGCCTTAGTGCCACTTATAAACTGCTTCTTGTTCGCCCCCTTTTACTTGGCTTTGCATAAATATTATAAGTCTATATTGCTTGAATGTCAATGTTCTCAATCAGTGGAAAGCACGTTCTAGTCAAGAGCGTGTCACTCGAGTTGCACTCCAACGGAGAAATTAATCAAGCGAAAGTTCTGTAATTCGAATAAAGTTTTTATTCAAGTCAATCCATTCAAGAAGTCCTTACGAGGACGAAGTTTTCATAAAGTTTCATATCACACCGAGTGTATTAATTGTCATAACTCGATATAGCCCATGTAGCCCAATGCATTTCGGGCCAATGTGGCCCTTCGTCAGGGAAAGCACTGAAATTAGAGGATACAGGAGAGCAGCTTTAGTTAATATGTAACAACATAGTGCAAATGAACAAACAGTGAGATGAAAATTTACATGATTGTATATAAAGCGACTAAACTGATTGATGGAAACGGGATGATAGTGCTGGTGGTAAACAGGTGCCGTTTGTGAAGAAATCATATATCTGGTTTGCATGTGCGGTATTGTGAAATAAAAGATGGAGAACGTATTCAACGGTACAGTTGAAACAAGAAAAGATGTGTGTAAAAAGAGGAAAGCCCAAGAAAACCGTTGTGCATCAGTGCGCAGTGAATTCAAAGATACGTGCGAGATATGGATCTACGGACGCCACGAATCAAAGTAGTGGGAGTTTAATGAATTACGGGTGTGTCTGTGTTAGTGACGTCATTACACACCCGTAATTCAGTAAACTCCCACTACTCCGATTCATCTCATTGGCTCTACCGTCCTTTGACGCATTTACACGCTCCCTATACGTTCGTAGCTATACCCTCCAGACACACTAGGTCATTGGCCAGTTTTTGGCTTTCTGACACTTTGATTCGTGGCGTTAAGCACGTGACAGAGTACAAATATCACTCACGTCACATAGTAGATTTACCCGCCAACAAACGCCTACAGCTCATGAACAGCGAGTACGACCAAATCGATAGCTTGCATCACGTAAGTGTTTTTGCATTTTACCCCGTATCCTACACACGGGTTCCCAACTCGTCACACGTTCCCTGCGTACCCTTGCATTTATGATTTTGTTGCTTGTTCATCCACCTTCCCACACACTCACTATTTTTTGATAACTTATGTACTTGTCCGTAGATCCATATCTCGCACGTATCTTTGAATTCACTGCGCACTGATGCACAACGGTTTTCTTGGGCTTTCCTCTTTTTACACACATCTTTTCTTGTTTCAACTGTACCGTTGAATACGTTCTCCATCTTTTATTTCACAATACCGCACATGCAAACCAGATATATGATCTCTTCACAAACGGCACCTGTTTACCACCAGCACTATCATCCCGTTTCAATCAGTTTAGTCGCTTTATATACAATCATGTAAATTTTCATCTCACTGTTTGTTCATTTGCACTATGTTGTTACATATTAACTAAAGCTGCTCTCCTGTATCCTCTAATTTCAGTGCTTCCCCTGACGAAGGGCCACATTGGCCCGAAATGCATTGGGCTACATGGGCTATATCGAGTTATGACAATTAATACACTCGGTGTGATATGAAACTTTATGAAAACTTCGTCCTCGTAAGGACTTCTTGAATGGATTGACTTGAATAAAAACTTTATTCGAATTACAGAACTTTCGCTTGATTAATTTCTCCGTTGGAGTGCAACTCGAGTGACACGCTCTTGACTAGAACGTGCTTTCCACTGATTTCACATCCCTACTCAGGGGGATCTTCTCGTCTGCACCCACACCTTGTTATACCAGAACTACCTTCGGTCAAACCGGAGTGCGCTCAATCTCTATTCTAATGTTCTCAATCACCCATGTTTCTTGGAGAGAAACAATATCATGATCTATACTATAACCCATACATTTGTGCTCTTTTAGTGTACTGGTGGCACCAACCACATTCCAAGATGTATGATTCCCAATTTTGTCTGGAAATGTATATTACGCTAGGTTGATCTATATACTGCAGTTATCACCTGCTGGCAGTGGTGTTCATTATCCATATATTGATTGCCAGAGTGAGTGGCTTTGCTTTGCGTCTAATTGAGCGGAGATGTGTCAGTTAATATGCATCACGCTAAAAACCCTTGCGCCACCATAGATGCATCGCATTTACATGCAGCGCCCAGTGTCGAAAGGATTGACAGATGTGTGAGGCATCTATTGGCGTAAAGGCAACACATTGCTGGAGTTGTGTCCCGAGCACGACGCAACTCCAGCAATGCTTTGGAATGCCTATTTCAATCATGCTGCTTCACTTCTTATGCCTGCTTCAAGGAAGCGTATGGTTTTGACGCAGTGGCGTCGTAAAAGTGACTCAGTGATTTCACTGCCTCACTTTTACGAGGCTTTCTTGCGTCTGAACACTCACGCTGCATACATTATACCTGACGCAGGTACAATGTGATGCAGGGCTTTACAACGTGTCGCATCTCCATAGATGCGTTACGTTGTAAATGTGTCGCAACGGGGCGCATTGTTTACGATGTCGCTGCGTCACAAATGTGACTCAACGGTGGCGTAAAATTGTTGCAAGGGGCTTGTAAATCTGCCCCTAAGTGTTCAATTCTTCTACTTTCTCCTTTTGTGTAGATGAAAAGTGTATGACAGTAAAAGTTCAATTTTGTACCAGCTGAGAACGTTCTTTTAATCCTTGATTACATGATAGTTTTGATTCCATGCCTAGGTTTAACTCTATGTGAGCTGTTTTGAGCTCTCATTTCTGAAGTTGGGAGATAAAATTGATTACATTTGCAAAAGATCGTAACCACTTGATCAAATTTTATCAGCAAATTTGAATACATAATCACGTTTTAGAGTTAAATAATTGAATTATGGTAGTAGTCATAATGTTTTCATGAATGAAACTAAGGTGATTCATTTTGTTGGACTTGGCCTTCTCTACAGCATCACCCCCAAACATTTTGCTTTCACCCCTCCAGTTTCTGAACCCGTTTTGCTGGCTTTTAGGACTCTGCGCACTTTACCATGGCTAACTAGTGCTAAAGTGCTTGTGCTCTCTCCTTAAAAACATGGTAAAATTGCCCTACACCCAACTGGCACATTTAATTTACTTAGTTCCTCGTAGAGTGGTATACGACATACACAGGTCCTGTGAAATTAAATGCTACTAGCGGGCCTGCAGCACTTACTGTCGCACCAGCTTAAGGATCCCTATAAAACATGTCCCAGGCATGCCATTGCAGCCTGCTGCTATTTTGACTTGGCAAAATAATGCCTTTGACAAGCCTAAATCCCCTTTTTGATACAGATAAGTCACCCCTAAGATAGGCCCTAAATAGCCTCCAGTGCATGGTGAACTGCGATTAAAAATTTGAACATGTACTTTTCAGTTGTACATGTTCTGGTAGTAAAAAACTACTAACTTCGTTGTTCACTACTGTGACCCTACTTTTACCTTAGAATAACACTTAAATATTACATTTATTAAGTGCAAACATTTAATTGTAAGCAGGTAGTAAAGTCTTGTTTTTTTGTCTGAGAAAATGTAATTTAAAATCCTCTCATGGTAAAATCTGCTGCCACTTTTAGAAAGGTAAAAGACATACAATTGATGGACGGAATGCAGAACGAATCAAAACGTTCACCCCCTCCCCCCCAGTCAAGAGATCTGGGTTAAATCCATCATTCTTTTGCTCACCATGCCACCCCAGTTTAGACCTGGCCATATGCAAATCAGTCTTGACCCTGTGCCTCATGGGAACAGTCCAGCCCGAACTGCCAAGCCAGGTCCTCCCTGGACCGGAAACAAGCATCCTAGGACCGGTTTCGGGGTTTCACCCCTCATCAGCCAGGATAGCTTGTATCCAGTGGCACAGTGAGCCCAGGACCCACGTCTGGGCATACCCGGCGCACTTAGGGCGCGAAAGCAAAAGACACACAATTGATGGATTTAATCTAGATCTCTTGACTGGGGGTGAATGTTTTGATTTATTCTGCATTCCTGGCTGATGAGGAGTGAAACCCCGAAACCGGTCTGAGGATGCTTGTTTCCGTTCCAGGGAGGTCAATCATCGAAGATGAGCTGATGGCGTTGAAGTCTTAGGAATTTCATGTGCAAATTTGCCAATTTCTAAACTTGAATAATGACTACAATTTATTTTGTTCTGACTTGTTTTTATTGTAATTCTATTATAATGTTGTGAATGGAATTGTAGCAAAAGTGCATTGCAGTCACAAAAGGCCTATGAGTGCATGATAACAAGTTACCTTGAGCTGAGCAACAAGTGAAAAGTGATAATTCATCTCGAAAAGGTAAGTGCACATTCCTAAAAAGAAGTCTCACTTCTATGGCTACAATTTACGCACTCGGCTTGAAAGAAGTTTGCGGAGGTGTAATAAGCATACTGTTCCTCACAGGTAATCATTCCCATGCATAACTGAAGATTGCATTTCTACAACTCTGACGACCACAAGGCCTCCTGTCAGAGGTGTCATTTTCAAACAAATTTGCGTGTTCCACCCTGATAAAAAGTGACAACATTTCAGAGAAATTCAAGCAACATAGTGAACCGCCTTTAATGTACGGAGCAATAAGGAATTCTATTAATGGCCACTGGAAAATTAATCAAGTTGAGTATTGATACCAACTCTCTATACCTTGTGGGTCAGGAGGAAATCAGTGGTTTTATAAAGTTTTGTTGGAGCATGTAGACTTAACCTTAGACCCACTGAAAGATAAATGGGCTATCCAAGCTTGAAAGGTCATTTAAAGAGTAAGATCAGAAAACGTCCTAAATTACCCATACAAGGTATCCCGCAACACCAGTTTAAATACATGCATAACAACATGCTACATAGGGCCTTCCTAACCCCAGGCAAGATCAGTGAGACATATCCAGGGGCCTTCTGGAAGTGCCCATGCTGTCATGACTTAGAGGCAGATTTTAGGCACAGCATGTGGGATTGCCCTGAAACTGCGAACTTTTGTCAATCTTATTTTTATTATGAGTTTGCAAAGTATTCCATAACATAATACATTACGACCCCCTCCCTGTATTCCAGTCCAGTAAATCTATATGGCAAGTCAGTTCCCTCGGGATTAGGGAGCCTATGGGTCGTAAGTAGGCCTGGGCGGTAAATTCCGTTCCGTTCGCGGAATTTGCGGAATTTGGGTAATTTCGCGTTCCGCGGAGAACGCGAAATTGCCCAAAAATCTGCGTTCCGCGACTTCGCGAAATTTTTTGCTTGTTCGCGTTCTCAATATGCGTGTTCGCGAGATATTTCACCCCAAGCACGCAAACAGCGATCGCGAACAGGCAAAAAGTATCGCGAACAAGCAATTCCGCGTGTTCGCGGAATTTCTGCGTGTTCGTGGAGATTTTTTACCGTTTCGCGGAGATTTGCGTAACGCGATTACGCAAATTCCGCCCACCCCTAGTCGTAAGACAAAGTATGAACGAAATAACAAGCATTGTAGCGCTTTTTATGTTGCGTTTCTAGCATAAGAATGGTAAATTATAAGTTGAAACGTTTTCCCCAATACCCATCCCTCCCTAACCCTCCCATCCCAAAGTTTAAGGGTGCATTGTACTACCGTCCTTGTCGTTGTAGCTTAGGAGACTGTCTTTTGGGTGTGTGGCAGACAGGAGTGTTCCTCATAGGAGATCACTTTTAATGCGAGAGGCCCACTATAAGATGGTATACGACTGGGACCTATACCCGACAAGCCTCAAACTGATCTTTCCCACAACCTATGATTTATGTTGGAGAGGGTGTGGTCTCCAAGGTGATTTTAAACCCATATGGTGGGATTGCCCAATGATAAGGCCATTCTGGTAAAAAATACTAGCACAAATTAAAGACATCCTGGGCTACCCCATACAAACTGCGAACTTTAGACAGGGAGATACAGGGGTGGCCACTATTATCACAGAACGTACAAGCCTACTCCACATCAATGTATGTATATTTACATGACCTTAGGGAAATACAGCAGTTCTGAAGTATATTGATTAGGCTTTACTTTAATGTAATCAATCAGTCAATCAAACAAAGGCTTGTAAAGCATGACTGCTCACCCGTAAGGGGCTCAAGGCTGTGGAAGAGCGGAGGGGGCGGAGCTGCAGGTCTGTCGAGGCTTTGAGGTTCAGTCGTAGAGCCAGGTTTTGAGGTCCTTCCTGAATTGAGGCAGTGACGGTGATTGACTGAGGTGGAGAGGCAGGGAGTTCTAGGTCTTTGCTGCGAGGTAGGAGAAGGATCTTTCTCCGGCTTTGGTTTTGCGGGTATGTGGGATGGTAGCCGGGCCCAGTTGGACGGAGTGGAGGTCTCTGGTGTGTACGTGGAATGTGAGGCGGTGGCTGAGATACACCGGGCCTGCATTCTGTAGGTCTTTGTAGAAATGTGTGAGGAGCTTGAAGGTGATTCTTTTGTTGACTGGGAGCCAGTGGAGATCTTAGGTGGCTGGTGATTTGGTTGCAGCAGGGGATGTTGAGGATCAGTCTGATGGAGGCGTTCTGGATATTCTGCAGTTTCTTGAGGAGTTCATGGGTGATGCCGGCATAGAGTGTTTTGCCGTAGTCGATTATGCTGCTGACAAGTGTGTGTGTGACCGTCTTTCTGGACTTGGTGGGGATCCATTTGAAGATCTTTCGTAGCAGACATATCATGTGGAAGCAGGAGGATGAGACGGTGTTGATCTGGCGGCTCATGTCTAGGATGATGCTGAGTTTCCGTGTGTGGTGTGTGGGTGTGGTGGGGTGCTAAGGGCCACCAGGAATCATCCCAGGTGGAGGGGGTGAAGCCAATGATGAGGACTTCAATCTTCTCTGAGTTGAGCTTGAGGCGGCACTTCTTGATCCAGGCAGCAACAGCCTTCATCCCATTGTGAAACTTGTTCTTGGCGACTTTTGCTTCGTTGGTGAGGTAGAGAATCAGTTGGGTGTTGTTGGTTTAGGAGACGATGTTGAGTCCGTGGTTCCTGATATTGGCTGTGAGTGGGGCCATGTAGATGTTGAAAAGCGTGGGGCTCAGGCAGAAGCCCTGAGGCACTCCGCAGCTGATCTCTGTGGATTCCGAGAGGAATAGAGGTAATCTGACTCTCTATGTTCGGCCGGTGCGGAAGGAGCGGATCCATTCCAGGGCTTTGTTGTGGATGCCAGCGTGGTGAAGTTTTGTGCATAGGGTGTGGTGAGACACGGTATCAAAGGTGGCAGAGAGGTCTAGGAGGATGAGGGCTGCTGTTTCACCTCGCTCGGGGAGGGCACAGATGTTGTCTGTGGCAGGGAGGAATGCGGTCTCGTGCTGTGGTTGCTTTGGAAGCTGGTTTGGGAGAGGTCCAGGATGTGGCTTGCTTCAATGAACTTGGAGAGTTGGGGGTTGAAGGCCTTCTCGAGGACCTTGGTTCTGAAGGGAAGACGTGAGATGGGTCTGAAGTTCTTGAGATCCGTCGGGTCGGCAGAGAATTTCTTCAGCAAGGTGTTGATCTCTACATCTTTCCAGTCTTCCGGGAAGGTGGCAGAATAGATTGAGCAGTTGATGGTGCAGCAGAGTTCTGGAGCAATGCTGATGCCTGCTCTGTTGAAGATGTAATGCTTGCAGGGTTCAGAGGGTGCTCCAGAGTGGATGCTCTTCATGACCTTGAGGGTGTTGTCCTCTGTGAGGGGGGTCCAGCTGAGTAGGGTCTGTTGGAGTCAGGCGTCGCAGGGTGCAGTGGTTGCAGGTGGGGTGGGAGGGTCTTGGGTATCGACGCTTTCAAAGCTGTCATATATCTTCCTAATCTTGGGGTGGAAGTAGGTGCTGAGGGTGTTCCAGAGGTCTTCGGAGGGAGGGATGTCTGCTGCCTCTGTGCTGGGTCTGGCAAATTCTTTGACCACAGCAAAAAGTTCCTTGCTGTTGAATGCGGTGGCATTGATCCTTTCTTGTGGGGCTGCTTTCTTCGTTGTCTGATGAGGTGGTGGTGTGCGGTGACAGGGGTCTTGAAGGCTGAGTGATCTTCCAGGGTCTTGCTGCTCCTCCAGCTCTTCTCATGTCTTGTACAGGTGCATCTGGACTCATGGAGGGCAGGGCAGAACCAGCTGGCTTTCTTGGTGTGTCGCTTTCTTGGGGCTTTCTACAGGGAAGCCAAAGTGTTGGCGCAGTCGGAGATCCATTGCTGAAAGTTGCGTGCTTCGGTGTTGACATCTGTGGATGTTGGTGGAGTGGTCTTGCTGAGGTTGGTGGCTAGATGTTCTTCGGTGACTTTGTTCCAGATTCTACGAGTGTAGCAATGGACGTGGTAGTGTACAGTGGGTTTGGTTAAGGCGAAGTGGACGCAGCAGTGGTCGGTCCACTGGAGCTCGGTGGTGTGGCTGAAGGTGATGTTGTTGCTGGCAGAGAAGATGGGGTCAAGCGTTTGTCCTGCTGAGTGGGTTGGGGAAGTGATCAGTTGTTTAAGTCAGACGGTGGTGAGGTCCTCCGGCAGAGACAATGGTGCTTTTGTCATTGGAGTTACCCAGGTGAAAGTTGAGGTCTCCAAGGAGGATGTAGTCTGTGGAGACGGGAGTGTCCGGAGGGTCTGAAGAGGAGGGCGTAGCGGAGGGTGGTGTGCAGGTTGGTCTGGAGCTGGATGTGGTGGTGCTTCATGTTGGCTGAGAGGTCTTCCGCATGGGTGGTGAGGAGAAGGCTGCTTTTGTGTACAGTGGCGATGCCTCCCCCTGGCTTGTTGGTGTGGTCCTTGTAGATGATCTCGTAGCCATCCGGATTGGTGATGGCGATGTCCGCAGTGGAGGTGGGATTTATCCAGGTTTCGGTGAGGAAGGCGATGTCCAGATCGACGGAGTGGAGCAGGTCCCAGATCTCCACGGCGTGTTTGTGGAGGGTGCGTGTGTTGAGCAGGATGCAGTTGAGGCAGGAGGGTCTGGTTTTAGACAGTCATGCAGTGGGTGGGGCTGGTGTGCAGTGGCAGGTCAAGGTGAAGGTGCAACTGCAGTTCTGGCAGGAAAAAGTGCCTTGGGTTTCCATCGGCAATGCCCGGTGGCAGGCGGTGTGGTGTCTGGTGTTAAGAGCACGGAGGGTGCTGGGGATGTAGTGGTGGATGTCCCGAGAACTAGGGTCTCTGGCACTGGGCACAGTCCAGGCACGGACGGGTGCAGACAGGCTACCCTTTGGCATGCCAGAGGCGTGCCTGCTGACCGCGGCCATGCAACGACCACCATAAGTAGTGTGAGAGGGAGAGCTGGACAGCTGGGAGGCTGGAAAGCGGGAATCGGCGCTGGAGGGAAGCACGGCCACGGGGGGCAAGCAGTGACAGGGAAGAAGGGGCAACAAGAGGCAAGACAGCAGAAGCAGTAAAAAAGCAGAAACAGTGAAAACATTTAAAAATGAAACAGATAAGGAAAAAAAATTAGAAGGCAGAGAGAAAGAGGCCAGAGCAGCGGCAGAGCAGAGACGCTTCCCACTGGACCACCAGGGATGAGGCCAGGCGGGTGCCTGCGGGTGGAGGAGGGCCTTGAACTCTGACCAGTAAGAGTCAGGGGCAGCAGCTACTTCGGCAGAGCTGTGTACTGACACAGCCACACTTTATCATGGAAGGGCCCCTGATCCATCCAGCACTCCCCTACCCTCCACTGGGCAAGTGGAGAGAAGATCTGATTTATTGGTCAGAAGCAGAATGTGCTGCACCCCACAGAGAGGAAAAGAGAGGGTTGAGGAAGCAACCAATAATCCAGCTGTGGAATAAACTGTGGTTAGGGCCTGATTTATATATTGGCAGTAAGCATATTTCATTGCAAAGGTGACGCAGTATCCTTACCACTAATATAATGGTCCACCCACCGAATTTAGATCTGGTCAGACCATAGTTCGTCAGTGGTGAACACTACTTCATCTGTGCGATGGCAACACTTTTCAGATGGCCCCACCAAATAAGGTCTGGCTGACAAATGGCTATATGTCCGCCCACTAAATTTAGATGGTCAGAGAAGTAGCCATCTTTTACAGCCCATCACTACCAAGAAAACATTTGCAGTAGGGGGCTGTAAAAACTAAAAATGCCCCCCACACCATGGGAGATGACTCCCGTGCAAGGGGGGCATTGTTTTTTTATTTTCATAAACAAAAACACACTTTGGAGTTTTATTTTCGAAGAAAAAAATGTTTTGAAGCTTTACTGTACAGCTTCGTCGTGTTTGACAGAGCTGTACAGCAAAGTTGCAATTCATTGGCAGGAACCACCTTGATGGCGGTTCCTGTCAATGGGGGAAATGTCTGTCAGGCTGAAAGACATTTCTAGATTTGGCAAGCGGGTACACTGTCAGGGCGAAGAAGTTTCACTCAACACAAGAAATTAATGAAATACGAGAAAACTAAGAAATACATTACCTTATGAAATACTCTGAAATGAGCCCTGAAAATGTTCCCTAGGAGCAAAACAAGTTTGCTGCAGCTGATGATTCAGGGTTGCGTCATAAGTAAGTTTGTTGCACTATATGAACATGATCTTTGGATAAAGTACTCTTAAAATATGACAACGGATCATCATATTTCCTGATCACTGATCTTTGTTAATTGTATTATGTTTTTCTTTGACTCAATTATGTAATTGGTCCAACATTTTGGGGGGTGCTGGGTTCCGTCTATAAAATTTACAGTACAATAGCCACTTTGCAGTCGCAAATCCTATGATCTTAAGAATTGCAGGCTTTGCAAACACAAAATGGCTTTATACGTCAGGCCCCTGCATTCTGACCTACCTAAGAGATAGATTCCCCTCAAATCAAAGCATCCAGAACGCAGGGGCTTGCTTAATCCAGGGACTAAGAAATTGTAATCATATTTTCAATGGATTAAAATCAACCCACACAAGAATTCAATTGCAGATTTCCAACAAACTCTCTCCTAGATCCGGTATTCCAAGATGAGATGGGTTCCGCAATGCTGTAGTACTTCCAGATTAATTTGGGGGCTGAGAGTAAACCCAACTTGCTATGGGAGTCATTTAAAGCATACTCTGTAGCATGTCAATATCCATGCATGCAGGCATACTAAAAGCTACATGCATGTAACTAGTACTTACAGGAACAGAAATTAAACAGTTTGAGGTGAGGACCTCAGTGATGCCATAGCTCACCGTATTGAAAGAGCTGGGCACCCTAATGCAGAGATTCCATGAACAAGCAAACAGGGAGGTTGTCATCCTGGGAAAGCATTGCCAAAAAGGTCAGTTTTCAGTGGAAAAGTGTGATGCGTCCATGTTGTATTTTAGGCCTTTTCCTGTCATCGGCACTAAGCTTACGCACACAAGTGAGGGACCATTTTTATCTGGAATCAGGTGAAAATGGCAGAATATTCGAGCATTTGTTATTACCAATTTGATTTCTCTGCATTTGTGCCTTCCAAATGTAAACCAGTGTGTAAAAAAGAAGACTTTTTGAAAAATGGCCTCTGAATCACATGCTAGTATGGATACCCACAAATTCAGAGATGCACAAATACCCACTGCTCCTAAACTCTGTAAATGGTGTCCATTTCAGAAAAACATAGGTTTCTATGATACCGATTTTTCAATTTATATATTTTAACATATGATTTGCTCTATACTCAGTTCACAATGAAAAACCACTGTAAGGTGCAGCTCACAAATTGGCTCTATGAACCTCGGGTTCTTGGCCAACTTACAAACCCTATAGATTCCCTTAACTAGAAGAGTCTAGGAAACATAATGGTATATTGCTTTTGTAAATCCGACATTGTGACAAAAAGCTACAGATGAAAATGTTTTGACAAATACCCATTTTTTTCGTACTCATTTTAAATGTTTTTTTATTTCGACAGTTGGTTTATTTGGGAATATCTTGAGGGATATAGACAAATGATACTTTGCTGAATTTCTAATTTTGTTTATAGTTCACAAATCTATAGCTTTTCAGAATTCACCTATGGTTTTCACACCTGTTTCTACCAGAAACTGGAAGTAGGTTGAAAGCACAAAAATTCAGAAAAACAAACTCCCTATCAGAAAAATGCCAAAACCATGGTAAACAATAGTTTCATTTTTTTCAACTCTGCATGTGACTGAAAGCTGGGAAGAATAAGACTTTAGCATAGCTTTGATTTTATCGAACCTATTTTTAGGAGCAAAAAACAGACACTTTTTTTATGAAGCACTTATTTCCTTTTTACCCCCCCAAAAATCAAAATGTAGTTACATTTTACCGATTTCCTTGGTCCCCTCGAGGGTAATCCATAAACCGTGGGTACCTTTAGAATCCCCATGATATTGGAAAAAACGGCACAAATTTGGTATGGGTACCTTATATGGAAAAAAGTTATGGGGCTTAAGCACAAAGTATCCCAAATAGCCAAAAAAGGGCTCAGCATTGGGGTGAAAAAGCCTCAGCAGTTAAGGGGTTAAAATATGGACAACCAATTGACAACCTTGTCCACCAGGTTAACATATAAATTAAACTGCCATCCTCACTTGTGGGCCAAGTAGCTCTTATAAAAATGGTGGTGCTTCTCAGATTCTTGTAGCTGCCTCGAATAAGTTGAGAAATTATGGTGTTACGCTTTGATAAAAGGGGATATGAGATCCGGTACCATAAACACTACTGTCCAATGGCAAAATGTCCCTGTGCCAGATTTTGGTACCACCCAGACAGATGCATGCCTTATCTTGTACCTAAGAGGGAGAAGACAGATGGCACCCCCCTGGTATCTCTGTTGCCTGGATACCTGCCTTTGCCCATGGTAACGGTGGTCACAGTTGCACCCACTTGCTGGGCATTGAAGACAGAGATTTGGGCTAAGAACTGCCCAATCTATACTCACCTGTGTTACCCCGGTGCGAATCCCACTCCTGGTGCTCACCACAGAAATGAGAGTGCTATTCACATTAACAATAGCAAGCTCCTCCGAGTTCGGTTACCTCATGTTGGAAGGACATTTATCCACACTGGCACACTTTCGAGAGAGGTGTCAACCTACCCCTTTGGATGTGGTTATATATTTCCAACTGAGGCATACCATGAGAGAAATGACACCCGATTTCCCAGATGGCCCAGTCAAGTTCAAACCCATAATCTCGCCAGGGGCCATATTATAGATAGTGCCTCTGAGGTGCAACAGGCATGTGTACCCACATCCCAGGCACTTTGGTATTCTAGACGCTTGTGCGCCCCCTTCTGTAATACATATGTCACTGGTTCACGTAGCAGCGGCATCTGAAGAGGTAATTTCCATGGAGGCATGGCTCCAATCGAATCAGGGAATCACTTTACCTCTGCGCCGATGCCATATTATGGATGCATATATCACAAATAAGGGGCAATACGCTAATCCTTGGGATCTGGGTAATGAATAAGATATGAAACACAATGATCCCCCTGGACAGAGGAGAAAGCCTATCCTCTCTAGGCCAGTCAGAACCGTATACTAATTATTATCGGTATAGTATATCAATTCAATTGATTAATCCTGCAATAAATCAATATATCATAACACAAATTTCAGACACACAGGACAGGGCAAAATATGACACTCAATCCATTATCGGATGCTTCTCTGAATACTACACACGATTATACTCCACCATGATGACCACCTCCACTGCAGAGATAGACAAATACTTGGATGACATTGCTCTGGCCTGGCTCTCTGACGAACACCGAGAACATTTTAGTCAGCCCATAACCGAAGATGAGCTAAAAGAGTCGATCAATTCACTCCCCAACAATAAAGCCCCTGGAATAGGTGGATTACCAGGGGAATTCAACAAAGAATATAGAGATTTAATAATAGCCCACCTAACAGCGATGTACTCTGGGCCGTACGAAGAAGGTCTTTTACCCCCTTCGTTGCAGGAAGCACTGTTAATTACACTCCTTAAACCCGACAAAGACCCCACTAGATGCGACTCCTATCGCCCGCTATCATTAATATAGATGCCAAAATATTAGCAAAAATTATCGCACTAAGGATACAACCCCTAATGCAAAAACTGGTCCTACCGGACCATTCAGGCTTCATTCCAATGAGGTCAACAACCCATAATCTACAAACCATCTTTTCAATGTTCCATCACCTAGACCCAGAATTGCCGGCAGCTGCAGCCCTATTGGACGCAGCGAAAGTCTTTGGCTCTGTGGAATGGCCCTTCATGTTCTCTGTACTGTGCAGGATGGGGTTCCCTGACCCTTTTTTGCGCTGGATAACGGTACTATACACAGAACCGTGCACACGATTAAGGGTGAATAGTAATACATCCGACCCTATCCACATATATAGAGGGACGAGGCAAGGGTGCCCACTTTCACTGCTACTTTTCACTCTAGCACTAGAACCACTAGCATGCAAAATCTGGCAAAAACACACTGACACAGCTCTGTAATTCCAACTCCGGACAGTAAGCATATCACTTTATGCAGACGATATGGTCATATACACACGTCATCCAGCAGATAATCTAAACAAATTAATTAGAGAATACATTCGCTTTGAACACTACGCAGGCCTTAGTATCAACTGGACCAAGTGCATGGTGATTCCATTGACTCCTGCTATGCTACAACCCCAGCTAGTTTATCCCCTGCAATGGCAAACGGACCCAGTAAAGTACTTGGGAAAATGGGTTCACCGTGACCCGGAATTAGTAATACGTGACAACTATGGTAGAGCCCTTACAAAATTAGACGGTCAAATAGATAGATGGATCTGACTCCTGCTATCGCTAGCTGATAGAATAGCAATACAGAAGAACATGAACATACCGGTGCGGCTCACGCAACAGTTCTTTACAAAATTACGTGCTTCTATGACCAAGTTAACGTGGGCGGGAAAGCATACAAGAGTCAGCTGAAGGAACTGACTAGACCATATACATGGGGGGTTCGGAGCGCCGGATCTACAAGTTTACTATTATTGTCCACAGGCACAACATGCACATTATTGGATAAACCAACATGCCCACATACCTCACATAGCGGTGGAACACGAGAGTGTAAATCCGACCCCTCTAGTTGCTGATATACTGAAGCCAAGACAAAATATACCAAGAGCAGAAATTAACCCAGTCTGCTGCACATCAATGGCGTGGCATATGCTGGTGAAGCGTGCGCACAAATTACCAACATATACACCAGCGCTACGGAGCATAACTGTAAAGCATGAAAAAAAATGCGAAAACTACTTGAGGGCATGGGCCTACACGTTATGGGAGATATATTCCCTTAGGGTCAATTTACATCACAAAATTATACCTCGTTACTAGCCCACCGCACACCCTTAAAGATATTTGCATACTTTAGATTGCGAGTGGCAGTGAAGGACCTCTACACTACATTCCCCAGCGAACCACCGACGCACAACGCGCTCCAAATACTTTTAACTACACCCACACGCCAACGACTAGTAATAAATCTGTACAACACAGCCCAGCGTGAACAATTTAGAGAACACATACAGGCTCTACAGAGCTTGGAAGAAGCATTGGGCAGCTCCATCTCCAAGGAAGTTTGGGGGTACAGCTGTGCACTCACACAAATGCTCACATCCAACTGCAACTTGTGAATTATACGTTTTGAATTCCTACAACAAGTATATTATACGCCGGTTCAATTATATAAATACGGTCTGCGGTAAGATGACACATGCACACGATGCAGCGCCCAACGAGCGGATTTTCTACATATGGCCTGGGCATGCCCACAACTCCAATCCTACTGGCACACAGTTACTAGCACTCTCACAGAAATGCTAGTTGAACAGATCCCTAATCTACCCCAAGTCTGCTTGTTGGGGATTCATAAAATCAAACAGTTTAGAAGGCGTACATTTCTAGCGGTGGCATTGCTATTAGCTTAGAGACGAATAGCTTTAAAGTGGGGGAGCAAACAGACACCACAAAGCAAACATTGGCTCACAGATGTGACATATTGCAAGGAAAGACTAGAGACCTACGCAGAGGAAATACCAGAGGCCTCCCAACCAAAAGATTTTTGGGACGCACTATCTAAGGTCTATGCAAACTGACTAACAAACGCACACCACTGTGTAAACGCTGAGATCATTGTGTTGTCTTTTGGGAACTATGCTGATGGCACTGAGTGCTATAGATTGTAAATACAAGTCAAATACTACATTATGGGAATCTGTTAGTGCTGTAACTAATAAGTCTGAGACTGTTATGTACATACTATGACATTTGTAAACTTTGACTTGCATATGATGTTGTGGACTTCTAAACAAACACATGTAAAGCAATTACATAAGACATGTGGAGAATGTATGTCATGCTTGACCGTTAATAAATAACATTTTAAAAAAAAATCATTATACCGCAATTTTGGTCGAAAATCTCAGTAGAAAATTGCATGTAGTAGGTGCTCCACAAACGGCACAGTGCAGTGTGATGTACGTGACTAGAGTGCAAAAGTACTTATCTACAATATTTACGGTCTAGCAACTGATATTGGGGAAAATTACAAATACAAGTCTCAAATTTAGAGTTTGTTGAATAAAAAGTAAGTCAAAAACAACAGTCCTGTAGTAAAAGTCGATGTTTCGACCCCACATATGATTTATAACAGGATCAGCATCAGGACCTAGATGGTAGCATCCTACAATGAAACAAATAAAGTATACAAAAAATATGTATTGAGAAAGTTCAATGTACTGCATACGAAAGAATTGCTTGAAAAGAGGCAAAACCTACCAACAGAGCACAATGGCTTAAAGACACCAATTTCTGTGGGAAAGTAAAAATCGCTCTATCGGGAAAAAAGTCTATAATGAGATAGAAAAGTGGTCAAAAGTTACAAAATTAGTACAATGTGCTTCATGCAAAAAAATGTTTCCTTAAAACGGGGAGCCTCATACCAACACATCATGGTGGCCTAATGAAATTGATTTCTTTGTAAAAGTGAGAATCAATCTGTAAGAAAATTAAGTCAGGAAAAACATCAGCCTGGGTCATAAATAACTTCATCACCGACCTCATATATTATTAAAAAGAGAGACAAACAATCAAAGGGAGAGAACTCACCATCTTTTCGCTGATAACACCTTGTGGAGATTGGTGGTCAGGGCCCAATTATTTCAAAAATAGCAAATCGAAAAAAATTGCATTGACACAGATTTGAAAATGTATAATGATGACCTAAAACTTGTGTTAAACCTCACTAATATGTCGGAGTAATTTTTGGGGGATTTACTTAAGTGGCTATAGAGTACATCAATAAACTTTACAAGGTCCTTACTTCTTTGAAACAACAACAACTAGGGTAGATGATGCCCTGCAAGCTAAAATTGAAAAATTAGAAAAGATTAAAAAGAAACTGATCATAACCCAACTACATGGGCATTTGATGAAACAATACTTACAGTCTAACATCATTCCTGTAGGTTTACAAGTAAAAAACGAACCCGCAGTAAATTCAGTTACATGGCCAACCAGTGTTTATGACACTGGATGGTCCTAAGGATTGACGCTGCTCTCAAACACATTAAGAAAATTGGACTAAGAGATTGCTGAAATCACCATGCAAATCTTAGATATGAGGCACTTACTAATGCTAAGCAGACAGTTGCAGCTTTAGAAAAGACCATTACAGAATTCAACCACATCACACAACAATGTAAACTAGATAAGTTAGTGAAAGATATCATAAAGTATGATAAACTACAGACTTCTTTCTTTCTTGAAATTACGTCTACCAAATTTTGTCACTCTAATGCTTGAGGACGCCTCTGCTTGCTCCTTCGTCTCTTTTCATTGGGAGTCAATGATTCTTTGATGCACATTGACTTTTTTTAAATTTTTTAAACAAACTTTATTTTTCTTTTCCTTTTGTCTTCTGCTTCCAAACAGACAATTTATTTGCTCATATCGTCCATACATCATTATAAGTCATTGGTAGAGAAGGCCCGCATCAAAATATGTTACATAGTCATCATTGTGTTTATCCTGAGACATTACACTGAACAATTAGTACTATGCAGTGTATTCTCGCATTCTAAGATACAGGTTGCTTAACAGTATATTTATAATACATCAATACCCAGTAATACCCCCCTCCTCCCTTCTAACTCCCATTCCCCCCCACCTCCGGCTCTGGTAACTTAGTGTGATAAGCAAGTGAGCATCTCTTTCTAGTTTAATTACTTTGCATGTAGTTTCTGATCGCACTGCTCTGTCTATATACTGCAGGAGCTAAGATACATAGTACCATTTTAGTTTGGTCACTATTGGGTACTTGGAACGGCTAAGGTATTGTCCGGGTTGATATTTCTATATGCTTCCACCATTATGTCCCAGTCCAAGGAGATTGGGTTTTTCCTCAGACCACGGACTTCCTCTATGCGCAGCACCGTGCTTTACGCTCCCGCCCATCTGAGGACTTCAGTATGCCACAGACACAGGGTGGGGGCTCTGGCTGACTTCCAGCACATAGTGATGGACCTTTTTGCCATTATAGGTACCAACCCTCCAGGGCTCTGCGCTCTAGTGACTCCGCTCTGCTTACCCCCCTTAAAATTCACACTGCAAGTGGTCGTGCCTTTTCTTATCTGGCCCCAGCATCTTGGAACAAAATGCCTTACCATCTCCGCAACACGTCAGATCACAGCTGTTTCCATAAGAAGCTTAAGACCTGGCTTTTTGGAAACTAGTCTTTGGTCCGTTCATTTTTTACAGAGCCGTCTGCAAGCGGCTTGAGAATCAGAAGAGTGATATGCGCGCGATATAAGTACCTCTGACTTGACTTGACTTGAAGTCCAGAAAACGGAGCTGAACCTTTTGGGATTTCGTCCATCTACGACTACCTAACATGCACTCAAGGGCCGTATTCTCCATGGGCAGGCATGTTACATTTCCCAATAAGCGTGTAACCCCTCTCCAAAACTCTCCAATGCATACACATGTCCACACCATATGAATTAGGTCCACTTCAGTTAATTTAAATCGGGGGCAGTAATGTGCCGTTTCCGGGCACATTCTGTGCAGTCTTTGCGGGGTTGAGTAGGCTCTGTGTATAATCACATATTGAATAAACTTGAACTTGGCAGTGCGTAGTATTTTCCGCGGATATTCCAGTATGTCCCCCCCACTCCCTGTCCATTAAGTCCCGTCCTATATCTGTCACCTAATGTGTCCACAGGGCATCTAGTGGGATTTGGGCATGCGTACGGATACTGAGGTATAACCATTTAATGAGGTGGCTTTCATGTCCCATGTAATACAGAGATTTGACATTGCTCATTGGTCTGGGGTTCCTCCCGTTGCGGTGCCCATTTTAATGTAATGGCATGTGTCATGTATAATGTGGCAGGCGCTCTAGGGGCATGTGTAAAGGTGTCGTGGTCCATAAGTGTCCCATCCCCAAAAAGTGCCCCTATAGTCTCCACCCCTACATCTGACCAGGGTCCAAGTACCCTTTGCGTGAGCTTACCACTCGCCAATGGCACCCCAATCAATTGCATGTTAGTGGCGTATTTACCGCCCCTAGAGGTATATCGTAGTGCCTTTCCCCAACAGTGTAGTGCCATCTGGAGGAGGTGTGGAAGCACCGGGGGCGCCTTACTATGCGTCAACAATAGAGTATGTAGCATTCCCTGCTCATGTGCCAGGAGGTATAATCTATTTCCTGCAAGTTGTGCCCTACAGCCCAGTAGGACAGCCATTGAACCTGGCATGCATAATAATACGCTCTGAAATTTGGAGCTCCCAGGCCGCGCCCCCCCCCCCGTGTACTGATTTGGAGTTTCATAAGGCTTATTCTACGTCATTCTGTACCCCATATCAAGTCTATCAGGATAGTGTCAAGTGTATTAAAGGTCGTTCTGGGTATTAATAATGGCAGATTTGTGAAGTAATACAGAAGGCGGGAAAGTACTACCATCTTAGATAAGGCCACGTGGCCCATAGCTGATAAGGGCAATGTGGTCCAGAAAGCTACCTGCGATCGTATTCCTCGGATGGACTTACCCAGGTTGCCCTCCAGCATGTCTGCTTGTGAGCGATATACGTTAATGCCCAGGTATTTAAAGGTTTGAGGGGCTACTGGCAACCTGAGTTCTCCAAAAGCAATGCAGTCTGGGTGTATTTGGTAATGAAAGAAAAAGGCATTAGACTTAGATTCATTGATGGATAAGCCTGATATCAATTCGAAGTCAGCAAATATACGGGGAAGCAAGCCCAATCCCTCCAACAGGTCTGCCGTGTATACAATGAGATCATCTGCGTACGCCAATATCAAGCGTATAGATGGGCCTATAGGGATACCACACTGTATGGCCTCACGTCGTATACGAAGTGCCAATGACTTCAGCGCCAGAACAAACAATATTGGGGACAGGGGACAGCCTTGTCGTGTACCCCTGTGGATACTATATTCCCTGGAAATAAGCTTCTCGGTCCAGACTCTTGCAGTGGGTGCAGCGTACAATAGTTTTACCCTCTTTACATATTCAGGGGGTAAGCCAAAGCGTGCGATAGCCCTGAACATGTATCGAATACTTGTCTCATATCCAGGGATATACAGCCAGCGTTCGGATAGTGTGTGAGGGCAGCAGACATGATCTGATGCAGTCTGTGCAGATTTAATGAGGTATTCCTAGCTGGTATAAACCCACACTGATCTATATGAATCAACCTATTAAGGTATGGCTGAATCCTGTTCGTGAAACCCTTATTTAAAATGTTGTATTCCGTGCACAACAGTGACAGGGGGCGATAGCCTGATATTTCTGGTCCCTGCCTGCTTTAGGTGATCCACATTGACTTATGTGTTTGAGGATGACTGCTGTCGCAATTTGCCTGCAATTCACGCATCTTTTCCCAACGGCGAAAGAGAATGAATTGTTGCTAAGTTGTCTGCAACAAATTGTTCTTCCCAGGCTTGATAGCAGCTATGGCATCATGTTCAGATATGAAAGACACAGAAGAATGTCCTTCTTGATTGGCTAATGCTTGAGATGAGATAATCAACCTTTCGATTCTTTTAGCAATATCAATGTGTTGCAACTATCTTTGGTTGCTATACATCCTCCCCAGTGACCCAGGTCCCTGCTGCTCAGCCACAGTGTGAGGTCATCAAGAATGTAGTGTTTGTGGGATAGAGTGGCAGTTGGTGATGGGCTGAGCAGCAGGATGCTGCTCCTGGAAGGGTTTAACCATCATCTTACTTTTAATATTGGAAATGTACCAAATATTATTCTAGGGCATGCTATGGGAGGGCAACTACAAAATATGCCATTGTAATTAATGTAAGAGAGCACAACCACCCCCAAATACAACAGAAATAGAAGGAAGGGAGGTATTACAGGATACAAGAAAGGCAAGCAGTAGCTCCGAGGAACCCAAACCAAAAATCTTTAAAGATATACTGCCTAAAGTCCCTGAGTACCTCATGGGCCAACTACCACCTATACCCACTTTAAAACATTTAAGTGCACAAACTAAAGAAGCCACCAGCGATACTCCTCCTACCCCTCAAAGATACCAAAACATAGAAATAGCTGAAAATCTAACAATGACACATATTGAGGAACCTTTCCATTTACATGACAACCTAAACAAGGTTAAACGAATCCTAATATTCTCTACAGTAAGAAACTTACTAAAACTAAGCCATTGTCAGACATGGGTGATGGATGGGACATTAAAAACATGCCCCAAACCATTCACTCAGATATACACTATACATGGTGAATATCAAAACATAAATATCCCTTCTATACATGCCCTGCTACCAAATAAATGAAGCAGCACTTACTACAACCTTCCTTACTACAACCTTTTAAACCACATTAAATATAAAACAAATTACTAATACCCTCCCAAAATAACAGAAACGTTGAGCAAGCCATGATTCAAACAATTAGCCCCCACACAGTCATCCAAGGCTGTTACTATCATTTCAATCAAAGCATATGGAGATACTTCCAACAATCTGCACCAAGGGGTCGATTACGATCCCGTTTGGAAGGGCTCCGAATCAGATTCAGGTTTGCCGAATCCGACACAGAGCCCTTGTTTCCGACCGAATCGTTCCCAGTTCCGAACGACTGATTACGATGCCCGGAACCCGTTAGGGCTGACCAAATTGGTTACGAAAGGCATTCGTACAGGTCGAGCCTTTCAGAGCCGATTCGTCCTGTTCTATGGACAAGGTTTCCGAGCAAGCGATTATGATGACAGATTCTGACAGCCGTTCTGATTCGGTTTGCCCGAAACAGGTATCGGTATCTGTATTTGGGGGCTCGTAGCAGGCCCCCCTTCACCACAGGCCTTCTGAATAGGACCCGTGGAGGGATCCATGGGTCCCCCTTTCAGACCATACACAGTGTGGCAGGTACCATGGGGTGCCTGCTACAGGGTGCCTGATTTCCCCAGCCACCCCTTTCTTCAATGGGAGCCTCTGTTCTCGTTGAGGACACTGAGTCAATGGGACTCCGACCGAATCGTATTCGGAAGCATCCGGATGCTTCCAAATTGCTCAGTCGTCCAGAAAGCATTTGCGGAACTGATTGGGTCAGAATGCTTTCCGGACGAGATCGTAATCAGCCCCTTAGTGTAGAATATGCAGTCAATTCGCCATTGAAATAAAAAAACAAATGATGACACTAGACTATGTCCTTATCCCAGAGGTAGCTAACCACTACAGTTTACTAATAGAAAGCCAACAAAACGAAGACAAACTAAGCCCCCTAATGGATTTTTTCCAAGACACTTGGCAGACTGCACAGCTCGGGACTCAGATGCCAACCCAAATTCCATATACCATGGTGGAACCTTGACACAGGAAGCCAAAACAAACAATGCAGTGGAAGGATGGCACTATGCCTTCCAATCCACATTAGGAAGAACCCAACCTACGCTATATAAATTTATAAAAGGCTTACAAAAAGAGCAAATCAACCAACAAATAATCTGTTAGCCAAATTGCCTCTAAACTTCGAAAACAAATCAAAAGAATGCTAAATGTTAAAGACTAGTCAAACTATTCATAAATAACAAAGGAGTAGATTACTCAGAAATAAACCAAAAGTATACTGTAAAATAAATAGTATCTACCAAAGTCCCAATTCAAACCAACATAACAAATCATTTTCTATAAATATAATATTTTATTAGATCAGTCCAAAAATTAAATATAATTCCAATGTTAATAAAGACTAAGATAAAAAAAGATATATAAATTATTTAAACAAAAGATGCAACCGTCAACAACCAAGACACTAAAAAACAAACTCAATACATCACATAAATTAATTACAACACATAAACCACACAATTCCAAATAACAATAACATAATTATTTACACAGACAATAAAATTTCACATTTTCCACCCAAAAGAAATTAAATAAATACAACGTACTATTGTGTAGCTGCAGATCTTCCTCTATATCCACATAGTTAGAAGTAATAATCCTCCAAAAGCAGGAACAATATTGTCCAATAAGCCCTAATTCAATGCAAACATAAAATGAATCCAATGGCGATCCCTTAAAGCAATCCAAAATATCTAGGAACCATAAAAATCCTGAAAAGGTAATACTCCAGGAAACCTGAAAAAGGAAATCAGAGTAAAGAGCATTGGTTTATAATAAGCCAACACTGATTTCCTTTAAAAAAAAAAAGGAAACTGCCAATGCACATAGGACACATTCCTAGACAAAAACCTATTAAGTACATAAGAAACCTCACCCCCAAAACACATTAAAATCTCAAAAATACATATAAATAACACTTGATCATCAAAATATAAGTAACATAACACTCACCTAACAATACATTACTAAATAGTATACGGAAATCCAAAACTACAAACTAGTGGAAAACACCACTATAATGCATCTAAATATAAAAAAAACTCGCAATCAACGTTATGACCAACTTCTACCTCCCCACTACACCCTCTAAACCCTTAAAAAATCCTTATAAAAGGACATATCTGTTCCAACAAACAGCCGCACCTTAACTTGACCTGGTTCAGGGAAAATAAACTAAAAATAACACAAATAGATTACAAAATAGACGGTAGCGGTAAAAAAAAAGGTCACTAAATGAAACTAGAAATTAATGGTAAATAATGTGAAAACTGTTTTATAAATGTATGATAAGATGTAAGAAATTATTAAACATATTAATCATGTCCAAAATGTTGTAAATAAATGTTAAAAATGGTAAAGTATAAATGAAATGATAGTATAAAATATATACAATTTTTAAATATATACTGAAAAACGTATGTTAAAATGATAATGAAAATATGTGTATAAAACAATTTAAGAAATGTTAAAAAAAATGTGAACCAATGGAAAATAAAACTGGAAACATAGAACAGTATTTAAATATAATTTTTTAAATTTAATAATAAATACTCATTAAAATGTATAATTTACTTACTACTTATCAATATATTTTATAAGTGGACATATATCTGTTTAAAAATTCAAAAAATATAATAAATTAAATTTAGATTTTCAAATAAACCAAATAAAAGGAGAAAAATGTGCTATATGTCTTTATTCTATAAAAAATTTAATTCATTTTATTATTGTTTACACACATACAACTAACTATTTTGTTTTATATTCCAAACATTAACAATACTAATAAAATAACACAAACTACTTCTACTGCATGCAAAAACAAAGGTTTTCACATAAAAAATATAAAACTAAATAATCACACTCCAAAATAAACTATTTTTAAGAAAGTGTAAGACACTAAAAAAGAGTCATTTACTCTTCCCACACCAACTTATATCTATTTGGGGAAGGTGTTGGTCACTAAAAGGGTAACATTTACTATTTGCACTCCAAACTATGCCAATTTGACAAAGGAGTGGGACACTAAAGGGATGGAAAATGCTATTCCAACTCCAATATAAACCAATTAAGGGACATTGTTGGACAATAAAAGGGTAACATTACAATTCTCACACTAATCTAAAACAATTTGGACAACGTGTTGCACAATAATAGGGGTGTCATTTACTATTTCCACTACGGTCTATCCCAATTTAGGGAAGTGGTTGGACACTAAAAGGGTAGCATTTACTATTCCTACTACAATCTATACCAATTTGAAGAAGATGTGGGACACTACAGGAAGAAAAATGCTATTCCCACTCCAATTCAAACCAATTTGGAGACAGTGTTGGACACTAAAGGGGTGACATATAATACTACCACTCCAATCTAAACCAATTTAGGGACAATGTTGGACTAAAGGGGTGGGCAATTCCCATTCCCATTTCAATCTAAGCCAACTTGGAGAAAGTGTGGACACTAAAAGGGTGTCATTTAATATTCCCACTCCACCCAATACCAATTTGGGGAAGGTGTTGGACTCAAAAAGGAAAACATTGACTATTCCCACTCTAATCTATACCAATTTGTGGAATGTGCGGGGCACTGAATAGATGAAAAATACTGTTCCAACACCAATCAAAACCAATTTAGGGACAGTGTTGGACAATAAAGGGGTGTCATTTACTATTGCCACTCCAACCTAAACTAATTTGGGGAATGCATTGGACACTAAAAGGGTGTCATTTAAACTTCAACCTATACCAATTTAGGGAAGCTGGTGAACACTAAAAGTGTAACATTCACTATTTCCACTTCAATCTCACCATATTGGGGGAAGGTGTTGGACACTAATGTGTGTTTAATTGTGGTTGTTTCAAAGGGTAACAACTAGAATGAGTAAGTATATGAATGAATGGATGCATGTCTGCAAAGATGAGTGACAGAGTGCCTGTTTAATGACTTATTGAGTGCCTATACCCATCAGTGACACAAAAGGCACTTTCATTCACAAGCCAGACCTATTGCCATTGCTAATGTTTGTTGTCAAATAAAATCACTGACATTTAGCGTTGTGAACAACGACCAACTGATTAACAAAGCCCCGTTGGTTTTTCAGACTTACCAACAAATATGAAAACAATTGCCGCTGCGCTATAAGTACTTTTTCTTGCGTATTCTACTGTACAGTGTGTTCACCATCCCTCCCCTAGAAATGCAGTTAATATCACCATGGACCAGCACAATTATCTTGATGCCTTTAAGTCCTTGAGCACTTTGCATTTGATCCTTTACATCAAGGTGATTTTTTGCAATCTTGTTTCGACTATTTTTGTAACAGACTGCAGATATTAAAGTTGTGCACCTAATTGTATTATTTGATGGATTAAAATAGTAAGTACACCTCTTCCTCTATACATCATGCTTGATTGCGCTATCCTTTTGTCTTCTACTTTGCCTCCTTCTGGTAACAAACACATCACTTGACTGGTGTGCCTTTTTGAAACGTTCTATCACTATGCATGCACATTTTTTCCTTAGTATTGCTACTAACCCAAAATATTTTCATAAAGTTGATTGTTATTACAAGAGAATCCTTCGATGAAATCAAGATCCCCCTACCACACGAGAAGTTTCTGAGAGCAGACACTAACTCCAACAGAGAATGGTCCAAAACTCTAGTAGGCAAACATGCACAGTGCTGAAACAGTGACATTGGTGTAAACAGTGTGTCTTGGGGAGAGAGCGACTGGAACACAAAGGACAAGCAGCATGTTGGGGGAGAGAGAACCTAGCACCTATGGGTAATGTGGATAAAGTTTGCCACTCAGATATAAATTTGGCCTATGTGCAAGAGAGGGAATATCCAGAGGAGATTGCGAGACAACCTGTTTCTAGTTAGAGCATCCCGCATCTGGGTGGGGGTAAGGGCTGCCAGCCAGCCAGAGCACTGTGGCAAATGTAGGAAATGCAGATCCAGGTTAATATGAAACATTCATGCACAGATTTTGATTTGCTTTCCTTGGGGAACAAAGAACTTCCTTAGTCTACCAACTCTGATGGAAAGTGCACTTTCAAAAACAAAAACTAAATGGGATAGTGCTACAGCCTATGATTCCATGTTTAGGCTGCTTCTGGTCCAAATATTCATGCAGTAGGCAGTGTGTCATGGCTTTTAGTGGACATGATTACAGTTTGAATTATAAAATACTGCAACATTCAGGGATGGTATGCCTCTCGAACTTCTGGGCCCCAGTGCAACTGCACCTGCTGCTCTATTGGAAGCTACAACCCCGGAGGAGGAATCCTATGACAATTGTCCCTTATGTTGGCTGTCAAACTTTGCTTACAGTCCATGTTCGCTAGTTTTTAAATCTTTAAATAAGCCCAGATACACATGAATATTTTTTCAATACAGCTTTGTCTTATAAAAATCTAAGAAAATGAACATATTTTGACGTGTACTTGTATCTGCCATCAAATTAGTTACTTTAATAAAAGTGTGTGACCTCTTCAGATGTACCCATAAAATATAAATTTTGTCCTGAATTTTTACCCTTAGTCCTGAATTGTTTCAGTCAGTGCCCAGACTTTGCCTCTATGCTAGGTGGTCACTCTACTTGCAGCTCATTTGCATGCTTTGAGAGAACAGACTATTCTTGCATGTGTTTGGTTAACGTAGGTCACTTACTGTGTGGCTTGAATGTATACAAATGAGCATCCCAATTACACTGATCCAAGCGCTCAAAGGCTACTGGGCTAAAAGTGCTCCAGTCATACCTTCCCCAACCCTCCGCCCCGTGTGCCATAGCATGGGCAGCTGCAGGTTCAGAAGACAGGCACCGAGAATTCTCTACCTGCCACTGCTGGGCTGGAGCTCAAACTCAAAGTCAGCCTCATTCAGAGTATTTTGTGGTCTTCTAAAGCCATTTGCAGGTTGAAGATGCTTTCTGTTTCAATCCCTTTCAGGGGTGCCGCCATGCTCTTTGCCAATGCCGGTTTTTGGAACGATTTTGGCCCTGTAACAAAAACGCCCCCCAGGGGCCCAAAACCGGCCCCCACCCTTGCGGCGCACCAGGGGATTGCCCAGTGCCCGCTACGGCCAGTCCGGCCCTGTCTGTGGTTGCTCCTCTTTATTACCAGTTTAACACCCAAATACAGCAATAAACAACAAAAAGGTGAACAGTACAGCTTTACAAAGGCCCTTTTACAGAGCGGCAACTCCTGTTGCTGCTTTTTAGTAACTTTTAAAACTTTTGAGTGAATACTTTTTTTTGTTAAAATCAGCAGATTATGCAGCAGATGATGGATTATGTGGCAAATGCGGCAAATCTATAATCATGCTAAAATTGCTGCAGCCGCACAATTACATAATTCTAGTGGCCCTTGGTATAGTAGCTGTAATGCATGGGCTGCAACTTTATTGCATGGCATTAGAGGAAAGCCATACTATATTTCATGGGATGCTGACAGCTTGGAATTTACAGCTGCATGTAACTGGATGTAGCTGAACATCATTCATCATAATTAAAACATATGTATGTTTATTAGGTCTTTCACAGTCAGGTAGCTACATTTAAAATAAGGCGCACCTTCAATGAATAATAAATACATTTTAAAAAGTTTTTACTCAGTGGGAAATGCACTATAATAAATTATGAAACCTGTATTAGTTAATGCACTGCAAAAGTCTATGTGAAACCAGAGAGCCACAGAATTAAACCGTGGTTGGTGCAGCGGAGAATAGTGACTTGTGTATTTTTAGTGCTGTGAGGTCATAGCCTGTGACAGAAAGCACTGTGAGTCTTTAATTTATACTTGCATTAGAACCAGTATAGGGTAGACCGCTACAAAATGCGCAAATATTTTACGATAAAATGGTGCTTCCAAAATATACAGGCATTTTTGATGACGCGCTGGTTGCACAGAGAGCAGACCCATATCTAGGAGGCCACGCAAAGTCACGTTGCGTGGCTTTTTATGGCCTCCTAGATATGGTGTAAGGCAACGCAGCGCAAGTTGGGGAGTTGCCTTACACTGCGTCAGGGGGGGCATTCCATGGGCATTGCAGTAGGATTTTCCATGGGTTTTGACACATTTCCAGATTTGCTAGGATCTGTAAACCTGAGGGTGTGCCAAAACTGTAAGCTGCCCAGGGGGTGCGTAACGAGGAGAAATACTTTATTTCTCCTCAATTGTTTCCGCTTTCTATGTGTAGAACATATAGAAAGAGGAAAAGGCATCCATGGGTTGTTTTTGCGCAGGAAGGCATGCCTTCTTGCACAAAAACAATCCTGCCAACTATGAAGATGGTGCAAGGGTGCCTGCGTTGGCGCTAGGCACCAAATTGTGCACCGGTGGAAAAGACAGGAGTGCACCGTATCTTATAAATACAGTCCATTCCTGCCCTATTGAATTGGCATAGGGCAGCGCTTCAAAAATACTTGGGGAGCTGCCCTACAACATTTCATTGTAAATGAGGCCCATAGATTTTAGTAATATCCAGACCCTATGTAATGCAATTTTTTTTACATAACTGTCCCTTCAACACATTTGCAGGGATTGTAAGCGCTATGTAAATACAATGACAATTGAAAGCAAGCACTTCAGAGCTCAGTTAGTGCACTGCCATTCAAAAAGCTTCAAGTGATTTTATCAATTAACTGCAAAAGCACTCTCCTGTCCTGAAAAGTCAAAGCCAGGCAGACAGCTAAACACACCTTTCTGCCAGTGTGCTGCTGGCCTGAAAGAAATGTAAATGTGCACAATGAGTTAATCTGCGAATCCTTTTCATTTGTAGATTAACTCCTTGTGCACATTTGCATTTCTTTCAGGCCAGCAACACACTGGTAGAAACGCGTGTTTAGCTGTCTGTCTGGCTTCGATTTCCCAGCACAGGAGAGTCCCTGAATAACACTCCAGGGATAGCATTTTAACTATGTCTGGGGCGGACGTTTTCCTTTAGCAAATGAAGAGCGCAGCCCCCTTCCCATGCCTCCACGGTCCCCCTGGGGGTCGCGCCCCACAGATTGAAGACCTCTGTTCTAGTATATTAATTCAAACATAAGAGATCTGCATTTTTTACAACGCAAATCTTGAACTCATACATTTGAAGTTACCCTCTTATTTGATAAAAAAGGAAAAGGATGCTCAGTAAAATAAAATATTTACCTAAGATCACACAATTTGATGAAGCAGGGATGCCAGGATGAATTCCAGGTTTGCTGGATTTATTCACCCTCTAGATGGGTATCTCTTTCTCTCTGCTTTTTTATATTAAAGGTCACTGCTATGTCTTTAATTATTTGTGCGTGAGGTTAGAGCATAGATGGTTGACAGAAGCCACATTAAACCTCAGCTCATTTGGGCTCGAAGGTAGAAGACAACCTCAAGCTGTGCCAGAGCCAGTCATCTGACTCAAGCCTGGCTCGAACTTTCAGTGGTTTGCCCAACTCTATAAGTAGCAATCAATCAATCAATCAGGGATTTGTGAAGCGCACTATTCACCCGCAAGGGTCTCAAGGCGCGGGGGGGTTACGTGCAGCTTCGTCTCATCCGAAGAGCGAGGTCTTGAGGCTCTTTCTGAAGGCTTTCAGTGTGGGGGTTTGTCTGATGCTGAGTGGGAGTTCATTCCAGGTCTTAGCTGTAATGTAAGAGAATGATCGCGCCCCCGCTCTGGCTCTACGGATGCGTGGGATTTCGGTTAGGGCATGATCTGCGGATTGGAGGCTTCTTTTTGGTGCGTAGAAGGAGATTCTTTCATTGAGGTATTGGGGTTTGATGTTGAGGAGGGATTTGTAAGCATGAGTGAGGAGCTTGAAGGTCACTCTATTTTTGACGGGGAGCCAGTGAAGTTCTCATAGGTCTTGGGTGATGTGGTGTTGTGGTGGGATGCCGAGGACAAGTCTAGCTGCGGCATTCTGGATTGTCTGGAGTTTAAGGACTACCAATTTGTTTATTCTGGCATAGAGGGCGTTCCCGTCTGCTGGTTATGAGTGCGTGGCTGATGATCCTTCTGGATTTGATGGGGGGGGTCCATTTGAAAGTCCTGCAGAGGGTGTAGAAGCATGTGGAGGATATGGTGTTGATCTCTCGGTGCATGGTGAGCTATCACAACTACTTGGAAGTATCTAGGAAAATAGCATGGATGAAAGCCCCTTTACGTACTTTCTGCCTCGTTCACAAATACACAAAAGGGGTATCATGTCACACTTTACAAAAAGCTGAGAATGCAAGATTATTTAGAATCTAATTGACATACACAGGTATAGCAGAAACAGCAGGAGAATGAATTCTCATTAAAAAAAGTGTATAAAATGACAACCTAAGTATCAATATTAGTTTGGCTTCCATACTGTATTGAAGCCAATCACAACAGAAGACTCTGTTCAAACCATACTGGATATAATAGCCTTCCCAGCATGTTCAGTTCGATTAACCTAGGAAATTGTTGATTTAAGTAAGGTGCTTTGTGGTTGCTGAAGGCTCTGTAATTCCGTGCCATGTATCTGCTTTTGTTTCCTGCCACAGATGCTCTTTTGAAGTGATTGGATGAATTCTTGGCTCAGTAGCTGCCTGCATTACAAAGTTTTATTTGATTGTGCCTCTCCCCATTTCTACTACAACTATTGTTTTATAGAATTTAAAGCTGTACACCCTGGTATTTGGAGTGCCAACCTAACTGGAGCTTCAAACAGGTAACATGCTACACTGCGTGGGAGCCAGAGGTAGACAGTGTATTGTATTTGTTCTGAATCTCTGTGCAAAGGTTTTTGGTGTTATAAGTGAGCAACAAGGATGCTGTTCTTAGCTTGTCTTGGGGTATAATACATAGCACTGTGATGAAGGGGGAGATGAGAGAGATAGGCATGCAGTGATGGTATAAAGATAGAATATCGACGGGAAAATATCGACTAGCATTAATATCGTGGTAAGAATATCGACTGTGAAAAATATCGTAATAGAAAATATCTTTGTAAAAAATATCGTTTCTTGAGAATGACAAAAATATCGTCAAGAAAAAATATCGATGAACAGAATGTCGTTGATCAAAATGTCGTTTCATATAATATCGACAGAAAAATATAAGTTGTTATAAAATTTATAAAAAAATATGTATTATGTTTTTAAAAAACTTACAAAACTCCAACTAGTAATAATATGTGTTAAAAAATATTTTCTACAAAAGAATTGTTAAAATTTTAGTAGCGGGTTATTGGTATTATAGGGGATAAGGGTGGGTAGTAATTTAAAATTTGGTTTTTACAAAATTTCTAAAATATAAAAATATTAGAAAATAATTAAGAAATCGAAATTTTAATTAGAAATTTCGATTTGTTCACGAAATTAAATTTGTAATTAAATTTTAAAATTCCCCAAAAAATTTTTAGGAGCGGGTTATTGGTATTATAGGGGATAAGGGTGGGTAGTAATTTAAAATTTGGTTTTTACAAAATTTCTAAAATATAAAAATATTAGAAAATAATTAAGAAATCGAAATTTTAATTAGAAATTTCGAATTGTTCACCAAATTAAATTTGTAATTAAATTTTAAACTTCCCCAAAAAAATTTTAGGAGCGGGTTTTTGGTATTATAGGGGATTAGGGTGGGTAGTAATTTAAAAATGTCGTGTTTTAAAAGTGTAGAAAATATTAATAAATTAGAAATTGATCATGAAATCAAAATGTAAGTTCGAAATTTTAAATTTTACATGAAATTTATTTTTTAATATTAATAAAAAATATTAAATTAATATTGAAGAAGCGTTATTTTGGTATTATAGGGTAATAGGGTATAAAAAATAATTTAGATAGAAAAATTTATATTGTTTACTAACCTGCACATTTCCTGACTTATGTTGGATTGGAGTTAGAATAGTAATTTGTTATGGTTTACTATCCAGCACTTTCCCTGATTTATGTTGGATTGGAATTAGAATAGTAATTTATTATGGTTTACTATCCAGCACTCTCCCTGACTTATGTTATGTTTGGAGTTAGAATAGTAATTTATTATGGTTTACTATCCAGCACTCTCCCTGACTTATGTTATGTTTGGAGTTAGAATAGTAATTTTTTATGGTTTACTATCCAGCACTTTCCCTGACTTATGTTAGATTGGAGTTAGAATAGTAATTTATTATGGTTTACTATCCAGCACTCTCCCTGACTTATGTTATGTTTGGAGTTAGAATAGTAATTTATTATGGTTTACTATCCAGCACTTTCTCTGACTTATGTTGGATTGGAGTTTGAATAGTAATTTATTATGGTTTACTATCCAGCACTCTCTCTGACTTATGTTATGTTTGGAGTTAGAATAGTAATTTATTATGGTTTAGTATCCAGCACTTTCCCTGACTTATGTTGGATTGGAGTTTGAATAGTAATTTATTATGGTTTACTATCCAGCACTCTCTCTGACTTATGTTGGATTGAAGTTTGAATAGTAATTTATTATGGTTTACTATCCAGCACTTTCCCTGAGATATGTTATGTTTGGAGTTAGAATAGTAATTTATTATGGTTTACTATCCAGCACTTTCCCTGACTTATGTTATGTTTGGAGTTAGAATAGTAATTTATTATGGTTTACTATCCAGCACTTTCCCTGACTTATGTTGGATTGGACTTTGAATGGTAAATTATTATGGTTTACAATCCAGCACTTTCCCTGATTTATGTTGGATTGGAGTTAGAATAGTAAATTATTATGGTTTACAATCCAGCACTTTCCCTGACTTATGTTGGATTGGAGTTAGAATAGTAATTTATTATGGTTTACTATCCAGCACTCTCCCTGACTTATGTTATGTTTGGAGTTAGAATGGTAATTTATTATGGTTTACTATCCAGCACTTTCCCTGACTTATGTTGGATTGGAGTTAGAATAGTAATTTATTATGGTTTACTATCCAGCACTTTCCCTGAGTTATGTTATGTTTGGAGTTAGAATAGTAATTTATTATGGTTTACTATCCAGCATTTTCCCTGACTTATGTTGGATTGGAGTTAGAATAGTAAATTATTATGGTTTACAATCCAGCACTTTCCCTGACTTATGTTGGATTGGAGTTAGATTAGTAAATATTATGGTTTACAATCCAGCACTTTCCTTGACTTATGTTTTGTTTGGAGTTAGAATAGTTAATTATAATGGTTTACTATCCACCATTTACCCTGACTTACGTAGGATTGGAGTTAGAATAGTTAATTATTATGGTTTATTATCCAGCATTATCTATTTACTATTTTTAATAAGAATAATATATGTCATGTTGTAATATTCATTTCAACAATATAAATTAAAAACATTTTTATAACATTTTTACATACATATGACAAGTTTCTAAATTAAGAAATAACAATTTTTAGATCTTTTTTTTTATTCATAGTTTAAATTGTTACTGCAAAGATTTTGAACATTTTATAAAACATTTAATATAATTTTTGTTAACAAATTATATTGCAGTTTTGTACATAAATACAGTTTCAATTATGCATACATTAGTATATTAAATTTTAATATTTTTTATAAAAATTTAATATATTACATATTTTTTATGACATTGATTTTGTCACGATATGTACATAACATAAATTTACATTTTTTAACATCTGAGAAAAATATTTAACAATGAAAAACATTTTTTAATATACAATAAACAATTAATATATAATTCTATTGAACATATTAATGTATATTTTACAATATTCATTTGTTTTTTAAGAATAAAAAGTAAATTATTACTAAACATGGTAAATTTATATTTAAAGGATGGATTTAGCTATTAGGTCTAAGTATGCTAGACCTTCTATACTTGGGTACAGTCTAGTTTTTTGCTGGAGATATTCGTACATATTTAATGTTTGTTTACTTAGTTTAGGGCCAATTTTAGAAAGGGATTGCTCTATTCTGAGTTCTTGGTAGCTTTGTTCTTTTTTAATGCTTTGGATTAGTTTGTGAAGTGTTGGTTGACTTCTTCCTAAAGTGGCTTGGAAGGCATTATGCCATCCTTCAACTGCGTTGTTAGTTTTAGCTTTCTGTGCTATTGTACTAGCATACACATTCCACCATGGAATTTGAAATTTAGGTTGTCTACGGTGGCCTGAACGATGTAATCTTCCAACCCAGGTATCTTCAAAATAGTCCAAGAAGGGAGTTAGTATTTTCTCATTGGTGCGGTAGAAAGGGCTGTCAATTAATAAATTGTAGTAGTTAGCTACTTCTGTTGTTGGTACATATGCCAATGCAATCAACTTTTTTATTTGATAAGCAAAGTGACTGTTTGTACAATATTCAATGCTTAAGGTAGATTTTTGTAAGTGCCTCCATATACTTTGGTTGTAGTGATAATAACAACCTTGTATTGAGGTATGGGGATATATCTTAAGGATAGCTTGAATCATGGCTATTTCAAAGTCAATTATAATTCTTTGAGTATAGTAATTATCTGTTAATTCTTTGATCTTGGTAAAAGTTCAACGTAGGTAGTATTTGTTTTGTTTGGCAGCAGAGTATAAATGAGAGGGATATTTGTATCTTGGTATTCCCCATGGATGGTGTAAAGTTGATAGAAAGGTTTGGGACAAACTTTAAAAGTCCCGTCCATCATCCATGTTTCACATGATTTAAGTTTTTGCAAATTACTATTAGTAGCAAAAAGTAAAACTCGTTTGTCATGACTCTGGTTGTCATACATTAGGAATTTATCCTCATTATGTGTAATGGTATATTCAGGATATATTTTTATATCCTTAAAACTTTCTGGCGTTGGTGGAGTTCGATCTGAAGCACGTTTAGTTTTTGAAATTAATCTTTTTAAGTTGGGAATAGAAGGTAGCTGTCCTGTCACATGTTCTGGCACTTTGCTTAAAACATTTTTCAAAATACTAGTGCTTGTTTCTTGTGATCCTTTACTAGAATCTTTCAATGTTTCCAGTGCTTCTCTAACTTCCACTTCTGTTACATTTGGTGGGTGGTTATGCTCACGTACATTTACCACATTGTTATCAACAGTTGTTGCTCTACCATAGCATGCACTTGAGTAATATTTGCTACATTTCCAATGGGTCTTATTCGCTTTTACTCTTTCTTGGGTGTAGGTGTAACCCATGTAGTTCAGCATTAGTTTCCCTTTTTGCGAAGTAATGAAAGTAGCTCCAGTTGCCATGTCTAAGGTAGATCTGTGGAAAATATATATATGTATTTTTAAGAACATTGAAGACGATTTACAGAGATGTGTATAAGAGCAGGAAAAAGCGTGAACATATACTTACTATGTGGCTTCACTGGTAATTCTTTTATTCTTATTTCTCTTTCTGAATTTTCTTATTTTTAAGTTCTGTAGTAGTGTTAAAGAATAATTGAAAGACATGATTTAGTGTTATAGGTGTTTGATTTTACTTTCAGAATTGTTATACATACAGTGACTATACTTACTTGATGTAGTAGAAGATGTTGGTAGTGTAGTTGTAGATAGGTAAATAATTTTGTAGAGTCTGTGGAAAAAATAATCATTGTGTTACTTATAGTATTTGGATGATAGTAGTTGTTAACATATGAAGTAAATAGTACATTTACTTAGCAAGTTTAAATAATTTTTATCAGCTATCTAAGTAGACATGGATAAGGTAGTTTATAAATGTTTTTACATCTAATTTTTTGGTCGTTGTTCATAAGTTCAACATGTTTTGTTTTCACTCTAAAGAAGAACAGTTTTTAAATTAGGGAGTTTATCTACTTTTTGCTAAGTTCGAATGAAAAAAGCAATGGGATTTTACTTACTTGATGTGTAGTATGACGTTTTGTAGTTGTAGTCGTAGGTTTGTATTCTCTTCTCTCAGCAAGGTAACCGTTTTTCTCCAAGTTTGTGCCAAAAATGGTAAATTACGTTAAGTGTGTAATTGTTTTTATATTAGTGAGTTAATTAATGGTAGGTTTTGATTGGTTCAATTAGTGAAATTTCAAAATCATTGGTCGAGAACGTAATTTCGAATTAGAAAACCGTTATTTTCGTAAGAGTTTGTTGCATCACTATTTGTTTGTTAAAGTACATTGTAAAAAGTTTTATATGTGCTTTTTTGTTTTATATGTAAATAGTTTATATGTAGAAAATAATGAAATGTGTTTCACATTTAGGCCATCGGAGTGTATGATAGTATCAGTAAATGTAATTTTTTTTAACATATATTATATATTTTTATATCAATAAGTATTAGGAAAACTAAATAATTATATGTGTGAATAGTTTTGTAAAGTAAAATAGTAAAAACAAGTGAGTAAAATAAAAGAATCGTGCATATCGAGTTGGTAATAAAAAGACGATATTTTTTGTATATTTCTATAAGCAGATAGGTCGTCGATGTTAGTGTAGTCGATATAAATGTCTAAGGTAATGATATTTAAAATAAAGTCGATAATGTAGTAGTCGATATTTATGTTGTAGATATTAGTGTGAACGACATTAGGGTTGTCGATAAAAAAAAATCGATATTTGTGTGAATTCTTGTTTAAGTATAGGATGACGATATTAATGTAAGCGATATTTTAGTGACGATATTTATTTCTGACGATATTTATGTTAACGATATTCCATCATGGAACCTGCAGTGATCAGGGTACAGGGCTATGAGTACCTGACAACAATACTGGGTAGAGAATACAAGGATGGTGTAAAGGTTATGGGTGCAGAGCTAAAGGTACATGATTAAGGGCATAGGACTATAGATACAGGGTTCTTGTTGCAGGACTAAGGATGTAGGTCTATGGCTGCAGGGCTGAGCACAGGACAAAGGCACAGTAGTCATGGTGAGGGCAACATGGATAAAGGTGCATTTAAAAAAAAAAAATGTATTGAGGTTTTTGCAACAGCATACAGCATAATCACGACCCATAAATACACTGCCATACAATTACTTGCTGCATTAAAACAACATAACAACTGAATCACATCAAAAAAACAAATTGGTAGGTACCTTCGTCTGGTTTGCATTTGGTATACATGTACTTTTCCCGCCCTGCTCTCCACACAACAGAAACAGATCTGTCAGCCCGTGAGTCTGTGAGTCCCCTTTAATCATTCCCTACAATTTCAGCACATTCAACATCTATGTCCGTCTGTGCCAATAGATAGGTTCTCAGTGGTGTCCAGATATCTGTAGGTCTGGAAGTTGATGCCAGTTCTTCAGCATATAATTCCAGCTGGTCTCGACAATATATCATGTCTTTTAACCACCCATCAACCTTTGGCACTAGCCTGCTTTCCCACGTGAGCAACACTCGCCTCTTTGCAAGTAAGAGGACCACTCGCACAAACCTTCCCACCGCAGCTTTGAGCTGGGGGACATACCCCAAAAGGCACTCCAATGGCGTACATCGTAAAACCTGTCCCGTCCTAGCATGTATGGTAGCCACAACAGTTTCCCAATACTGAAATACCGGACCACACTGCCATGCAAGATGAAAGAAATCCGCACCTCCCTGACCGCATCTCCTGCAAGTGTCGGAATCCCTAAGCCCCATTTCATACAGCTTATCCGGAGTGTAGTATACTTGATGTATAAACTTAAAGTGTATAATTCTCAAATTGCTGTTGGAGGGCAGTCATCCCGTCAGCGCACAGATCTGCTCCCATTCCCCATCAGTGAGCGTGGGGGTCAGTAGCGCATTCCATCGCTCCAGACTCCTGTCCGGCCTGTGGACTGTTTCCCCCTGAACCGCTTTGTATAACTTGGTGATCAACGTTTTCCTAGTTGGGGCTACTATCAGAGTCTGTAGTGCCCTAAGTGGAGCAGGCTCAGCAGGAAAAGTGGTATAGTGGTCCCTCACCGCTCGCTTCAATCTATAGTTGGTGTACCGAAAGAGCGGCGTGGGATTTTGGATGTAGTGTAAATCATCCTCCGTGATGTACCGTCCCCCAGCGTAAAGATCCCCCATATGGGTGATTCCAACCTCACGGAGAGTGGCCATGGGTCCATGTTCACGTGCCACAGACATTGCCGCATGCCCCTCGATAGGCAGCGCCGGCACATATAGAAGGAGCTTGTGTGTTCGCCTACCAATCACCTGCCAGGCCTTAACAGTAGTGTCTATTGTATTTATCTCCTTCCTGGGCGTTTGTCTATAAGTATGTGTGATGACACCCCTCAAAGGCACAGGGTGCGCGTCCCCCTCCTCCACAGCCACATGCGGAATATACTCATGGGGCTTAAACCAGTAATATGCATACTGCGCCTGTGCACACAAATAGTACACAGAAAAATCTGGAGCGTTAAACCCACCTTTCTCGTAAGTCTGCGTTAGAGTATGCCAGGTAATTATGGGCTGTTTATTCCCCCACACCAGCCTAAGTAATTGAGTTTGTACGGTTTTAAAAAAATGTTTTGTTAGCGGGATTGGAATATTGCAGAAAAGATACAAATACTTAGGGAGGATGACCATCTTAATCACAGCTATGCGATCCGCCAATGACAGCGGCAGACGGGTCCACCGATCAACCTGCTGTACTAAAGTGTTATAAGCCTGTCCATAGTTCACCGTGACCACCACCTCAGGGTCTCAATGCACCCATACCCCAAGGTACTTGACCGGTTCATACTTCCATACCAGTGGGTATTCCACTTGTGGTGGGGCCGTAGCTGGCGTTAGAGGGATGATGACAGATTTTGACCAATTTATTTGTAGCCCTGAGAACAGCCCAAACCTGATATATTCTCGTATGATCTCGGATAGGTAACGCTGGGGCTCCCGAACAAAGAGGATCATGTCGTCCGCGTATAGGGAGATCCCTACCGGTCGATGACTAAAATTGAGGGCAGCATCCCTATGTCTCTGCCTTATCCTGCATGCCAACGGCTCCAGCACAAGGGCAAATAGGAGGGGGGACAGAGGGCAGCCCTGTCTAGTACCGCGCGCTATCTGAAATGGACCTGAAGTGAGACCGCCCACTCGAACTCTCGCCGAGGCATCTGTATAAAGAACCTGTATCCAACGAGTCAAAATGAAGGGAAACCCCATTCTGTGTAATATGTGCAACATATAATGCCATTCTATAGAGTCGAATGCTTTTGCAGCGTCCAACAAAACTGCTACAGCCGACATGTCAGGATTAAGCACGTGGAACATGGCAAAAAGGGTGCGCAAATTGTGGGAGGTGGAGCGCCCGGGAATAAAACCAGATTGATCTGGGAGCACTAAGAGTGGCATCAGCGGACGTATCTTAGTGGCCAATACTGTTGCTAAGATTTTGGCATCTACATTAATCAATGAAAGTGGACGATATGAGTCGCAGTGCGGAGGAGACTTATCTTTCTTAACCCCTTGAGTGCCCCGCCCTTTCCCCGCCCTGTGCCGGCCCTTTCATTAGCGGGCGGGGTTCATGACGAGATAATCTCGTCATGGGCACAGCGCAACCGCGGCCCATGACGAGACCATCTCGTCATGGGCACTCAAGAGGTTAAGGAGAGTGATGAGCAGTGCCTGGCGCAGCGAAGGAGGCAGAATCCCCAATTCATGCGCCTCCGCATACATCTCTAGTAAATGCGGTATGAGAAGGTCCGCATAGGTCTTGTAAAACTCCGCCGTCAGGCCATCTGGCCCCGGAGCTCGATTGTTGGATAGGGATAGTATAGCTTCTCTGACATCTGTCTCATCGATGGGCTGGCTCAAATACTCTCTGTGGTTATCGGAGAGCCATGCACAGGCCGTGTTCTCTAGGTAGTCGTTAAGCGCTGCGTCATCCATGCCGCCACGTGTAGCATAAATATCTGCATAGAAATTTTTTAATTGTTCCACTATTTCATGGGGATTATAGTGTGCCGTCCCGTTACAATCTATAATGTGATCAATCGGGGTATTATCCGTTCTTGAATGCAATTTCCCAGCTAGATTCCTACCCGGTCTCCCCCCTTCCCCGTAGGCTCTAGCTACCTGACGCTTGGATAGATACCTTATTTCTGTCTCTGCTAATTTCCTGTGTTCCTCTAGTTGTTCGTGAATTTGCGCCAATCGAGCCACAGTTGGTGCTTGCTGATACTCTTTCTCAAGCTCCCTTAGCTTCCCCTCTATCTTTGTCAACTGCCCCCTGAGGTCCCTGAGCATCCCCGCTGAGGTACCTATACACACCCCTCTTATCGTCACCTTGAAGGCTTCCCATAGTGTCGCCTGACTGTCCACAGTCCCACATTCAACTCAAAGTATTGTACAATAGCCTTTCTAACAGTGTCGTTGTAGATCAGATCTAACAAAGCCTCTGCTCTAAACCTCCATGTAAAGGGGCGATGCGGATTGGTGGGAATGGACACCTCAAGGACAACCGGGTTATGATCCGATAGTGTGCGCAGGAGTATACGAACTCCCTCCACCCATCCATTGGCCTCCTCATTCAGCAACCAATAGTCCAATCGCGACCAGCTACCACACGCAGGCATTATGTGTGTGGCCTCCAACACTCCCTCATTCCACAGTCGCCACACATCTACGAACCCCATCTCCTCCATTGCATCTCTCACACATTGTGCCACCCTCTGGGTCCGCCCCCCGCTGGATTCGACTTATCCACTAAGGGATTGAGATGGGTATTCAGGTCCCCTCCCCAAAGGATCGCCGATGCAGGCCAAGTGCGCAGCGCAGTAAGCAGCTGCAGAAGAGGCGCCGTGTCATCCACAACGGGACCATACATATTCACTATTCTAACCAGCGTCGCTCCCAGTTTTCCCTGCACCATTGCCCACCAGCCCTCCGTATCTACACAGGTATGTATTGGCTGGAACGGTACCCCCCTCTTGATGAGAATGAGAACACCTCTGGAATATGTAGAGTATGAGGATGCCAGCCGATAAGTCACCCATCTGCATGCCACCCTATCCTCTGAGTACTTATTCAAGTGAGTCTCTTGTAAGAGAGCGATCAACACAGTGTGTCTATCTAGTTGTGCCAGTACCTGCCTAATCTTCTTTGGGGTGTTCAATCCTCAAACATTCCAAGTTATGCATTTATACATTGTCCCTGTCATCTGTGGTGAAACAAAGCAAAAACCAAAGGAAATGATGAACGGAGTGTTGAACATTGCAAGCACTCACCCCCAGTCAACTGATATGGGTTTAATCCATCACCGTTCTTTAGCCCACTCTGCCACCCCAGTTCAGACATGGCCGTATGCAAATCAGTCTGACCCTGTGCCTCATGGGAACAGTCCAGCCCGAACTGCCAAGCCATGTCTTCCCTGGACCGGAAACAAGCTTCCTAGGACCGGTTTCTGGCATTTCAGCCGTCTTCAGCCAGGCTTGCTTGAATCCAGTGGCAAAGTGAGCAAGGGACTCACGTCTGAGCATACCCTGCCAATTTATGGCGAACAAAGCAAAAACCAAAGGAAATGATGAACGGAGTGTTGAACATTGCAAGCACTCACCCCCACTCAACTGATCTGGGTTTAATCCATCACCGTTCTTTAGCCCACTCTGCCACCCCAGTTCAGACATGGCCATATGCAAATCAGTCTGACCCTGTGCCTCATGGGAACAGTCCAGCCCGAACTGCCAAGCCATGTCTTCCCTGGACCGGAAACAAGCTTCCTAGGACCGGTTTCTGGCATTTCAGCCGTCTTCAGCCAGGCTTGCTTGAATCCAGTGGCAAAGTGAGCAAGGGACTCACGTCTGAGCATACCCTGCCAATTTATGGCGAACAAAGCAAAAACCAAAGGAAATGATGAACGGAGTGTTGAACATTGCAAGCACTCACCCCCAGTCAACTGATCTGGGTTTAATCCATCACCGTTCGTTAGCCCACTCTGCCACCCCAGTTCAGACATGGCCGTATGCAAATCAGTCTGACCCTGTGCCTCATGGGAACAGTCCAGCCCGAACTGCCAAGCCATGTCTTCCCTGGACCGGAAACAAGCTTCCTAGGACCGGTTTCTGGCATTTCAGCCGTCTTCAGCCAGGCTTGCTTGAATCCAGTGGCAAAGTGAGCAAGGGACTCACGTCTGAGCATACCCTGCCAATTAATGGCGAACAAAGCAAAAACCAAAGGAAATGATGAACGGAGTGTTGAACATTGCAAGCACTCACCCCCAGTCAACTGATCTGGGTTTAATCTATCACCGTTCTTTAGCCCACTCTGCCACCCCAGTTCAGACATGGCCGTATGCAAATCAGTCTGACCCTGTGCCTCATGGGAACAGTCCAGCCCGAACTGCCAAGCCATGTCTTCCCTGGACCGGAAACAAGCTTCCTAGGACCGGTTTCTGGCATTTCAGCCGTCTTCAGCCAGGCTTGCTTGAATCCAGTGGCAAAGTGAGCAAGGGACTCACGTCTGAGCATACCCTGCCAATTTATGGCGAACAAAGCAAAAACCAAAGGAAATGATGAACGGAGTGTTGAACATTGCAAGCACTCACCCCCAGTCAACTGATCTGGGTTTAATCCATCACCGTTCTTTAGCCCACTCTGCCACCCCAGTTCAGACATGGCCGTATGCAAATCAGTCTGACCCTGTGCCTCATGGGAACAGTCCAGCCCGAACTGCCAAGCCCTGTCTTCCCTGGACCGGAAACAAGCTTCCTAGGACCAGTTTCTGGCATTTCAGCCGTCTTCAGCCAGGCTTGCTTGAATCCAGTGGCAAAGTGAGCAAGGGACTCACGTCTGAGCATACCCTGCCAATTTATGGCGAACAAAGCAAAAACCAAAGGAAATGATGAACGGAGTGTTGAACATTGCAAGCACTCACCCCCAGTCAACTGATCTGGGTTTAATCCATCACCGTTCTTTAGTCCACTCTGCCACCCCAGTTCAGACATGGCCGTATGCAAATCAGTCTGACCCTGTGCCTCATGGGAACAGTCCAGCCCGAACTGCCAAGTCTGAACTGGGGTGGCAGAGTGGGCTAAAGAACGGTGATGGATTAAACCCAGATCAGTTGACTGGGGGTGAGTGCTTGCAATGTTCAACACTCCGTCCATCATTTCCTTTGGTTTTTGCTTTGTTCGCCATAAGTTGGCAGGGTATGCTCAGACGTGAGTCCCTTGCTCACTTTGCCACTGGATTCAAGCAAGCCTGGCTGAAGACGGCTGCAATGCCAGAAACCGGTCCTAGGAAGCTTGTTTCCGGTCCAGGGAAGACATGGCTTGGCAGTTCGGGCTGGACTGTTCCCATGAGGCACAGGGTCAGACTGATTTGCATATGGCCATGTCTGAACTGGGGTGGCAGAGTGGGCTAAAGAACGGTGATGGTTTAAACCCAGATCAGTTGACTGGGGGTGAGTGCTTGCAATGTTCAACACTCCGTCCATCATTTCCTTTGGTTTTTGCTTTGTTCGCCATAAGTTGGCAGGGTATGCTCAGACGTGAGTCCCTTGCTCACTTTGCCACTGGATTCAAGCAAGCCTGGCTGAAGACGGCTGCAATGCCAGAAACCGGTCCTAGGAAGCTTGTTTCCGGTCCAGGGAAGACATGGCTTGGCAGTTCGGGCTGGACTGTTCCCATGAAGCACAGGGTCAGACTGATTTGCATATGGCCATGTCTGAACTGGGGTGGCAGAGTGGGCTAAAGAACGGTGATGGTTTAAACCCAGATCAGTTGACTGGGGGTGAGTGCTTGCAATGTTCAACACTCCGTCCATCATTTCCTTTGGTTTTTGCTTTGTTGGCCATAAGTTGGCAGGGTATGCTCAGACGTGAGTCCCTTGCTCACTTTGCCACTGGATTCAAGCAAGCCTGGCTGAAGATGGCTGCAATGCCAGAAACCGGTCCTAGGAAGCTTGTTTCCGGTCCAGGGAAGACATGGCTTGGCAGTTCGGGCTGGACTGTTCCCATGAGGCACAGGGTCAGACTGATTTGCATATGGCCATGTCTGAACTGGGGTGGCAGAGTGGGCTAAAGAACGGTGATGGATTAAACCCAGATCAGTTGACTGGGGGTGAGTGCTTGCAATGTTCAACACTCCGTCCATCATTTCCTTTGGTTTTTGCTTTGTTCGCCATAAGTTGGCAGGGTATGCTCAGACGTGAGTCCCTTGCTCACTTTGCCACTGGATTCAAGCAAGCCTGGCTGAAGACGGCTGCAATGCCAGAAACCGGTCCTAGGAAGCTTGTTTCTGGTCCAGGGAAGACATGGCTTCGCAGTTCGGGCTGGACTGTTCCCATGAGGCACAGGGTCAGACTGATTTGCATTTGGCCATGTCTGAACTGGGGTGGCAGAGTGGGCTAAAGAACGGTGATGGATTAAACCCAGATCAGTTGACTGGGGGTGAGTGCTTGCAATGTTCAACACTCCGTCCATCATTTCCTTTGGTTTTTGCTTTGTTCGCCATAAGTTGGCAGCGTATGCTCAGACGTGAGTCCCTTGCTCACTTTGCCACTGGATTCAAGCAAGCCTGGCTGAAGACGGCTGCAATGCCAGAAACCGGTCCTAGGAAGCTTGTTTCCGGTCCAGGGAAGACATGGCTTGGCAGTTCGGGCTGGACTGTTCCCATGAGGCACAGGGTCAGACTGATTTGCATATGGCCATGTCTGAACTGGGGTGGCAGAGTGGGCTAAAGAACGGTGATGGATTAAACCCAGATCAGTTGACTGGGGGTGAGTGCTTGCATGTTCAACACTCCGTCCATCATTTCCTTTGGTTTTTGCTTTGTTCGCCATAAGTTCGCAGGGTATGCTCAGACGTGAGTCCCTTGCTCACTTTGCCACTGGATTCAAGCAAGCCTGGCTGAAGACGGCTGCAATGCCAGAAACCGGTCCTAGGAAGCTTGTTTCCGGTCCAGGGAAGACATGGCTTGGCAGTTCGGGCTGGACTGTTCCCATGAGGCACAGGGTCAGACTGATTTGCATATGGCCATGTCTGAACTGGGGTGGCAGAGTGGGCTAAAGAATGGTGATGGATTAAACCCAGATCAGTTGACTGGGGGTGAGTGCTTGCAATGTTCAACACTCCGTCCATCATTTCCTTTGGTTTTTGCTTTGTTCGCCATGAGTTGGCAGGGTATGCTCAGACGTGAGTCCCTTGCTCACTTTGCCACTGGATTCAAGCAAGCCTGGCTGAAGATGGCTGCAATGCCAGAAACCGGTCCTAGGAAGCTTGTTTCCGGTCCAGGGAAGACAATGCTTGGCAGTTCAGGCTGGACTGTTCCCATGAGGCACAGGGTCAGACTGATTTGCATATGGCCATGTCTGAACTGGGGTGGCAGAGTGGGCTAAAGAACGGTGATGGATTAAACCCAGATCAGTTGACTGGGGGTGAGTGCTTGCAATGTTCAACACTCCGTCCATCATTTCCTTTGGTTTTTGCTTTGTTCGCCATAAGTTGGCAGGGTATGCTCAGACGTGAGTCCCTTGCTCACTTTGCCACTGGATTCAAGCAAGCCTGGCTGAAGACGGCTGCAATGCCAGAAACCGGTCCTAGGAAGCTTGTTTCCGGTCCAGGGAAGACATGGCTTGGCAGTTCGGGCTGGACTGTTCCCATGAGGCACAGGGTCAGACTGATTTGCATATGGCCATGTCTGAACTGGGGTGGCAGAGTGGGCTAAAGAACGGTGATGGATTAAACCCAGATCAGTTGACTGGGGGTGAGTGCTTGCAATGTCCAACACTCCGTCCATCATTTCCTTTGGTTTTTGCTTTGTTCGCCATAAGTTGGCAGGGTATGCTCAGACGTGAGTCCCTTGCTCACTTTGCCACTGGATTCAAGCAAGCCTGGCTGAAGACGGCTGCAATGCCAGAAACCGGTCCTAAGAAGCTTGTTTCCGGTCCAGGGAAGACATGGCTTGGCAGTTCGGGCTGGACTGTTCCCATGAGGCACAGGGTCAGACTGATTTGCATATGGCCATGTCTGAACTGGGGTGGCAGAGTGGGCTAAAGAACGGTGATGGATTAAACCCATATCAGTTGACTGGGGGTGAGTGCTTGCAATGTTCAACACTCCGTCCATCATTTCCTTTCGTTTTTGCTTTGTTCGCCATAAGTTGGCAGGGTATGCTCAGACGTGAGTCCCTTGCTCACTTTGCCACTGGATTCAAGCAAGCCTGGCTGAAGACGGCTGCAATGCCAGAAACCGGTCCTAGGAAGCTTCTTTCCGGTCCAGGGAAGACATGGCTTGGCAGTTCAGGCTGGACTGTTCCCATGAGGCACAGGGTCAGACTGATTTGCATATGGCCATGTCTGAACTGGGGTGGCAGAGTGGGCTAAAGAACGGTGATGGATTAAACCCAGATCAGTTGACTGGGGGTGAGTGCTTGCAATGTTCAACACTCCGTCCATCATTTCCTTTGGTTTTTGCTTTGTTCGCCATAAGTTGGCAGGGTATGCTCAGACGTGAGTCCCTTGCTCACTTTGCCACTGGATTCAAGCAAGCCTGGCTGAAGACGGCTGCAATGCCAGAAACCGGTCCTAGGAAGCTTGTTTCCAGTCCAGGGAAGACATGGCTTGGCAGTTCGGGCTGGACTGTTCCCATGAGGCACAGGGTCAGACTGATTTGCATATGGCCATGTCTGAACTGGGGTGGCAGAGTGGGCTAAAGAACGGTGATGGATTAAACCCAGATCAGTTGACTGGGGGTGAGTGCTTGCATGTTCAACACTCCGTCCATCATTTCCTTTGGTTTTTGCTTTGTTTGCCATAAGTTGGCAGGGTATGCTCAGACGTGAGTCCCTTGCTCACTTTGCCACTGGATTCAAGCAAGCCTGGCTGAAGACGGCTGCAATGCCAGAAACCGGTCCTAGGAAGCTTGTTTCCGGTCCAGGGAAGACATGGCTTGGCAGTTCGGGCTGGACTGTTCCCATGAGGCACAGGGTCAGACTGATTTGCATATGGCCATGTCTGAACTGGGGTGGCAGAGTGGGCTAAAGAACGGTGATGGATTAAACCCAGATCAGTTGACTGGGGGTGAGTGCTTGCTTGTTCAACACTCCGTCCATCATTTCCTTTGGTTTTTGCTTTGTTCGCCATAAGTTGGCAGGGTATGCTCAGACGTGAGTCCCTTGCTCACTTTGCCACTGGATTCAAGCAAGCCTGGCTGAAGACGGCTGCAATGCCAGAAACCGGTCCTAGGAAGCTTGTTTCCGGTCCAGGGAAGACATGGCTTGGCAGTTCGGGCTGGACTGTTCCCATGAGGCACAGGGTCAGACTGATTTGCATATGGCCATGTCTGAACTGGGGTGGCAGAGTGGGCTAAAGAACGGTGATGGATTAAACCCAGATCAGTTGACTGGGGGTGAGTGCTTGCAATGTTCAACACTCCGTCCATCATTTCCTTTGGTTTTTGCTTTGTTCGCCATAAGTTGGCAGGGTATGCTCAGACGTGAGTCCCTTGCTCACTTTGCCACTGGATTCAAGCAAGCCTGGCTGAAGACGGCTGCAATGCCAGAAACCGGTCCTAGGAAGCTTGTTTCCGGTCCAGGGAAGACATGGCTTGGCAGTTCGGGCTGGACTGTTCCCATGAGGCACAGGGTCAGACTGATTTGCATATGGCCATGTCTGAACTGGGGTGGCAGAGTGGGCTAAAGAACGGTGATGGATTAAACCCAGATCAGTTGACTGGGGGTGAGTGCTTGCATGTTCAACACTCCGTCCATCATTTCCTTTGGTTTTTGCTTTGTTCGCCATAAGTTGGCAGGGTATGCTCAGACGTGAGTCCCTTGCTCACTTTGCCACTGGATTCAAGCAAGCCTGGCTGAAGACGGCTGCAATGCCAGAAACCGGTCCTAGGAAGCTTGTTTCCGGTCCAGGGAAGACATGGCTTGGCAGTTCGGCCTGGACTGTTCCCATGAGGCACAGGGTCAGACTTATTTGCATATGGCCATGTCTGAACTGGGGTGGCAGAGTGGGCTAAAGAACGGTGATGGATTAAACCCAGATCAGTTGACTGGGGGTGAGTGCTTGCAATGTTCAACACTCCGTCCATCATTTCCTTTGGTTTTTGCTTTGTTCGCCATAAGTTGGCAGGGTATGCTCAGACGTGAGTCCCTTGCTCACTTTGCCACTGGATTCAAGCAAGCCTGGCTGAAGACGGCTGCAATGCCAGAAACCGGTCCTAGGAAGCTTGTTTCCGGTCCAGGGAAGACATGGCTTGGCAGTTCGGGCTGGACTGTTCCCATGAGGCACAGGGTCAGACTGATTTGCATATGGCCATGTCTGAACTGGGGTGGCAGAGTGGGCTAAAGAACGGTGATGGATTAAACCCAGATCAGTTGACTGGGGGTGAGTGCTTGCATGTTCAACACTCCGTCCATCATTTCCTTTGGTTTTTGCTTTGTTCGCCATAAGTTGGCAGGGTATGCTCAGACGTGAGTCCCTTGCTCACTTTGCCACTGGATTCAAGCAAGCCTGGCTGAAGACGGCTGCAATGCCAGAAACCGGTCCTAGGAAGCTTGTTTCCGGTCCAGGGAAGACATGGCTTGGCAGTTCGGGCTGGACTGTTCCCATGAGGCACAGGGTCAGACTGATTTGCATATGGCCATGTCTGAACTGGGGTGGCAGAGTGGGCTAAAGAACGGTGATGGATTAAACCCAGATCAGTTGACTGGGGGTGAGTGCTTGCATGTTCAACACTCCGTCCATCATTTCCTTTGGTTTTTGCTTTGTTCGCCATAAGTTGGCAGGGTATGCTCAGACGTGAGTCCCTTGCTCACTTTGCCACTGGATTCAAGCAAGCCTGGCTGAAGACGGCTGCAATGCCAGAAACCGGTCCTAGGAAGCTTGTTTCCGGTCCAGGGAAGACATGGCTTGGCAGTTCGGGCTGGACTGTTCCCATGAGGCACAGGGTCAGACTGATTTGCATATGGCCATGTCTGAACTGGGGTGGCAGAGTGGGCTAAAGAACGGTGATGGATTAAACCCAGATCAGTTGACTGGGGGTGAGTGCTTGCATGTTCAACACTCCGTCCATCATTTCCTTTGGTTTTTGCTTTGTTCGCCATAAGTTGGCAGGGTATGCTCAGACGTGAGTCCCTTGCTCACTTTGCCACTGGATTCAAGCAAGCCTGGCTGAAGACGGCTGCAATGCCAGAAACCGGTCCTAGGAAGCTTGTTTCCGGTCCAGGGAAGACATGGCTTGGCAGTTCGGGCTGGACTGTTCCCATGAGGCACAGGGTCAGACTGATTTGCATATGGCCATGTCTGAACTGGGGTGGCAGAGTGGGCTAAAGAACGGTGATGGATTAAACCCAGATCAGTTGACTGGGGGTGAGTGCTTGCAATGTTCAACACTCCGTCCATCATTTCCTTTGGTTTTTGCTTTGTTCGCCATAAGTTGGCAGGGTATGCTCAGACGTGAGTCCCTTGCTCACTTTGCCACTGGATTCAAGCAAGCCTGGCTGAAGACGGCTGCAATGCCAGAAACCGGTCCTAGGAAGCTTGTTTCCGGTCCAGGGAAGACATGGCTTGGCAGTTCGGGCTGGACTGTTCCCATGAGGCACAGGGTCAGACTGATTTGCATTTGGCCATGTCTGAACTGGGGTGGCAGAGTGGGCTAAAGAACGGTGATGGATTAAACCCAGATCAGTTGACTGGGGGTGAGTGCTTGCAATGTTCAACACTCCGTCCATCATTTCCTTTGGTTTTTGCTTTGTTCGCCATAAGTTGGCAGGGTATGCTCAGACGTGAGTCCCTTGCTCACTTTGCCACTGGATTCAAGCAAGCCTGGCTGAAGACGGCTGCAATGCCAGAAACCGGTCCTAGGAAGCTTGTTTCCGGTCCAGGGAAGACATGGCTTGGCAGTTCGGGCTGGACTGTTCCCATGAGGCACAGGGTCAGACTGATTTGCATATGGCCATGTCTGAACTGGGGTGGCAGAGTGGGCTAAAGAACGGTGATGGATTAAACCCAGATCAGTTGACTGGGGGTGAGTGCTTGCATGTTCAACACTCCGTCCATCATTTCCTTTGGTTTTTGCTTTGTTCGCCATAAGTTGGCAGGGTATGCTCAGACGTGAGTCCCTTGCTCACTTTGCCACTGGATTCAAGCAAGCCTGGCTGAAGACGGCTGCAATGCCAGAAACCGGTCCTAGGAAGCTTGTTTCCGGTCCAGGGAAGACATGGCTTGGCAGTTCGGGCTGGACTGTTCCCATGAGGCACAGGGTCAGACTGATTTGCATATGGCCATGTCTGAACTGGGGTGGCAGAGTGGGCTAAAGAACGGTGATGAATTAAACCCAGATCAGTTGACTGGGGGTGAGTGCTTGCAATGTTCAACACTCCGTCCATCATTTCCTTTGGTTTTTGCTTTGTTCGCCATGAGTTGGCAGGGTATGCTCAGACGTGAGTCCCTTGCTCACTTTGCCACTGGATTCAAGCAAGCCTGGCTGAAGACGGCTGCAATGCCAGAAACCGGTCCTAGGAAGCTTGTTTCCGGTCCAGGGAAGACATGGCTTGGCAGTTCAGGCTGGACTGTTCCCATGAGGCACAGGGTCAGACTGATTTGCATATGGCCATGTCTGAACTGGGGTGGCAGAGTGGGCTAAAGAACGGTGATGGATTAAACCCAGATCAGTTGACTGGGGGTGAGTGCTTGCAATGTTCAACACTCCGTCCATCATTTCCTTTGGTTTTTGCTTTGTTCGCCATAAGTTGGCAGGGTATGCTCAGACGTGAGTCCCTTGCTCACTTTGCCACTGGATTCAAGCAAGCCTGGCTGAAGACGGCTGCAATGCCAGAAACCGGTCCTAGGAAGCTTGTTTCCGGTCCAGGGAAGACATGGCTTGGCAGTTCGGGCTGGACTGTTCCCATGAGGCACAGGGTCAGACTGATTTGCATATGGCCATGTCTGAACTGGGGTGGCAGAGTGGGCTAAAGAACGGTGATGGATTAAACCCAGATCAGTTGACTGGGGGTGAGTGCTTGCAATGTTCAACACTCCGTCCATCATTTCCTTTGGTTTTTGCTTTGTTCGCCATAAGTTGGCAGGGTATGCTCAGACGTGAGTCCCTTGCTCACTTTGCCACTGGATTCAAGCAAGCCTGGCTGAAGACGGCTGCAATGCCAGAAACCGGTCCTAGGAAGCTTGTTTCCGGTCCAGGGAAGACATGGCTTGGCAGTTCGGGCTGGACTGTTCCCATGAGGCACAGGGTCAGACTGATTTGCATATGGCCATGTCTGAACTGGGGTGGCAGAGTGGGCTAAAGAACGGTGATGGATTAAACCCAGATCAGTTGACTGGGGGTGAGTGCTTGCAATGTTCAACACTCCGTCCATCATTTCCTTTGGTTTTTGCTTTGTTCGCCATAAGTTGGCAGGGTATGCTCAGACGTGAGTCCCTTGCTCACTTTGCCACTGGATTTAAGCAAGCCTGGCTGAAGACGGCTGCAATGCCAGAAACCGGTCCTAGGATGCTTGTTTCCGGTCCAGGGAAGACATGGCTTGGCAGTTCGGGCTGGACTGTTCCCATGAGGCACAGGGTCAGACTGATTTGCATTTGGCCATGTCTGAACTGGGGTGGCAGAGTGGGCTAAAGAACGGTGATGGATTAAACCCAGATCAGTTGACTGGGGGTGAGTGCTTGCAATGTTCAACACTCCGTCCATCATTTCCTTTGGTTTTTGCTTTGTTCGCCATGAGTTGGCAGGGTATGCTCAGACGTGAGTCCCTTGCTCACTTTGCCACTGGATTCAAGCAAGCCTGGCTGAAGACGGCTGCAATGCCAGAAACCGGTCCTAGGAAGCTTGTTTCCGGTCCAGGGAAGACATGGCTTGGCAGTTCAGGCTGGACTGTTCCCATGAGGCACAGGGTCAGACTGATTAGCATATGGCCATGTCTGAACTGGGGTGGCAGAGTGGGCTAAAGAACGGTGATGGATTAAACCCAGATCAGTTGACTGGGGGTGAGTGCTTGCAATGTTCAACACTCCGTCCATCATTTCCTTTGGTTTTTGCTTTGTTCGCCATAAGTTGGCAGGGTATGCTCAGACGTGAGTCCCTTGCTCACTTTGCCACTGGATTCAAGCAAGCCTGGCTGAAGACGGCTGCAATGCCAGAAACCGGTCCTAGGAAGCTTGTTTCCGGTCCAGGGAAGACATGGCTTGGCAGTTCGGGCTGGACTGTTCCCATGAGGCACAGGGTCAGACTGATTTGCATATGGCCATGTCTGAACTGGGGTGGCAGAGTGGGCTAAAGAACGGTGATGGATTAAACCCAGATCAGTTGACTGGGGGTGAGTGCTTGCAATGTTCAACACTCCGTCCATCATTTCCTTTGGTTTTTGCTTTGTTCGCCATAAGTTGGCAGGGTATGCTCAGACGTGAGTCCCTTGCTCACTTTGCCACTGGATTCAAGCAAGCCTGGCTGAAGACGGCTGCAATGCCAGAAACCGGTCCTAGGAAGCTTGTTTCCGGTCCAGGGAAGACATGGCTTGGCAGTTCGGGCTGGACTGTTCCCATGAGGCACAGGGTCAGACTGATTTGCATATGGCCATGTCTGAACTGGGGTGGCAGAGTGGGCTAAAGAACGGTGATGGATTAAACCCAGATCAGTTGACTGGGGGTGAGTGCTTGCAATGTTCAACACTCCGTCCATCATTTCCTTTGGTTTTTGATCTGTGGTGAAACGACAAGCAGCCTACAAAACGCAACATTGTCCCGTCCATGCACACACAGCTATATACGATATCAATAGCATTGCACTTCCATTTAAAGTACCCACCATGCAATAAACAGAAAACACCCACCCCCTCCCCCACCCACTTCAGCAACCCCAACCTGCCAAAGACAAGACCCTCATGAGAAAAACAATCCCACAACAACAACAACATATCCCATGTCAAGTGGGGCATGCCCATTGGGGGGTCGTAGCGGCGAAAATCCACTCCCCGATCTAGGTGGGAGGGGGCCGCCGAGCATTACTTCTACCCTCCCATCTGTGGCAAAGCCACCGGCACCACACAGGAAACACATCACAGGGCAGCAAGGATATACAGAAACCAGCAGTCCCATCATCGCCCTTTTAGGGAAATCCCACTCCCTCTGCCATGCAGCACTGGAATCTCCACAGCGCCCCCCGTGGCCGCATTATCATACTAACAGTCCTGATCAAATCAGTGCGTCAAAGGGAGGATAAGCTCCCCATCCCGGACAGGACACATGAAAACAGTATGCTCCGTATGCGTCTCACCAACCGCCCATAGCGTGTCTCTAGGCATTTGCTTTGTACAATCCCATACCACCACCCAAACTGTATATAGCGGGCACAGAGCCCCTTACTGCTCAGTCATCAACGTCCAAAGTATGGACCGGGGTTTTTTGCCTCTAACGCAGAGACCTAGCAGAGTCCATGGCCTGTTTAGGATTGGCAAAAATCTTGGCATCACCTGCCTCTCCTATGCGCAGCCGCACTGGATAAAGTATCGCATACTTGATCTGTTCTTTCAGTAGTATCTTCTTCATGTCCTGGAATTCTTTCCGTGCTGCCTGCACCGTCGCCGTGAAGTCTGGATAAAATGAAAGCTCATTCCCCTGGTGTTTAATCGTGCCTTTTTGACGGGCAATGCGTAACACAGTGTCCCGATCTCTGAAATGTAACAACCTGACAATGATTGGACGTGGCGGAGCGCAGGGCGAGAGTCGCGCCGCCAGGGATCTGTGAGCTTTTTCCACAGCGAACATGGATGTGAAGTTATCGGCGCCAAAGACGTCCCGCAGCAGTGTCTCCATGTAGTCTTCTAAGCGACCCACATTCGTGGACTCTGGAAGGCCAAAAACGCGCACGTTATTGCGCCGAGACCGCGCCTCAATATCTTCAGTTTTCGCCTGGATAACAGCAAGCAGTTTCGTGATGTCGGATGTTTTTGTGGCAACCTGCTGCAGCCCATCCTCAGCATCGGAAATACGTTGCTCGGCTTCTCCGAGTCGCGCCGCCTGTTTATCCAATTTTGCCGGAAAATGATCCATTCGGCCATTCAGGGCTTCAATCTTGCCATCTATGGCCTGCAAGCTAGCCTGGATGGCAGCCAAAGATTTTTCGAGTGCTGTGGGGGTCGGAGATGTCGCATCTAGTTCAGAGTCCGATGTCGCAGCTGAAGTGGATTTACCCCCCTTCCGTGCGTCAAACGTGAGCCGCGGCTGATTTTTATCTGTTTTCCCCATCTTGTGCGCCTTGGCTGAGAAGTCCTGCACCAGCGGAGCACAGTGCCGCAGCCCACGCGGCGGCAGCCGTGCACCAAGAGTATACACCAAACTTCAAATGCCCACAATATCCAAACAGTGGTGCTTAGCGCCTCCGCGCCATGCCTCTCCGCACCGCACTCTAGTTAGGATCAGCTTGCGCGGCCCCTAGTCACGGTTCCAGCAGCCACAGCACCCAGGAGTCACAGCCCCCAGAAACGATGCCCCCCCGGCAAGCAATGTCCCTGTGGCAGCGTAGGACAGTGACCAATGTCTCCAGTTTGTCTTTAGTTTCGGTCCCTGCACCACGGTTCAGCCAGTGTTACACCAGGGTGGCTCAAAGTTGGAAGGTCGGGCCCAGCGACGAGCGATCAGCACTGCTCCCCTACACACAGCTGGGCCCCCCAGATCCTGTCCTGTCACAGCCCAGTTATTGACTGGGCTTCTCAGCAGCTGTGTCACTCTGCCGTAGTCTCGATCCCCAACTCCTCCGCAGCCAGGCTCACCTCGGTGCCAGGGCACAGAGACCTCTGAGGATGCAGGCTTAATTAGATGTCTGCCCCCTGTCCCGGGATTGATGATCCTCCGGAGGGGGGGGGGGCGGCGGAGACAACGGCCTCCCACTCAGGCAAGCTCCGCCGACAGCGCTCCTGCCTCTGTCCCCGTGTGAAGCCTCTGCTCAGGATCGAAGCCGGCCGCTCACGTAGTGCGCTCACCTGGGCTCCTCGTGCGCGCAGCTTCGCACAGCTGCCTCACCTCTCCGCTCCGGACCCCAGGATCCTCAAATGCATGCCCGCATATACGGCCGCGAATCCCCGCTTGTTCTCTTTTCTCCGATCAGCCCGCGACGGCGCACCTCACCGTCCGGACGCCGCCACGGAGCTCTAGAGTCGCAACTAGTTCGTTCCTGTAGCCGCCATTTTGTCAGGTCAGGGGAACGCCGCAATATTCATCGGCACTTCTGGGGCTCCGATTTCAGCGGTAGGCCTCAGTGTTAATTCCCTCTATCCCCGCAGCATCCCCTCTTCCGATGCCACGGCGCATGGCCCGATGGAGGCAGGATAAATGCAGGATTTCAGTCGGCGGCCGGCAGAGCAACACAACCGCGCGGCCATCGCGCCGAACGTCAAGCCACGCCCCCTAAAGGTTCATTTTTATGGCTACAGGGGTGTTTGAACAAAATATTAAGTCCAAAATATCGGTCAGTAATATCGAGAACAAGAATATCATTAAGGTAAGTTTCTATGGGTATGCAAAGTTATACTATACTTAACTCCACATTTATGTACCTTGGTAAAATATACAGTGGTGTAGTCAGCCTCCCGCTTTCGCAGCTTGAGCAGGCCCCTCAGAGCACAGGGCACCGAACCGAGTGGAATTAATCGATATTAAAGTCAGTTCCAGCTCGGTTCGCTTGTTACAGTCACTGAGCTTTATGGGGGTTGTAGTCCTCTGGTCAGTTCCTCTGTAAGGTGGCATGCCTGTTGAGGACTACAACCACCAGAGGGCCTCTAAGAGTGTTTTTAATCTTCCAAGCGAGACATCGAGATGCAGTCCAATCCGCTAGACCCAAGTCAGTCGTCGTCGTATTTTGATAAAAGCTGTGAGTAACAGGGGAGCAACACTGTAAATGCATTTCTCTCTCTCATCTCCTACAATCATGTGCTTCGGCTGGGGTGTTTTATTGGTGTATGTGCTTCATATCTACATTTGCTGTATGCTCAAAAGACTTCTGAGTTTTGTAAAGGTTAACAGCAAAACTGCTTTCCCTAATAGACTTTTAAGGGCAAAACTATATCAATCATTTCTTTTTGTATAGAAGCAATGTATATAGCTCAATGTAATAAGTTCTGCTATGTCATTTTTATTACTTTAATCTTGCTCTTAGAAGGGAGAACACCAAACCTGCAGTTTGTTGGTCTAGATTATAACTTTCTTACATTACTTACATTAATTTTTACCTGATATTGGGGAAACAAATGGCACAAATGAGTGGTAGCATTTATCTAAATTAATGATTATTTTGGTCCAAACTAGTGACAAGCCGGACAAGACTAGTTTATTCTGGTTATTCAGAAAGGACGGGAGGTGAGAGGGAAAGATGGACAAAATAAGTTGTGAGAGAGATTTAAGGGACAAACCGGCAGAGGTGTTAGAGGGGAGAAAAGAGAGGGAGAGACAAATAGAATTGGGAGAGGGATGAAAGCCTAAGAGGGAGAGGAAGAGAAGGGTGGAGGTGAGTGAGGGTGAGACAAAAGGAGCAAGTCAGAAGAAAGAAGAGAGAATTGAGTAGGAAAAAAGACAAACTGAGGAGAGAGGAACTAAAAGGCAAAAGAAGAAGGGAAAGGACTACAAATGGGAGGAAACATAAAAGAAGTAGGGATACATGGGAAAAGGGAGGAGAGAGGAAAAGGGGAAGATTAGAGAGAAGGAGAGCTAGTATAAGAAAGAGAAAAGAGAAATGATAGGTGAGATTAAAGGATATATCTAATAGGGAACAAGAGGCTTGCTTACTTGCACAGCCATTCTGGATATGGGCCCAAGTGGGGGGTATTTAATTTTTCTGGCTACTCCCCTGAATATATATATATATGTCATCAAGGTATGTACATGTGGTAGTTAAGAATAGTAAATCTATACTTACCTATTTGCACCTACCTTCTCGATATTTTGATCCTCGAAATTTTGACACAACATTTTGCCCATACAATATTTTTGTCCTCAATATTCTGTCTGTGATCCGGGTACAGGTTTAAGGGTACAGGGTTATAGCATGGGGCTATGGCTACAGGGTGCTGGATTAAGGGTACAGGGTTAACTGAACGAGATGAAGCATTATGTGTACAGGGATAATAATACAGGCTTGGAGATACAAGCATAAGAGTGTAGAGTTCTATGTTCAAGATTATGTGTACAGTTTAGGGTTCAGGGGTAAGGGTGCAGAGCTAATGATAGAGGATTAAGGACTAAGGGTTATGGTTAAAGGGCTACGGGTTGTATTGTATTCCATTGTAGCCTCTATATAGCACTTCGTACCCCTATCTGGGAAACAGAAGTGTATTTTCAGATGGGTGACATTCCTCATCATGACAGATACCACCTACTCGTACTAGAACAAAGGCATGCTATATTTTAGTAGGGATTGAAACCTCAAGCCAATCTCATACTTTCTAATGCGGACGAGCACCAGTTGGGTAATCCCTAGTCTTAGCTAGGTTATCAACCTGCACAAGTGAGGATGAGAGACTAAAAGCCTGATTTAGATCTTGGCTGGACTACCATCGTCATTCCGTGGTAGAAAACCTAAGTACTTCGTCAAGCTGACGGAATCCCGCCTTCCCTATTTACATGTATGTTGGCTGACTCTCCGTCCACGTCGACAGAGTGTTTACCGTCATGTATGCAGCTCACTGCTGATGACACGGCAGACTCCGCTGCTGGTGAATAGTACTCTGTCACTATAAGGGCAGCGGGGAGGCGCCAAAGCTATTTAGATTACACAGTTGTGATGGCAGTGTTCTAGGGGCGGTTTGCCAATGGAGTGATTCCATTTCGGGACGCGGTCAACATTGGACTAGACCTGTGGCTGTAGTATGGATACTAGCATCACACACCTGATGTGTTTTGCTGAATTGTTTACGCCTCCATACCACATTATAAAACAAACTCCATTTCAGACCATGATCGATTTTCTTTCCACCACAGCAGAACTTTGTACCAGAGCACTTTACCACGGAAACCAGGTTTTTGTTTTGCTTTTTGCTCTCTGTTTCTTGTTCATTTACTTCTTTTTCTTTATCATCTTGTGGAATGTTGAATTTATTTAGGTTCTTAATCTCAGAATGGCAGGAAGGAAAAATCACCGTTGTACTGAGGGTTAATGGTCAGTCATGATAGATGAAATCATTAGAGTAGGGCCACAATTGTTTGGAGCCCTCTTACAAATTACAACTATAGCACAGAAAAGGCAATTGTGGGCCAGAATAGTTGACAGAGTGATTGCTGTAGCAAACAATCTGCGCATACAGGAGGAAATTAGGAAGAGGTGGAATAACCTGCGGAGGAGAGTGTGTTTCCTAGCCTGCATGCATCCCCTGGGGGCCCAGAGGACTGGTGGTGGTTCTCCCAGGCCCTCCTTACAACTCTTTCCATAGGAGGAAAAGGTCTTGCAGAACTACATCCCGGAGACATGACAGGAATCCCTGGTGGAGTGGAGACTGGTAAATTAAACTTTTCAAGGTGTCACTAAAGCTAAATGTTCTGTTTGCTTTGAAGTTAGCTGTTGCTAATGTGTTTTTGCAAATTTCTTTGAAGTGTGGCTCAATGGTTAGCGCGGCAGACCCTGATGCAGAGGTCTGGCTCGGACCAGGGTTCAATTCCCGCCTCGGCGGGTCTTGGGCTCAATTTCCCCGGACCCGATGATTCTAGCCTCGGTGCCTATTCTAATCATGGGTCCCACTCTGCAACTCTGGGCAATAGCTTACTTAATCTCCACAACGGCCCCAAAAGCGCTAGGATGCCTGGCTTCACCTTGGGGGTGCCCAGGAGTGGGCACTTCACAGGGAAAGGCCAGGAAGGGTTCCACAGCGGTATGTGCACAGCGCCTGAGAGACCCTTTCGGGGGGTGCGGAGCGCTATATAAATGCACTACATTTACATTTACATTCACTAACCTAAATATATTGGTAACACCTTGTTTGGCTTTTTTGTTCGAATGTATTGTGTTGATGGAAGATAACAGGTTTCAATTTTCATGACATTGCACATGATGTTATGGTGCTTGTAAGTGTTTGTACACCACATAACAAATACCAGATATGTGTTTCAGATAGTAAATGTCTGTTCTCTTTGTACTGCAGATTTTCACTAGGTATGTTCAAGTTACAATTTTGCAAGTGTTGTGAATGTATCATTGAAATAACTACAACAACCATGATGCCTTGTTTCTGTTTTGTGAAAATTATATTGCAACCTAATTTTGCTTATTCTCCCTTTTTCAAACTTTGTTCATATGTGTTAAAGGGTCATTTATAGATCAATCTCTATTTAATGCTCTCTTTTGAAAAATGTATGTTTCGAAGTTTTGTACGTTGTCCTTTTCTTGTCATGTAATTGAATTGATGTCATTAGTTGCATAAATCAAAGCTTGTTGAAGGAAAAATGGTAAGGAATGTAAATCTGTATGCTGAGTAAGAGTGGTATATGTGAAATATATGCTCTGCAGTGTTAATATGATGACTAAAGCTCAACATCCATCTAAGTTATGTAAATGCCTGTTTTTAAGCATGCTAGGCATTGGATTGGTTACTTTCACATTCCTTCTCTCTACTGTGTTGTGTTAAATGGTTTGTACATATCATGTATAATTACAAAAATGTATTTTTACATTTCAGGACATCTTCTCACCCATTTTTGTGAAGCTGTTTTTGTATGAAATGAAAACTGTTTGTGTAACTAATTACAATACCACAGAAATTAATAATCATGATATTGATTTCCTTTTCCCTTTTAGGTTGCTAACTTTTTGGCTTCAACTCACTGTATGTGTAATCTACAATTTTACAATGTATCCATATTTTTACATTCAAAATAGATCCAACAGCCAGAGCACATGATCAACCATCTGTCACTGAGGAAACCTCCAGTCCAGCCAAGGATCAAGCCTCCAGGGATGACTACACTCCTGACAGTCCGGATGAGGAGGAGCGGCCTGGTCCATCTGTTCTGCCTGGGCAGATGGCTCCAGTGAGTCTCACTCATCCCACACCTATACCTCCCACCCCAGATGTTACTGGTGCAGATCGGGGTGTACAAATTCTTCCTACTTCCACGGATAGAGTAATTTCACAGTTACACGCACATACACTCATCATACACTTGGGCCCATTTTACTAACATACGCTCAAATACTCTATCAACACTGAATCTGTGGAAAGAAAAACTCCTAAACACCCTGCATCTACACTGAGGTCGATAAGACCTAATTGTTACTGTCCTGAGTCATGATCTAAACAATCTATACAACAATAATCAAAATAGAGTACTCAATAATTGACAAGAAATAACCACCAACACTGTATTAAAAATTATGGTACTTTATCTAAAGTTAGTCAAAGAAAATCAATCAGAGTAAATCATTATTCTCATAATTACCTATTCTAGCTATATGTCAGAATGGGTCAGGACAGGTCTCTCAGTAGAAGTCTCCCGAGTCGCCGTCCTCATAGCATCGATCCTCACCAACGCAGGTTTGGGAAGAAGTGGCCTTAGACCCTCTCTAGGCTAACAATATTTATAATGAATATTGCAAAATAAAGAAACATAAAATGTTTAAAACGTCCACTGAACCGCTAAGCAGAGCGAGCAGGAAAGGATGTAGCATCGCTACATTTGGAAAATCTCCGCTCAGAAAAAATCACAAAAATAAAAAGACGGAAGAAGGAAACTCTAGGTTTACAAATGTTTCTTTGCATTCATATTTCCTCGGAACCAGCGCTGCAATCACAAAGTTCATTGTGGCTCCTTTGTCCTCCAAGGACACTTGGATATTCGCCCAGAGCTGCTGTCCTCACAGAAATTTTTAAACCAGGCGAAGACTGTGGTCAGATGACTCTCGACCATGTTCAGCAAGGCCTTCTCATCACAATTCGTCTACTCGAATACAGGCTTTAAACGGCAGCCATTTTTTACTAGGCCAAAACGTACCATCTTAATTAAAAGAGACAAAAACAACGTTACCACAGCATAGTGATTAAACAGTGTTAACCCCACTAATACCCTTATGTGTATGTAATTATCTAGCCTTTGCAACACAGAAAAGCATTAGTACACGACATTTCAAAAGCGTTTTGTGCTTTAAAATAAACAGCACTCAGCAACATTTATTTAATAAAACATGCACATTATTAGTAAGCAACATGAATGCATCCCCACGTGTAGTTTTCTCTTGTTAATTCGTATTGGTTAATCAGAACATTTACACAAAACAAATAATTAATAGTTATAAATTAATATTTTTAATTATCGACAAATAGACAAACCAGAGCTTAAAAAACCCAATAGATTTTCAACAGAAAACTCTGCTCCAGCAATCCCCCCTTTGGTGATATTATCACCAAATAAACAACCCAAAAAAAAAAAATAATTTAGTAAAATTTAGTCCCATTTTAGGAGAAATTGGAAATGTCTTTTTCTCCTTACACAACACTACACACCAGACACCCTTTCATCATCCCTCTTTGTTTCCAAGTAAACACTCTCCCTCAATTCTTCTAATTCTATTTCTTGTGGTTCTCTTTTCAACCTTTTATTTCTCTTTTCATTATTTCTTTTGATTAATTTATTTTTCCCTCCCCTGTTTTTACAACACAAACACACCAATCTTAGTATCAATAAAGCAACAATTATACAAGTCAAAGGAAACAATATCTTACCTATAATAGTACTACCTATTTTTGCAATAAAATTTTTAACAGCTATCACCTTATTAACTAATTTAGTCCAAATACTCTCAGCTTCCAGTGGTACTAATTCTTCATGCAAATCAGTAATATTTTTGATATAGACCTTCAGGTCTTTGCTTTCGTCTGGAATGTAAGTGCAACAATGTTGAACTTTCAGCATTCCACAGACCCCACCCTCTTTGGCCAATAGAATATCAAGGGCAAGTCGATTTTGCATAGACATGGCTCGTACGGCAATCAATTCCGTATTCACCAAAAGAAACCCTCCAGCGGTATTTGTCGATAAGCGATCCACCACTGTTGACAGTTTCCGAATTCCATAAGCATTCAAAGAAATTCCCACTGCTGGAATTAAAGCTCCAAAAATATCACCTACAATTTCAGACCAAGTTTCTCTCTTAAAACGTGTTAGTAAATTAATATGTTCTACATCTTCTATTCTATCTATATGAAAGATCTTTGGAAAGACCAGGCCCACATAACACGTGCCATACCAATGGTCAGGCAACCTGTAATAAGCCTTGTTCCCACAAACATAATACACTCCTGGGAAAATTGGATCTTCTCCTCCCTTAAAACCCCATCCTGTTGCAATGAAGTATGTATCATGACACTCACTAGTCCCAACAAAATATGTATCATATTGGGATTTCCTTCTGGTAATGCACAGCTTACCCTTCTGTGGTGCATCTAGAGCTAAAGTTGGACTAGCCCCATTTCTCAATTCTTTTCCCATCTCAATGTCCCAAATTGTCTCACTCATTTTATATTTCCCTGCCTTCTCATGCATGCTCATTCTCCTTTCCTCCACCATGTTTAGGAAAGCTTTCTCCTCTTATTTCAGACTGCAAGTTAAATTGTTCTTAAAAATGTAATCTAATGTTAATTCTTCTTTTTCAATAAAAATCTCACCAAAAATGTTAGCTTCTTTAGCTGGATTCAGCTTTTTGTCCATAGGCAATTGCCCAAAAATGTTATCTTTGTTAGACATCTCATAATCTATTTTCCCTAACAAATAAAAAACACTACTTAACACACTACAAGAAATTCCATACGTAGCTGGTAAATGGTGATAAGTAACACCCTCTGAAACGGATGCAGGTAATTGCATACATACGTAGCAATCCCTAACTTCCATTGTTTTCACATATTCGTATAACAGCTTTGAAAAAACATTGCTAGAAAAATCATTAATTGACCTATCTTTATGTATGTAAGTATTACTAATTCTTGTTGGAACTACCTTTTGTGAACTTTTCTCTGCATTGGTCTCATTCTCTGTATGCATCTCAAATGTACCTATTGTAACTCTAAAAGTAACTAATAAAGCTAAAACACCCCATAGTAGCATTAATAATCCAGTACAGCAGCAGCACATTTTACACCATCTTCTTAAGAAGGCACATCTACTTTGGTTATTCTCTATGTTAGCCATTTTACTACTTTGACCTTGTCTTTTGACTTAGCCTCTACTACTCCACTACTGGAACTTTTAAAACTTCGAATTCTGGATTACTTCAAACAATTAATTTTCAGTTTTTCTTCTTTTCACTTTCTCCAAGTGATTTCTTCTGTTCACTCAATTTGGATATTCATCATTCTTCACTTCAACTTCTTCAACATCAAATTGTATTAGATCTCCAACAATATCCTCAGTATCCGACTTTTCATCAATGTCAGTCAAGATTACTTTCAGGATTTCACCTGTATCTTCCTCAACCACTTCTCGTACGGTCTCCTCTGGATTTCCTTGACTTACTGCCTCTTCACCTTCAGACAGTGCCACGTACGTCCATTCCGGCGACCTATACTTCTGGTTAGGTTTTCTTATCCTCTTGATCTCCTCTGGTTCTTTTGACTCTTTTCGCTTTTCACCTTTTGCTGGATTCTGACTCGACACCTCATTCACTTGTTCAGCTTTCGAGGTATTTGCTCGTATCAGTCTGTATCTCAGCCTCTTTATTCTGTTGTTAGGCCAAAGATCTCCTCTTACAACCTTTTTCGGTCTTGTTTCTGTATTATTTCTTTCTCCAATCCAAGTTCTCTTTCTCAGAACTCGACCTTCTGATTTCTCATTCTCACTTTCATCCGATTCTGTTTCAAATGCCTCTTGTTCTTCAGCAGTTTTCTTTCGCTCCACAGTCTTTTTCACCACTGTTTGAGACTTCCCTACTTCTGTCCCTCCTCGGGTCTCCGACACGCAATCTTCTTGCTGTCTACTTGTCCCTTCACCTAGCTTATCAAGAATGTTCCCTACACCTCCTCGGGGGTCTTCCGCAATCTGTCCCTCTCTATCTTCTTCTGACCCTGCTTCTTCAGGTATAATCTCAAGTGGTTCTTCAATCTCCTCCTCTTCTGATTCAGGAGTAGTTTCTGTGGAACTGCTCTTTTCTCTTCTTTTTCCTCCACTGCTTTTTGAAACTTCAGGCTCTCTTACAGAATCTGATCTCCTTTCTGAGACTCTCAATGGTTCTCTCTCTGAACTTTGATTTTTTCTCACTGGTTCTGTGTCTTCATCATCACTGGAATCTGACTCTTCAAAATACTCCTTACCAGTCCCATCCTTTGGGTTTGGAACTCTCAGAGTATGACTCGCATGTACCCAGTTTTTCACACCAGCACACTTCACTGCAGTTGTCGTAGTCAGAATGACTTGTCTTGGCCTTCCCCACCTTGGAACCAAGCAATTTCTTCTTCTGTGTACTTTGATTCTCACCCAGTCCCCTGGACTCAGATCATGAGCTTGCTTCTTCTCAAGTGTGGTAGCGTCTTCTCCCACCTGGTGAAACACAGAATGAACTGTGTCAGCCAGGCCTTTACAGTAATCCAAAATCATGTCATCAGTTATTGTCATCAACTTATTGACAGGTACAAATGCATGACGCATTGCACGTCCCATCAAAATCTCATGTGGACTTAAACCAGTAGTTCTATCTGGAGTAGATCTAATAGTCATTAGCACTAGAGGCAAGACATCAGGCCATTTCATTCCAGTGGCTAAACACATCTTACCAATCCTGTTCTTGATCGTGCCATTCATCTGCTCCACGACACCAGAAGCCTCTGGCCTGTATGCACAATGTAGCTTCTGCTGTATGCTCAATGCTTCACAAATCAAACTCATGAGTTCATTATAGAAGTGTCTACCTCTATCAGACTCAATCGTTACTGGAAACCCGTACCTAGGAATCAACTCTCTTAACAGTAACTTTGCCACTGTTACTCCATCATTTCTCCTAGTCGGATAGGCCTCCACCCATCTTGAGAACAAGCAGACTACCACTAGAACATATCTCAATCTGTTCACTTGGGGCATTTCAATGAAATCAATCTGCATTCTCGTGAAAGGACCACCTTCTCTGCCTATTGTTCTCAGACTCACCACTGTCTTTTTCCCAGTGTTAAATTGCTGGCAAATCAAACATCTTTGACAGATGCTCTCTGCAATTGTCCTGAACTTTGCATTGTACCAAGTCTGCTTAAAAGACCTGATCATCGCATCCCTTCCCAAATGTCCCTGGCCATGATACATCCTTGCCATTGTCGACAGCATAGAGTTAGGCATGACTGGTCTGCCATCTCTATAGACCCAAACATGGTCTGTTTCTCTTGGGGCACAACCTGCCTTGATCCAGTCTTTCTTTTCTTCCTTTCCTGTCTCATCCTGCAACTGTTTCACTTCATCCCACGTTTCTAGGACATTAGTAAACATCACAGAACAAAAAGACATTTCCCCTTCTCGTTCCCTATTAATCGAGTGATTATTTTTCGCGCAATATTGTGCAATGTCATTAGCAAATCTGTTGCCAACAGTTACAAAATCATCTCCTTGTCCATGAGCAGCACATTTCACAACTGCTAATTCTTTAGGCAGCTGTGTCGCCTCAAGTAATTTCCCAATCACTTCAGCATTCTTTATCGGAGTCCCACTCGACGTCAAGAAACCTCTCTGCAGCCAAAGTTGGCCAAAATCATGCACAACTCCAAATCCATACTGACTATCAGTTATCACAGTCACTCTCAGATTCTCTCCAATTTTGCAAGCTTTTGTCAATGCCACCAATTCAGCAACTTGTGCAGATTTCACTCCTTTCAATGGTGATGCTTCCATAACCTCTGAAACCTTGCACACTGCATATGCTGCACTCAGCACACCCTCATCATTCCTCAGACATGATCCATCCACAAACAGCACATGATCACTCTCAAGTAATGGAAGATCCCTTATGTCTGGTCTCGGTTTTGTACAGTAATCAAGCACATCCAAACAATCATGATCATCTTCTGTCTTCACACCCACATTTTCAATATCCGGCAACAATGTCGCTGGATTCACATTCACACATCTCTCAAGAGTCACATTTGATGCTCCCAGAATGACTTTCTCATATTTAGTCAGTCGACTATGTGACATGTACTGGGTTCTGCTTCTTGTCAAAAGAATTGCCACATTATGAGGTACGAATACCCTTACAGGATATCCCATTATGATTCCCTCACTCTGTTCCAGGCTTCTGCATGTTGCAGCCACAGATTTCAAACAACCTGTTAAACCCACAGCTACAGGGTCAAGTGTCGATGAGAAGTACGCAATAGGCCTCCTCAGCTGTCCATGCTTCTGAATTAACACTGAAAGTGCACATCCATTTCTCTCACTGCAGTACAACTCAAACTCTTTTTCATAGTCTGGCATACCCAAAGCAGGGGCTTCACACATTCTGCTCTTCAGCTCCTCAAATGCTGCCATTTGTTCTCCATCTAGTTCCAATGGGTCTTTTACCTCACTTTTTGTCAGCTTAATCAGTGGTCTTGCTATCAGAGAAAAGTTACTAATCCACTGACGACAATAACCCACCATCCCCAGGAACATTCTCACTTCCCTCTGGGTCGTTGGGGCCTTCATTCCCCTGATGATTTTGATCCTGTCATCAGTCACCTTTCTCAGACCTTTTTCAATATTGTGTCCAAGATAATGCACCTCTTTCTTGCAAAATTGCAATTTGGCTGGAGATACTTTTAACCCTCCATCTTCCAGATGATTCAGTAAAGCTATAGTATCTACTTCACAAGCTTCACGTGTCTTTGATGCCACAAGTAGGTCATCAATATACTGCACTAGTACTGAGTTTTCAGGCATAATCAAGCTCTCCAATGATTTTTTCAATAACTGATTGAATATCGAAGGACTCTCTGTATACCCCTGTGGGATACGACACCATGCTAAAATACGCTGGCCAAACCTAAATACAAAAATCGGCTGGCTGTCATGATGCAATGGAATTGAAAAGAAAGCATGACACAAATCAATCACTGTGTACCACTCAGCATCATGTGGAATCTGATACAAAATCACTGACGGATTTAGCACAATAGGACAACATGCCACCACAATTTGGTTAACTTTTCTCAAATCCTGTACAATCCTGAATTTCCCATTAGGCTTCTTTAGCCCCATTATCGGTGAGTTACACGGGCTACTCAGTAGTTCTCTCAAAACTCCTTGCTGAATCATTTTCTCAATTATAGGAGTTATTCCTTCAATTATTTCTGGTGTCATTTTGTACTGAGGAATGTTAGGATAAGTAATTCCCTCTTTCACTGAAATTTTCACAGGATCTACATTATTCATCAATCCCACATCCTCTCCAGTAAAATCCCAAACTGTCCTTTTCACTGTGTCTCTCAGCTCTTGAGGCAAATCCTCCGGATCAAACACAGCATATGCACCAACCATTTCACTCTCTCTATTTCCTAGAGTCATTCGGTACAAAACATCCTCATCTGGTGTCTCAAAAGCTATTCCATCCGGTGTACAAAAAAATTGTACAGTTCATCTTACAAAGCAGATCCCTGCCTAACAAGTTCACTGGACTAGTGTCACAGACAATAAATCTGTGCATGTCTGAAAATTTCCCTATTTGTACTCTTACTGGTTCAGTAAGACGTGTCTTGATTTGTGTATTGGCTACACCAACTACTTGGATTGCTTCTAAAAAAGTAACACTTTCTTCATTTATTTTCCCATCTACAAATGGTCCTGCCTGGTCTATTTCTAGAGTTGCACCAAGTATGCACTCTTCCTCCTCTCTTCGGCACCGTCAATAATCACCTTCAGACTCACTCCCTTCATTCTTTAACAAGTACTGCTGTACCTGGTTACAACGCCTTTGTTTGTTTACCTGCTCATCATTGTAGAATCCTGAATCCTGATTGTACTTTTGTGACCCTCTGTTCTGCGGCAAGGGCGGTTTTGGCTCTTGACTCTGCTGTCTCACAACCTTCTGTTGTTGCTGCTGTTGATTATTTCCCTCGTTCTGCACCTATTGATTTAAGGTTTTACCCTCATTATTCGCTAATGGTGGATTGGTACATTCAGATCTCCAATGTCCCAGTTGGCCACAGTTGTGACAAGGGAATTTCTTTTTGGCTTCCTCAAGATTCCCCTTTCCTTTCCCTGCATATCTGGGCCTATTCCCTGCATTATTTCCTGCATTATTCGCCTGTTCCACCAACTGTGCTTCCTGTCTTTCCGCAACTTTCACTTGTGCCCACATTGCCTTTTCTTTCAGCTTTCTCTGTTTTGCTTCAATTTCATCACTGAAGTATTTTGCATGTCTCAGAATCTCATCTATTTTCTTACTCTGCCAGTCCACTGTATGCTCACGAATTCTCTCACTAATCTCAGGTCTCAGGCCATATACAAATCTGTATACAAAATGACTCAAATCTTTGTCACCCAGGTGCTCATCCCCGCTGAATTGTTTAAAAGCCAGTATCAGCCTCTCATAAAAAGCATGAACTGATTCTTTTGCTTCCTGATGTGTTCGATCTATTTTAACCCAGTCTGTCTCTTTTGGAGGTACTTTACTTTTCAGGTATACCATCACCTGATCATACTTTCTCATTACCTCTGGATCTGGTGCTCCTGTTCTCTGATCTCTTGGATATTCCTCAGTAGGCCAACTTACAACTATTTTACACTCAGCCCACAAGTCTGCTGGAACAATTATATCAAACAGACTATTCAGGTCAATCCACAGCACTTTTGACAATTTCACAAACCTATCTACCTGCCTATACCACTCGACGGGCTTTTCTCTCAGTCGAGGGAAATCATTCGTAAATGATAAAATATCCTGTCTGGTCCATGGAACATGTACATATCCTCCTCCAGGTATTTCTCTCATAGGATAAGCATCCACTGTTTTCTCTTTTTCTCTCACAGGAAATGCTGAATAAGTCCTGTCCCCTGATTCTTCTCTTTTCTTGTACCACCTATCTTTCCACTTCTCTACATCACCCCATCTTCGCAACAATGCGACCATTTCTTTAATCTGTCCTGTTCTACCAGCACCATTCAGATTTTCAATGTCTTTGTCTGTGAAATCCATCCTGTAAGACTTCTGCAAAGCTTTCACCTTATCAATGTCAACTCCCTGTTCATTCGCTACTGCTCTTAACCTGTCATGTGTATTTCTTGCTCTCCAGGTGATGTTTTTACACATAAATAACAGTTCACCATCATGATGATTTTTTAGAATTTCTGTAGGAACTGTCCCTGCAACAAGCTCTTCTAATTCTACACGTAACCTAGCCACATCAATTGCCTGTGAATCTTTATCCCTCTTTTGAAGGACTTTCATCCAATCATTCAAATCTTCAGCTGTTATTTCAGTAGTTTTTCTCACTGGAACCACTTTCTTCTGCGGTTCTAAAATCGGCATCCCTGAACAACTAGCTTCACTAGCATCCAATCTCGAATTAGACTGTACCTCTAATCCTTCACTACATGTGTCATGTCTGGATTGTCTCAGATCACTGTTTTCTGTCCTTTTTCCTGAATCTCCTGAGGGACCAGCCAAACCTGTTATCTTATTCCCAACATATGGAATCACCAAACCATTTTCACCTGTCCTCTGCTTATCAAAAACAGGCATAACTGGACCTATTGTTACAGGTACCGTAACAGCTTCCAGATTCTTTGTCAGCTCTCTAATCTTTTCAGTCAGCTCTGATGTGGTTCTGGCTAATTCTCTTGTATTCTCGTCACCACATCGATTCTCTCTCTCCCTGAAAGGATTACCACTTCTTAACTCAGGTGTCACATTTTCTGTTTCAATAATACGCAATGTATCTCTTATCGGAGAAACAACTGGTGTGCTCTCTTCTGGTTCTGGTCTATATGGAGGTGGTCTCTTGTAAATCATGTCATTCAAGACCTCGTCCTCATACTCATTAACTCCATATCTTCTCACTTCTGCCTCAGGAACCCTTTCCGCACCCTTCTTTTCTTCTCTCTCGTCAACTGTTCTCATAGGATATAATCCCTCTGACATGCTAGCATCTCGCCATCTTTTCATTCGATCATGATGAGTTTCACGATCATGCCTCCTTCCAAACATGTATCTGTAATTGCCTCCAGACCTCTGCTTTTCTCGCTCATGTACTTCCTCTTCCCATTCCACTAAAGCCTCAAACTGTGTCGGCCTTGGTCTTGGGTCAAGACACAACATCTTTTCCCGTAAATTTTTCAACACGGCCAGATTAAATGAACCATGTTCTGGGAATGCTAGGACACCATCTTCCCTAGTATACCTAACCCAATTCTCCAACCATATACAGGTATGATACCCATATCTCGCAGCCATGAAGGATGCAGGCGTTTTCGTTGGAGGTAACAATTCACCTTCTCTTGTTTTAACATCTTTATCCTTGTCAAACCAGCGCTTTATTTTTCCAAACAAAGATTTTTTCTTTTTCTCCTCTTGGTAATACATTTTAACGTTTACCAAAACTCTCTAATCCCTTCCGTATTACAACTGTACTGTACGATTTTTTATCCAATAACAGCGCGACTCACACTAACGCACCAATCCTGGAGCGTCTACGTCACTCTGTACCTCTTCCAATCCTTGCGCGGCTCACACCAACGCACCAATCTCAGCGCGAACACTATTCTGATCCAATATCCAATCAGAGCGCGGTCTGTTTGACGTCAGCAGTCGCTGCAGTCGCTCCTGTCTCCTGTCACTCGTCTACCCCTCCTTTACAAAACTTTTCAGTAGACTTCGTGTCAAATTCTACAAAATCTATTAGTTACAACATATAAACATCTCCATTGTCTGCTTCGCTAACCATAGAATAGTAAAGAAAATCTATTTCACAAGAATCCCGTCTTTCACTCACTTCTGTTTCAGTACGGAATTAATACTCTCGTTGACACAGTAGCATATCCCTCTACTCTGCCCTTCTATCATGCATTCATCAACTGTTTTCTCTAGGACTGATCCAAAGAGTTTTACAATCAACTAAATGCTCATACATTCACGCACATTCATACAAGGAAATGTAGTACATACACACAGAATCCTTCCCGAGAACAGCGAACAATCTGTCCCGCTACAGAATTATAACACACATTAACCAAGCAGCTTTCCTCTGCCCAGTCCTTCAAACAAGCTCAGAGAATACCTATTACTTCTCCTGCGATAAGCTTTAACGGTGAACCTTACGGATCCCTGGGACTTAAGACCAGAGTTTCACAGATAACCTTCGCTACCATACGCACTCCTTTTATACCAAAAATATATTTCTAATAGTAACATACGACAATGTCACTGATTCCGAACCCAGACAATGTGACGCGCAACTTCAATTGTCACACGTTTTTCGTGCATACATACAGGACCAACAATCCCGTCTTTCCCTAGAGCAGTATATACTTCCCTCTGCCCTACTACGGAACTGCTACTAGCTCCCAAGTTCCAGAAGCACTACAGATAACTCAACACTACGACTCCAACATATAGTATTAGTACATATACCAACATCAATCAATAATCAATAATCAATAAGCCAATGTACAAGCAATCTAATCCAGTGTTTCCCAAACTGTGGTCCGCGGACCCCCAGGGGTCCGTGACACATTCCCTGGGGGTCCGCAGGCAGCAGTTTAAAAAGCACTGTTCCTTGTATAATTGGCAGTTTTCGAGCAACAATAAAAGTGTCAAGATAACACCAGTGATTAATGTACCTGCTGGAGAGAGATGAGAGTTTTGTCCAGTGGAAGCTTTGGGATTAATATCCTACTGCGTACAATGCAATTTAAAAAACTGTATTTTATGTGCATAGGTCAGTGGGTTACTGCTTTTGTCAAAGAGATTCTTTTGTTTCTGTGCAGCTCTTAAGTGACAATCGTAATCTAGCACAGTGACCTATAAATTGTCATCAAAGAGGTGCTTTCAAACTGCAGGGTATAAGTGTTTCATTATACTGATGCTGCTAAAAAAGGTTTATTTGGGTGGAAATACATTTTTATTGGTAAAGTCAATTCTAACCACTGTGTTCTGTTATGAATCCCGAGTTTGTGCTTCTCCAGACCAAGCACTCTTTAAAAATGCCTACCAGTATGAATGACATGTGAATCCTACACCTTCTAGTCCCCTTTGCTTTATGTAACATTTTCTATACACTGATTTGATGCATGTGACAGAGGGGCTAAGGAGAGATGACTGACACTGTTGGAGGGTGATAATAAGGGAATCATTGAAGAACCCCAACAATGATTGTCGTATCCTGGTGCATAGGAAGGTCTTCATTTACTATTTTTTCAAAGCTAATACAATTCAATATATAATGATAAATGTGTTGCAGACTGCACCATTGTTTCCAAAAATCTTTTTTGGGGCATGGAAGTGTCCCAAAGTCCCCTTTTTAGTGGTCAGGCTCCCTCACCGCACTTGGTGTGCACCGTATGGGGACTGGCCTGAAAATATTTGCCAGGGCTTCTTTGGGTTTCTAGTCTGGCCTTGGTAGGAGCAGGAGCCTCATAGAGCGAAATAAAACCAACAATTTAAAAGTTAGTCACGGAGATGCAGCACCAACCTTCTCATCAAACTTTTTAGTTTTTTGCAAATTCTTTCAATATAAAATATTGAGGGGGATACTTACAACAGGAGTGACAGAGCGTGTTGTTAGCCTCCTGGGCTTAACGACACTCTCTGCCACTTCAAAAACGCAGGGCTGAACCATATTTACAAGAATATGGTGCAGCCCTGCGTTTCCCACTGCCCTGGCACTACACTTAGCAGTATAGGGCCAACGCAGGCACCCTTGCACCATAGTGCAAGGGTGTCTCCATGCAGGGGAAGATTATTTATGTAGAGGAAGGTCCCCCTTGAAATCTTGAAAGGCACTTTTGTCACTTCTAAATGTGCTTCTTAATGCTGCACACATGGAAATTACAAAGTGTCATTTTTTTAAAGATTGTTTATGTGCAGGAAGGGTCACCTTCCTGCACATAAACAACCCAAGGCGTTTTGTTTCTTTCATGTGTGCTTGACAAGGCAGCACACATAGAAAAAGCAAAAATGAGGAGAGGGAAACCATTTCTCCTTTTTTTGCCAAGTTAAGACCAGGTTTTCGCTCATCTTAATTTTGGCGCTGCCTCCTATTTACGCTGCCCTTGTAACTAGGGGGCGGCGTCAAAATCAATGGGTGTTGGGGTGGAATGCCCACCACAACACCCACTGCCCGTGGCTTAACGCTGCCTTGTAAATAAGGCGAAGTCCCTATCGCCACTGGAATGTCGCAAAAAGTGGCTTGTAAATATGCCCCTAAAGTCCTTAGTAATTCGATTATTTGTTTTGTGTGCACACGTGTGTTTATCTTTTTCGAATTGCTGTTTAAATGTCTGAAATTTAAATACTACAAATTGCTTGGGGGTCCCTGGCTTCCAGTGCTGACTCAATGAGGGTCCTCAGGAGTCAAAAGTTTGGGAACCACTGATCTAATCAGATCAAGACAATCATCAATAACCATCAAATTCTGCTACCAGGAAATTGGTGCAGATCGGGGTGTACAAATTCTTCCTACTTCCACGGATAGAGTAATTTCACAGTTACACGCACATACACTCATCATACACTTGGGCCCATTTTACTAACATACGCTCAAATACTCTATCAACACTGAACCTGTGGAAAGAAAAACTCCTAAACACCCTGCATCTACACTGAGGTCGATAAGACCTAATTGTTACTGTCCTGAGTCATGATCTAAACAATCTATACAACAATAATCAAAATAGAGTACTCAATAATTGACAAGAAATAACCACCAACACTGTATTAAAAATTATGGTACTTTATCTAAAGTTAGTCAAAGAAAATCAATCAGAGTAAATCATTATTCTCATAATTACCTATTCTAGCTATATGTCAGAATGGGTCAGGACAGGTCTCTCAGTAGAAGTCTCCCGAGTCGCCGTCCTCATAGCATCGATCCTCACCAACGCAGGTTTGGGAAGAAGTGGCCTTAGACCCTCTCTAGGCTAACAATATTTATAATGAATATTGCAAAATAAAGAAACATAAAATGTTTAAAACGTCCACTGAACCGCTAAGCAGAGCGAGCAGGAAAGGATGTAGCATCGCTACATTTGGAAAATCTCCGCTCAGAAAAAATCACAAAAATAAAAAGACGGAAGAAGGAAACTCTAGGTTTACAAATGTTTCTTTGCATTCATATTTCCTCGGAACCAGCGCTGCAATCACAAAGTTCATTGTGGCTCCTTTGTCCTCCAAGGACACTTGGATATTCGCCCAGAGCTGCTGTCCTCACAGAAATTTTTAAACCAGGCGAAGACTGTGGTCAGATGACTCTCGACCATGTTCAGCAAGGCCTTCTCATCACAATTCGTCTACTCGAATACAGGCTTTAAACGGCAGCCATTTTTTACTAGGCCAAAACGTACCATCTTAATTAAAAGAGACAAAAACAACGTTACCACAGCATAGTGATTAAACAGTGTTAACCCCACTAATACCCTTATGTGTATGTAATTATCTAGCCTTTGCAACACAGAAAAGCATTAGTACACGACATTTCAAAAGCGTTTTGTGCTTTAAAATAAACAGCACTCAGCAACATTTATTTAATAAAACATGCACATTATTAGTAAGCAACATGAATGCATCCCCACGTGTAGTTTTCTCTTGTTAATTCGTATTGGTTAATCAGAACATTTACACAAAACAAATAATTAATAGTTATAAATTAATATTTTTAATTATCGACAAATAGACAAACCAGAGCTTAAAAAACCCAATAGATTTTCAACAGAAAACTCTGCTCCAGCAATCCCCCCTTTGGTGATATTATCACCAAATAAACAACCCAAAAAAAAAAAAAAATGTAGTAAAATTTAGTCCCATTTTAGGAGAAATTGGAAATGTCTTTTTCTCCTTACACAACACTACACACCAGACACCCTTTCATCATCCCTCTTTGTTTCCAAGTAAACACTCTCCCTCAATTCTTCTAATTCTATTTCTTGTGGTTCTCTTTTCAACCTTTTATTTCTCTTTTCATTATTTCTTTTGATTAATTTATTTTTCCCTCCCCTGTTTTTACAACACAAACACACCAATCTTAGTATCAATAAAGCAACAATTATACAAGTCAAAGGAAACAATATCTTACCTATAATAGTACTACCTATTTTTGCAATAAAATTTTTAACAGCTATCACCTTATTAACTAATTTAGTCCAAATACTCTCAGCTTCCAGTGGTACTAATTCTTCATGCAAATCAGTAATATTTTTGATATAGACCTTCAGGTCTTTGCTTTCGTCTGGAATGTAAGTGCAACAATGTTGAACTTTCAGCATTCCACAGACCCCACCCTCTTTGGCCAATAGAATATCAAGGGCAAGTCGATTTTGCATAGACATGGCTCGTACGGCAATCAATTCCGTATTCACCAAAAGAAACCCTCCAGCGGTATTTGTCGATAAGCGATCCACCACTGTTGACAGTTTCCGAATTCCATAAGCATTCAAAGAAATTCCCACTGCTGGAATTAAAGCTCCAAAAATATCACCTACAATTTCAGACCAAGTTTCTCTCTTAAAACGTGTTAGTAAATTAATATGTTCTACATCTTCTATTCTATCTATATGAAAGATCTTTGGAAAGACCAGGCCCACATAACACGTGCCATACCAATGGTCAGGCAACCTGTAATAAGCCTTGTTCCCACAAACATAATACACTCCTGGGAAAATTGGATCTTCTCCTCCCTTAAAACCCCATCCTGTTGCAATGAAGTATGTATCATGACACTCACTAGTCCCAACAAAATATGTATCATATTGGGATTTCCTTCTGGTAATGCACAGCTTACCCTTCTGTGGTGCATCTAGAGCTAAAGTTGGACTAGCCCCATTTCTCAATTCTTTTCCCATCTCAATGTCCCAAATTGTCTCACTCATTTTATATTTCCCTGCCTTCTCATGCATGCTCATTCTCCTTTCCTCCACCATGTTTAGGAAAGCTTTCTCCTCTTATTTCAGACTGCAAGTTAAATTGTTCTTAAAAATGTAATCTAATGTTAATTCTTCTTTTTCAATAAAAATCTCACCAAAAATGTTAGCTTCTTTAGCTGGATTCAGCTTTTTGTCCATAGGCAATTGCCCAAAAATGTTATCTTTGTTAGACATCTCATAATCTATTTTCCCTAACAAATAAAAAACACTACTTAACACACTACAAGAAATTCCATACGTAGCTGGTAAATGGTGATAAGTAACACCCTCTGAAACGGATGCAGGTAATTGCATACATACGTAGCAATCCCTAACTTCCATTGTTTTCACATATTCGTATAACAGCTTTGAAAAAACATTGCTAGAAAAATCATTAATTGACCTATCTTTATGTATGTAAGTATTACTAATTCTTGTTGGAACTACCTTTTGTGAACTTTTCTCTGCATTGGTCTCATTCTCTGTATGCATCTCAAATGTACCTATTGTAACTCTAAAAGTAACTAATAAAGCTAAAACACCCCATAGTAGCATTAATAATCCAGTACAGCAGCAGCACATTTTACACCATCTTCTTAAGAAGGCACATCTACTTTGGTTATTCTCTATGTTAGCCATTTTACTACTTTGACCTTGTCTTTTGACTTAGCCTCTACTACTCCACTACTGGAACTTTTAAAACTTCGAATTCTGGATTACTTCAAACAATTAATTTTCAGTTTTTCTTCTTTTCACTTTCTCCAAGTGATTTCTTCTGTTCACTCAATTTGGATATTCATCATTCTTCACTTCAACTTCTTCAACATCAAATTGTATTAGATCTCCAACAATATCCTCAGTATCCGACTTTTCATCAATGTCAGTCAAGATTACTTTCAGGATTTCACCTGTATCTTCCTCAACCACTTCTCGTACGGTCTCCTCTGGATTTCCTTGACTTACTGCCTCTTCACCTTCAGACAGTGCCACGTACGTCCATTCCGGCGACCTATACTTCTGGTTAGGTTTTCTTATCCTCTTGATCTCCTCTGGTTCTTTTGACTCTTTTCGCTTTTCACCTTTTGCTGGATTCTGACTCGACACCTCATTCACTTGTTCAGCTTTCGAGGTATTTGCTCGTATCAGTCTGTATCTCAGCCTCTTTATTCTGTTGTTAGGCCAAAGATCTCCTCTTACAACCTTTTTCGGTCTTGTTTCTGTATTATTTCTTTCTCCAATCCAAGTTCTCTTTCTCAGAACTCGACCTTCTGATTTCTCATTCTCACTTTCATCCGATTCTGTTTCAAATGCCTCTTGTTCTTCAGCAGTTTTCTTTCGCTCCACAGTCTTTTTCACCACTGTTTGAGACTTCCCTACTTCTGTCCCTCCTCGGGTCTCCGACACGCAATCTTCTTGCTGTCTACTTGTCCCTTCACCTAGCTTATCAAGAATGTTCCCTACACCTCCTCGGGGGTCTTCCGCAATCTGTCCCTCTCTATCTTCTTCTGACCCTGCTTCTTCAGGTATAATCTCAAGTGGTTCTTCAATCTCCTCCTCTTCTGATTCAGGAGTAGTTTCTGTGGAACTGCTCTTTTCTCTTCTTTTTCCTCCACTGCTTTTTGAAACTTCAGGCTCTCTTACAGAATCTGATCTCCTTTCTGAGACTCTCAATGGTTCTCTCTCTGAACTTTGATTTTTTCTCACTGGTTCTGTGTCTTCATCATCACTGGAATCTGACTCTTCAAAATACTCCTTACCAGTCCCATCCTTTGGGTTTGGAACTCTCAGAGTATGACTCGCATGTACCCAGTTTTTCACACCAGCACACTTCACTGCAGTTGTCGTAGTCAGAATGACTTGTCTTGGCCTTCCCCACCTTGGAACCAAGCAATTTCTTCTTCTGTGTACTTTGATTCTCACCCAGTCCCCTGGACTCAGATCATGAGCTTGCTTCTTCTCAAGTGTGGTAGCGTCTTCTCCAACCTGGTGAAACACAGAATGAACTGTGTCAGCCAGGCCTTTACAGTAATCCAAAATCATGTCATCAGTTATTGTCATCAACTTATTGACAGGTACAAATGCATGACGCATTGCACGTCCCATCAAAATCTCATGTGGACTTAAACCAGTAGTTCTATCTGGAGTAGATCTAATAGTCATTAGCACTAGAGGCAAGACATCAGGCCATTTCATTCCAGTGGCTAAACACATCTTACCAATCCTGTTCTTGATCGTGCCATTCATCTGCTCCACGACACCAGAAGCCTCTGGCCTGTATGCACAATGTAGCTTCTGCTGTATGCTCAATGCTTCACAAATCAAACTCATGAGTTCATTATAGAAGTGTCCACCTCTATCAGACTCAATCGTTACTGGAAACCCGTACCTAGGAATCAACTCTCTTAACAGTAACTTTGCCACTGTTACTCCATCATTTCTCCTAGTCGGATAGGCCTCCACCCATCTTGAGAACAAGCAGACTACCACTAGAACATATCTCAATCTGTTCACTTGGGGCATTTCAATGAAATCAATCTGCATTCTCGTGAAAGGACCACCTTCTCTGCCTATTGTTCTCAGACTCACCACTGTCTTTTTCCCAGTGTTAAATTGCTGGCAAATCAAACATCTTTGACAGATGCTCTCTGCAATTGTCCTGAACTTTGCATTGTACCAAGTCTGCTTAAAAGACCTGATCATCGCATCCCTTCCCAAATGTCCCTGGCCATGATACATCCTTGCCATTGTCGACAGCATAGAGTTAGGCATGACTGGTCTGCCATCTCTATAGACCCAAACATGGTCTGTTTCTCTTGGGGCACAACCTGCCTTGATCCAGTCTTTCTTTTCTTCCTTTCCTGTCTCATCCTGCAACTGTTTCACTTCATCCCACGTTTCTAGGACATTAGTAAACATCACAGAACAAAAAGACATTTCCCCTTCTCGTTCCCTATTAATCGAGTGATTATTTTTCGCGCAATATTGTGCAATGTCATTAGCAAATCTGTTGCCAACAGTTACAAAATCATCTCCTTGTCCATGAGCAGCACATTTCACAACTGCTAATTCTTTAGGCAGCTGTGTCGCCTCAAGTAATTTCCCAATCACTTCAGCATTCTTTATCGGAGTCCCACTCGACGTCAAGAAACCTCTCTGCAGCCAAAGTTGGCCAAAATCATGCACAACTCCAAATCCATACTGACTATCAGTTATCACAGTCACTCTCAGATTCTCTCCAATTTTGCAAGCTTTTGTCAATGCCACCAATTCAGCAACTTGTGCAGATTTCACTCCTTTCAATGGTGATGCTTCCATAACCTCTGAAACCTTGCACACTGCATATGCTGCACTCAGCACACCCTCATCATTCCTCAGACATGATCCATCCACAAACAGCACATGATCACTCTCAAGTAATGGAAGATCCCTTATGTCTGGTCTCGGTTTTGTACAGTAATCAAGCACATCCAAACAATCATGATCATCTTCTGTCTTCACACCCACATTTTCAATATCCGGCAACAATGTCGCTGGATTCACATTCACACATCTCTCAAGAGTCACATTTGATGCTCCCAGAATGACTTTCTCATATTTAGTCAGTCGACTATGTGACATGTACTGGGTTCTGCTTCTTGTCAAAAGAATTGCCACATTATGAGGTACGAATACCCTTACAGGATATCCCATTATGATTCCCTCACTCTGTTCCAGGCTTCTGCATGTTGCAGCCACAGATTTCAAACAACCTGTTAAACCCACAGCTACAGGGTCAAGTGTCGATGAGAAGTACGCAATAGGCCTCCTCAGCTGTCCATGCTTCTGAATTAACACTGAAAGTGCACATCCATTTCTCTCACTGCAGTACAACTCAAACTCTTTTTCATAGTCTGGCATACCCAAAGCAGGGGCTTCACACATTCTGCTCTTCAGCTCCTCAAATGCTGCCATTTGTTCTCCATCTAGTTCCAATGGGTCTTTTACCTCACTTTTTGTCAGCTTAATCAGTGGTCTTGCTATCAGAGAAAAGTTACTAATCCACTGACGACAATAACCCACCATCCCCAGGAACATTCTCACTTCCCTCTGGGTCGTTGGGGCCTTCATTCCCCTGATGATTTTGATCCTGTCATCAGTCACCTTTCTCAGACCTTTTTCAATATTGTGTCCAAGATAATGCACCTCTTTCTTGCAAAATTGCAATTTGGCTGGAGATACTTTTAACCCTCCATCTTCCAGATGATTCAGTAAAGCTATAGTATCTACTTCACAAGCTTCACGTGTCTTTGATGCCACAAGTAGGTCATCAATATACTGCACTAGTACTGAGTTTTCAGGCATAATCAAGCTCTCCAATGATTTTTTCAATAACTGATTGAATATCGAAGGACTCTCTGTATACCCCTGTGGGATACGACACCATGCTAAAATACGCTGGCCAAACCTAAATACAAAAATCGGCTGGCTGTCATGATGCAATGGAATTGAAAAGAAAGCATGACACAAATCAATCACTGTGTACCACTCAGCATCATGTGGAATCTGATACAAAATCACTGACGGATTTAGCACAATAGGACAACATGCCACCACAATTTGGTTAACTTTTCTCAAATCCTGTACAATCCTGAATTTCCCATTAGGCTTCTTTAGCCCCATTATCGGTGAGTTACACGGGCTACTCAGTAGTTCTCTCAAAACTCCTTGCTGAATCATTTTCTCAATTATAGGAGTTATTCCTTCAATTATTTCTGGTGTCATTTTGTACTGAGGAATGTTAGGATAAGTAATTCCCTCTTTCACTGAAATTTTCACAGGATCTACATTATTCATCAATCCCACATCCTCTCCAGTAAAATCCCAAACTGTCCTTTTCACTGTGTCTCTCAGCTCTTGAGGCAAATCCTCCGGATCAAACACAGCATATGCACCAACCATTTCACTCTCTCTATTTCCTAGAGTCATTCGGTACAAAACATCCTCATCTGGTGTCTCAAAAGCTATTCCATCCGGTGTACAAAAAAATTGTACAGTTCATCTTACAAAGCAGATCCCTGCCTAACAAGTTCACTGGACTAGTGTCACAGACAATAAATCTGTGCATGTCTGAAAATTTCCCTATTTGTACTCTTACTGGTTCAGTAAGACGTGTCTTGATTTGTGTATTGGCTACACCAACTACTTGGATTGCTTCTAAAAAAGTAACACTTTCTTCATTTATTTTCCCATCTACAAATGGTCCTGCCTGGTCTATTTCTAGAGTTGCACCAAGTATGCACTCTTCCTCCTCTCTTCGGCACCGTCAATAATCACCTTCAGACTCACTCCCTTCATTCTTTAACAAGTACTGCTGTACCTGGTTACAACGCCTTTGTTTGTTTACCTGCTCATCATTGTAGAATCCTGAATCCTGATTGTACTTTTGTGACCCTCTGTTCTGCGGCAAGGGCGGTTTTGGCTCTTGACTCTGCTGTCTCACAACCTTCTGTTGTTGCTGCTGTTGATTATTTCCCTCGTTCTGCACCTATTGATTTAAGGTTTTACCCTCATTATTCGCTAATGGTGGATTGGTACATTCAGATCTCCAATGTCCCAGTTGGCCACAGTTGTGACAAGGGAATTTCTTTTTGGCTTCCTCAAGATTCCCCTTTCCTTTCCCTGCATATCTGGGCCTATTCCCTGCATTATTTCCTGCATTATTCGCCTGTTCCACCAACTGTGCTTCCTGTCTTTCCGCAACTTTCACTTGTGCCCACATTGCCTTTTCTTTCAGCTTTCTCTGTTTTGCTTCAATTTCATCACTGAAGTATTTTGCATGTCTCAGAATCTCATCTATTTTCTTACTCTGCCAGTCCACTGTATGCTCACGAATTCTCTCACTAATCTCAGGTCTCAGGCCATATACAAATCTGTATACAAAATGACTCAAATCTTTGTCACCCAGGTGCTCATCCCCGCTGAATTGTTTAAAAGCCAGTATCAGCCTCTCATAAAAAGCATGAACTGATTCTTTTGCTTCCTGATGTGTTCGATCTATTTTAACCCAGTCTGTCTCTTTTGGAGGTACTTTACTTTTCAGGTATACCATCACCTGATCATACTTTCTCATTACCTCTGGATCTGGTGCTCCTGTTCTCTGATCTCTTGGATATTCCTCAGTAGGCCAACTTACAACTATTTTACACTCAGCCCACAAGTCTGCTGGAACAATTATATCAAACAGACTATTCAGGTCAATCCACAGCACTTTTGACAATTTCACAAACCTATCTACCTGCCTATACCACTCGACGGGCTTTTCTCTCAGTCGAGGGAAATCATTCGTAAATGATAAAATATCCTGTCTGGTCCATGGAACATGTACATATCCTCCTCCAGGTATTTCTCTCATAGGATAAGCATCCACTGTTTTCTCTTTTTCTCTCACAGGAAATGCTGAATAAGTCCTGTCCCCTGATTCTTCTCTTTTCTTGTACCACCTATCTTTCCACTTCTCTACATCACCCCATCTTCGCAACAATGCGACCATTTCTTTAATCTGTCCTGTTCTACCAGCACCATTCAGATTTTCAATGTCTTTGTCTGTGAAATCCATCCTGTAAGACTTCTGCAAAGCTTTCACCTTATCAATGTCAACTCCCTGTTCATTCGCTACTGCTCTTAACCTGTCATGTGTATTTCTTGCTCTCCAGGTGATGTTTTTACACATAAATAACAGTTCACCATCATGATGATTTTTTAGAATTTCTGTAGGAACTGTCCCTGCAACAAGCTCTTCTAATTCTACACGTAACCTAGCCACATCAATTGCCTGTGAATCTTTATCCCTCTTTTGAAGGACTTTCATCCAATCATTCAAATCTTCAGCTGTTATTTCAGTAGTTTTTCTCACTGGAACCACTTTCTTCTGCGGTTCTAAAATCGGCATCCCTGAACAACTAGCTTCACTAGCATCCAATCTCGAATTAGACTGTACCTCTAATCCTTCACTACATGTGTCATGTCTGGATTGTCTCAGATCACTGTTTTCTGTCCTTTTTCCTGAATCTCCTGAGGGACCAGCCAAACCTGTTATCTTATTCCCAACATATGGAATCACCAAACCATTTTCACCTGTCCTCTGCTTATCAAAAACAGGCATAACTGGACCTATTGTTACAGGTACCGTAACAGCTTCCAGATTCTTTGTCAGCTCTCTAATCTTTTCAGTCAGCTCTGATGTGGTTCTGGCTAATTCTCTTGTATTCTCGTCACCACATCGATTCTCTCTCTCCCTGAAAGGATTACCACTTCTTAACTCAGGTGTCACATTTTCTGTTTCAATAATACGCAATGTATCTCTTATCGGAGAAACAACTGGTGTGCTCTCTTCTGGTTCTGGTCTATATGGAGGTGGTCTCTTGTAAATCATGTCATTCAAGACCTCGTCCTCATACTCATTAACTCCATATCTTCTCACTTCTGCCTCAGGAACCCTTTCCGCACCCTTCTTTTCTTCTCTCTCGTCAACTGTTCTCATAGGATATAATCCCTCTGACATGCTAGCATCTCGCCATCTTTTCATTCGATCATGATGAGTTTCACGATCATGCCTCCTTCCAAACATGTATCTGTAATTGCCTCCAGACCTCTGCTTTTCTCGCTCATGTACTTCCTCTTCCCATTCCACTAAAGCCTCAAACTGTGTCGGCCTTGGTCTTGGGTCAAGACACAACATCTTTTCCCGTAAATTTTTCAACACGGCCAGATTAAATGAACCATGTTCTGGGAATGCTAGGACACCATCTTCCCTAGTATACCTAACCCAATTCTCCAACCATATACAGGTATGATACCCATATCTCGCAGCCATGAAGGATGCAGGCGTTTTCGTTGGAGGTAACAATTCACCTTCTCTTGTTTTAACATCTTTATCCTTGTCAAACCAGCGCTTTATTTTTCCAAACAAAGATTTTTTCTTTTTCTCCTCTTGGTAATACATTTTAACGTTTACCAAAACTCTCTAATCCCTTCCGTATTACAACTGTACTGTACGATTTTTTATCCAATAACAGCGCGACTCACACTAACGCACCAATCCTGGAGCGTCTACGTCACTCTGTACCTCTTCCAATCCTTGCGCGGCTCACACCAACGCACCAATCTCAGCGCGAACACTATTCTGATCCAATATCCAATCAGAGCGCGGTCTGTTTGACGTCAGCAGTCGCTGCAGTCGCTCCTGTCTCCTGTCACTCGTCTACCCCTCCTTTACAAAACTTTTCAGTAGACTTCGTGTCAAATTCTACAAAATCTATTAGTTACAACATATAAACATCTCCATTGTCTGCTTCGCTAACCATAGAATAGTAAAGAAAATCTATTTCACAAGAATCCCGTCTTTCACTCACTTCTGTTTCAGTACGGAATTAATACTCTCGTTGACACAGTAGCATATCCCTCTACTCTGCCCTTCTATCATGCATTCATCAACTGTTTTCTCTAGGACTGATCCAAAGAGTTTTACAATCAACTAAATGCTCATACATTCACGCACATTCATACAAGGAAATGTAGTACATACACACAGAATCCTTCCCGAGAACAGCGAACAATCTGTCCCGCTACAGAATTATAACACACATTAACCAAGCAGCTTTCCTCTGCCCAGTCCTTCAAACAAGCTCAGAGAATACCTATTACTTCTCCTGCGATAAGCTTTAACGGTGAACCTTACGGATCCCTGGGACTTAAGACCAGAGTTTCACAGATAACCTTCGCTACCATACGCACTCCTTTTATACCAAAAATATATTTCTAATAGTAACATACGACAATGTCACTGATTCCGAACCCAGACAATGTGACGCGCAACTTCAATTGTCACACGTTTTTCCTGCATACATACAGGACCAACAATCCCGTCTTTCCCTAGAGCAGTATATACTTCCCTCTGCCCTACTACGGAACTGCTACTAGCTCCCAAGTTCCAGAAGCACTACAGATAACTCAACACTACGACTCCAACATATAGTATTAGTACATATACCAACATCAATCAATAATCAATAATCAATAAGCCAATGTACAAGCAATCTAATCCAGTGTTTCCCAAACTGTGGTCCGCGGACCCCCAGGGGTCCGTGACACATTCCCTGGGGGTCCGCAGGCAGCAGTTTAAAAAGCACTGTTCCTTGTATAATTGGCAGTTTTCGAGCAACAATAAAAGTGTCAAGATAACACCAGTGATTAATGTACCTGCTGGAGAGAGATGAGAGTTTTGTCCAGTGGAAGCTTTGGGATTAATATCCTACTGCGTACAATGCAATTTAAAAAACTGTATTTTATGTGCATAGGTCAGTGGGTTACTGCTTTTGTCAAAGAGATTCTTTTGTTTCTGTGCAGCTCTTAAGTGACAATCGTAATCTAGCACAGTGACCTATAAATTGTCATCAAAGAGGTGCTTTCAAACTGCAGGGTATAAGTGTTTCATTATACTGATGCTGCTAAAAAAGGTTTATTTGGGTGGAAATACATTTTTATTGGTAAAGTCAATTCTAACCACTGTGTTCTGTTATGAATCCCGAGTTTGTGCTTCTCCAGACCAAGCACTCTTTAAAAATGCCTACCAGTATGAATGACATGTGAATCCTACACCTTCTAGTCCCCTTTGCTTTATGTAACATTTTCTATACACTGATTTGATGCATGTGACAGAGGGGCTAAGGAGAGATGACTGACACTGTTGGAGGGTGATAATAAGGGAATCATTGAAGAACCCCAACAATGATTGTCGTATCCTGGTGCATAGGAAGGTCTTCATTTACTATTTTTTCAAAGCTAATACAATTCAATATATAATGATAAATGTGTTGCAGACTGCACCATTGTTTCCAAAAATCTTTTTTGGGGCATGGAAGTGTCCCAAAGTCCCCTTTTTAGTGGTCAGGCTCCCTCACCGCACTTGGTGTGCACCGTATGGGGACTGGCCTGAAAATATTTGCCAGGGCTTCTTTGGGTTTCTAGTCTGGCCTTGGTAGGAGCAGGAGCCTCATAGAGCGAAATAAAACCAACAATTTAAAAGTTAGTCACGGAGATGCAGCACCAACCTTCTCATCAAACTTTTTAGTTTTTTGCAAATTCTTTCAATATAAAATATTGAGGGGGATACTTACAACAGGAGTGACAGAGCGTGTTGTTAGCCTCCTGGGCTTAACGACACTCTCTGCCACTTCAAAAACGCAGGGCTGAACCATATTTACAAGAATATGGTGCAGCCCTGCGTTTCCCACTGCCCTGGCACTACACTTAGCAGTATAGGGCCAACGCAGGCACCCTTGCACCATAGTGCAAGGGTGTCTCCATGCAGGGGAAGATTATTTATGTAGAGGAAGGTCCCCCTTGAAATCTTGAAAGGCACTTTTGTCACTTCTAAATGTGCTTCTTAATGCTGCACACATGGAAATTACAAAGTGTCATTTTTTTAAAGATTGTTTATGTGCAGGAAGGGTCACCTTCCTGCACATAAACAACCCAAGGCGTTTTGTTTCTTTCATGTGTGCTTGACAAGGCAGCACACATAGAAAAAGCAAAAATGAGGAGAGGGAAACCATTTCTCCTTTTTTTGCCAAGTTAAGACCAGGTTTTCGCTCATCTTAATTTTGGCGCTGCCTCCTATTTACGCTGCCCTTGTAACTAGGGGGCGGCGTCAAAATCAATGGGTGTTGGGGTGGAATGCCCACCACAACACCCACTGCCCGTGGCTTAACGCTGCCTTGTAAATAAGGCGAAGTCCCTATCGCCACTGGAATGTCGCAAAAAGTGGCTTGTAAATATGCCCCTAAAGTCCTTAGTAATTCGATTATTTGTTTTGTGTGCACACGTGTGTTTATCTTTTTCGAATTGCTGTTTAAATGTCTGAAATTTAAATACTACAAATTGCTTGGGGGTCCCTGGCTTCCAGTGCTGACTCAATGAGGGTCCTCAGGAGTCAAAAGTTTGGGAACCACTGATCTAATCAGATCAAGACAATCATCAATAACCATCAAATTCTGCTACCAGGAAATTGGTGCAGATCGGGGTGTACAAATTCTTCCTACTTCCACGGATAGAGTAATTTCACAGTTACACGCACATACACTCATCATACACTTGGGCACATTTTACTAACATACGCTCAAATACTCTATCAACACTGAACCTGTGGAAAGAAAAACTCCTAAACACCCTGCATCTACACTGAGGTCGATAAGACCTAATTGTTACTGTCCTGAGTCATGATCTAAACAATCTATACAACAATAATCAAAATAGAGTACTCAATAATTGACAAGAAATAACCACCAACACTGTATTAAAAATTATGGTACTTTATCTAAAGTTAGTCAAAGAAAATCAATCAGAGTAAATCATTATTCTCATAATTACCTATTCTAGCTATATGTCAGAATGGGTCAGGACAGGTCTCTCAGTAGAAGTCTCCCGAGTCGCCGTCCTCATAGCATCGATCCTCACCAACGCAGGTTTGGGAAGAAGTGGCCTTAGACCCTCTCTAGGCTAACAATATTTATAATGAATATTGCAAAATAAAGAAACATAAAATGTTTAAAACGTCCACTGAACCGCTAAGCAGAGCGAGCAGGAAAGGATGTAGCATCGCTACATTTGGAAAATCTCCGCTCAGAAAAAATCACAAAAATAAAAAGACGGAAGAAGGAAACTCTAGGTTTACAAATGTTTCTTTGCATTCATATTTCCTCGGAACCAGCGCTGCAATCACAAAGTTCATTGTGGCTCCTTTGTCCTCCAAGGACACTTGGATATTCGCCCAGAGCTGCTGTCCTCACAGAAATTTTTAAACCAGGCGAAGACTGTGGTCAGATGACTCTCGACCATGTTCAGCAAGGCCTTCTCATCACAATTCGTCTACTCGAATACAGGCTTTAAACGGCAGCCATTTTTTACTAGGCCAAAACGTACCATCTTAATTAAAAGAGACAAAAACAACGTTACCACAGCATAGTGATTAAACAGTGTTAACCCCACTAATACCCTTATGTGTATGTAATTATCTAGCCTTTGCAACACAGAAAAGCATTAGTACACGACATTTCAAAAGCGTTTTGTGCTTTAAAATAAACAGCACTCAGCAACATTTATTTAATAAAACATGCACATTATTAGTAAGCAACATGAATGCATCCCCACGTGTAGTTTTCTCTTGTTAATTCGTATTGGTTAATCAGAACATTTACACAAAACAAATAATTAATAGTTATAAATTAATATTTTTAATTATCGACAAATAGACAAACCAGAGCTTAAAAAACCCAATAGATTTTCAACAGAAAACTCTGCTCCAGCATTACAACATCTCATCTCACAGATACCTTCACTTCCTGTGTCCAAACCAACACAACACCAATCTTGTGCCCCCCAGTCCTGGTTGCTGTTGGGACACTACCACCTACAGTTCAGTCAGGAACCAGTCAGATACCACACTGGGTCATGTGGTTAGAGCAAGTCAAGCAGCACATATTGACTTTGTGCTATCATTCAACAAAAAACAAGTCTAATGCAATTTCACAAACATCCATTCAATCACTGTGCAAATTGTCTCAGTACAAGATATGTACACCAAAAGTCTGTGTGTCTTCCACAGGATCAATCCATTTCCCTTTGTACTTTGCAACAACAGCATATACCTGCAAATGTCACAACTCTGAAATGTCCAAATAAAAATGACATGGTTCTAAAAAAAGAGAAAAACAAGAAGGTTTATTAAAATACAATACAAAATAGACAACTTACAAATAAATTTGTTTGAGGTCACATTTTCTAATTACAATCAAAGATGAACGATTCAATAAACACAGAAGTCAATGTGTCAAAACTTTGATCAACAAACATCTTTGCACTGGATGTCACTTTACTTGGCCTTTTAAACATATGTCCAGCAAACAGTTGTATCCTTATTACAGTAAAAGTTGGATTTATCATTTAAAAAAAAAAATGAAATGATATACTTAAACTCGTGAAGAAGTGGTCAATGAGATCTTGACGTACGTCAATTCCTCCCTCTTCACCTCTATCATCTTCATTTGGCATTTCAACATCTTCACCTGTTGGCTCTTCATGGTCTTCTTCATCTGCAATGTATGGGATGTGTTGTTGAAGGGCAATGTTGTGTAACATGCACCATGCCATGGTGAATTTGTACACCTTATTGGGCGAGTAGAGGAGAGCTCCACCAGTCTTGTCCAGACATCGAAATCTGGCCTATTGGAGCCCAAAAGCCCGCTCCACTGGTCTCTATGTTCTTCCATAGGCCTTACTGAAGTGGACTTCCGCTGGCGTTTTTGGATATCTCAATGGGTCTAACAACCTTGGTCAGTCAGGATAAGCTGAGTCTCCTATATGGGATAAGAAAAATATAAGCAAAACATATTAACACAATTTGAGATTGTTACACTTTACAATAACCAGACAATATAATGGCAGATAGTACTTACCAACAAGCCAGGTCCTCTCAGTTCCAAGTTGTGACATTTACAGGGGTATGCTGCTGTTACGTAGTACAAAGGAATTGATCCAGGAAAAAGCACACACATGCTTATGATATACAAATCTGATAAGCAGACAACTTGTACATTAATTGATTTGAAGTTCTTTCAATTGAAGTACACTTGTTCTCTGACATGTAGTGGCACTAAGACAATATGTGTGCCATCAATTGCTCCAACTACATGTGGTAGGCAGCCCAAGGCTTAAAAATCTCCCTTGACATTGGTAAACTCCTGATTTGTAGAAACTGAATGAAGCTGTTGATGTGTCTCATCATTGAAGAAAGAACTTATTGTAGCACACCGCTGAACGTTGGTTGTGACATTCCACGTGATACTGCCACAGTGGAATGATTATGTAGTCACAAAATGGAGTACTGCCATTATTTTGACTATTGGTGGTATTGATGTGGGATTCATATTGTGAGGCGGAAGATCTGGATGCAGCTGATGGTATAAATCAAGAATTGTTTGCCTCTTCAATCTGAATTTTGTGATAATATCCCGTTCTTCCATGGTGGCAAGGTCTGAAAATGATCAGAACACTTGAGGCTGTCATCTCCTCACTCTCCTTCGGTTCAAATATCTGAATTGAAAAAAGAATTCAAGCAAATGTTTGCCAACATATTTTAAATTTAAACCATACTTTACATCTAGTTTTCAATATTTACACATTTTTCATACATAATTAGACAGAACCTTATTTTGTTTGTATTTTTTTAAAATCCATATTTATTACAATTGTTAATGATCAATTTTTTAAATGTGCCTATAATACATTGTTAACATATTATTTACACGTCTTTTATTTTTTTATTTATTTTAATGTCAATATACTGTCGACAGTAGTAAAAACACCGCCACACAAACCTTGCTGCGAACCACATTAAGGCACTACATACACTTTTAATAATAACAAATGAAGAACATTAGCATTTTTGACAGGTAAATAAAGTTGCCACCATTTTGAGTGGTGGTGATCCACTTAACAGTCACAAACATCCTAGTCCACAATGTAAAATGGCGGCTGTCTTACCTCACCATCAGGACATTTGAAATTAGTCGACTGCGGCAAAAGTTGACACCGAGTAGATGTGAAACTCCACAACGGACCCACACATAGACTAACGTGTGTAGGACAGCCAATGGATGTGTCCGTCGTCGTTGACGTACACCGTGTACATGCATGCGGTGTTGCAAAAAAAAGCTCACTTGTCTCCTAACACTGCAGCCAACAAGACCTCCTCAACTTTGCTGCTGTTTCTGACCCCTGGGAGCCACGATGCCAGGAAGAGCAGGTGACAGGACCCCAGCCTTCTCGTCAAAGGAGCTGGAGTTGCTGGCAACTGAGGTTCTGTCCTTGTACAGCCAGCTCTATGGCTCACCAAAGAAACAGGTACATATTTAAAATGTATTTGTAAATCTGTTTAACTGTTTGTTTGTTTATTAATATACAGGGTAAAATGTACCTGAGTGAAGTGTAGTGAATGAAATAAAGTGCCATTTATGTTTTACTTTACATAAAACAATGATGGTGTAAATTTGTGAGCACATTATGATTAGAGAACACTACAACATTAGAATGTGTTGTGTGTTAGGAGCCCTACATTTTATTTGGTATTTTTTGTGATATATCTATGTATATATATATGATTTTCATGTGAAATGTAGAAATTTCCCATCATGTAAAAATAGAAAACACATTTTATCTTATTTACTGCTGTACATAGATATATTTTTTTACATAGCAAATGAAAATGATGTTTGCTATGTATATCATCCCACATATCACTAAGCCTAGATCAGGTTTCCCTAGCAAGTCATTTGGGAGCTACCAGTAGCTGTTGTCATAGTGGTAGAGAAGTGGCATGCAACATACACTGAACAACTGACCACCCACTTCCGGGCAGCGGGAGGGAGGAGCAGGAAACACGCACACATGCAGGCATTACACCCATGCACACACACGGATGAGGATGTACCCTCACAGCAGAGACTAATGAAAAAGAAAGTATTATAATTACACTAACCGACCTCTGTGTATTTTCTATACTGAGTCAGGGACGAGACAACTGACGACGAGGCAGGATCAGAAAGCACGACTTCAGCAACTTTTTGCTGTGCTGGAGCTGTACCCTGTGACACAGCAAGTCCATCGACAGATGAGCGCTACCTCCCGTGACATATTTCACCACCTCCCAGCGCACCAATACATGCATTTTCCAAGTATCACCAGAGCGCACTCCTGAAGACCTCACGGCCGCTCAGAAGTGAGCGCAACCGCATACAACATGAGGAGAACCCCAGAAAGTATTGCAGGCACTAATTAATGCAAAATCTCGTGAGAACTGGGGACCATACCTGAGTCAGGCCGATCTTCCCCTTCAAGTCAATGGGAGGAACCATTTTGAGCCCAGGCAAACCTGAATACCAATAGATTTTAATGGGAGCAGGCAACTCATTGGAAAGAACAAAGACAACATAAAAAAGAAGGAGAAAGAACTGGCGAAGTGGGGGAAAAGCAAACTAATAACTAGTGAGACCGAAGCCGGTGTGACCACAGGATGGTGCTGCAGCTCTCTCTATGACAGAAGACGGCATCCCCAGCACAGTTTTTCAACGCCCTCTGCCATTTGGTCCCTCAGACTCCCAGATGAAATGTGCGAGGTTGGAAAAATTGATCCAACGATTTGAACACTACCTGCAGATAAACAGGACAAAGATTTGTTCCTCAACTTAGTCGGCAACAAAGTAGAAGATCTCCTTGTAACATTCCCACCGGGATCCATCACCACTTACAAAGGCCTAATCAAATTCCTCACAGATAGTTTTGATCCACAGCACAATGTAGATTAGGAATTTTATACATTCAACACGACATGCCAGAGAGCAGATAAATCACTAGAGGACCTCACAACGAGGCTGTGAAAGCTTGTAACGTACTGCAAATTTGACAAATTCAACAACAAGGAGGCAATATGATTGCGCATCATCAAAGGATGCTACTCTACTGGGTTTCTAACATAAATACTGAAGGAAACATACGCATTGATTCTAACAATGGCAAGGACGGATGCCAGAGCTACATCATACGCCATCAATATGGAAGGTTGGTGAACGCTCAAACAAGTTTATCAGATGATAGGAGGAAGCCATAGATTCGACAGACAAGTGCCCGCGACCACTAAGGTTGAAAGAACATGCTATTGATGCAGACTAACATATCTGCATGTTGGCACCTGCCCAGCCACGGGACAACGGTGTTGAAAGTGTAACACGGACAACCACTTTGCAAGCATTTGCCTCAGGAAAATCAAGAGACACTACTTTTACCTAAGTTACATCTAGTATGTGGTTAGGCTTTTACAACTTGCTTCCATTCATGGGCAAAAGAACCAGTAAATTAACAATTGCAGAGAATGATCTTTTATCCAGGATGTTTTTGTTGGAAATCCACTCAGAACATGGCAGATTTCAGTTAACCAAAGTTCATGTGTGGATGCAAAGCAATGGCAATGAAGCTAAAGAAACCAAAATGAGAATGCTGATGCTCTGGCAAATTCAAACACCGGTAGTGAGCAGGGCGCAGGTGGACTTTTTGAGCACAAGAGCAGAAGAGTGCAATTGCACTACATTTACACACCGGAGACAGAAACAATGAAGCTGCAAATTTGCTGCTCGGTTCCTGAAAAGACAAAGCAACATTAAGCCAAACTGAACTGTACCAGAAATATTAAAGAACTTACTAAACCCAGCCAATGTGGAACTGAAACCCAACTGTGTCAGATTAATACTGGATTGTTCAAGAAAGCACAAATGAGTGATGTTTAAAGCAAAAGGGTGTCTTCTATATGAACCTTTACATATGTGAGGGACCTCCAACTTGACCCTTCACAAAGGCTGTGATTATCAACACCTCCCACAGCCCATCCCACATTTTTCAGAAACTTGCACACGTGGCCATGACCATGGATCAGTACTGAATACTGTTGTATGTACTGTTGTAGTATACCATAGTAGTCTCTAGGTTTCTTTTTGGTTAGAATGCATATGCAAGAGCCAAGAATTTTGAAAAATATCATTTTATGACATTATTGGGATATAGGTTGAAATGTTAGCATTATGATCAAGTCTTTTTTAATTGATTTTTGCCAGTAATGGTTACCTATAATTCCATAGCTCTCTCAACTTCCTGCTCATGCTTTTAAGGCATGACCTTTAGCTGATAGCCACGCCTGGGGCAATTGATGGCCATGGCTGCACTGGATTCAACAATCCAGTCTTGTTCAGTAACCATAAGTTGGTAGAGCAGATGTCCTGTATTTGTAGATTTCTCTAGTCGATAACATTTGGCAACCCACCTTCTAAAGTACTTTACCTGTTGAAAGCATGCTGCATGTCACTGACGACATGAAGATTTTGAAAGTGCATCAACGTTTTTGGATAGTTAAAGAAATGTCAGAAATTAACAGCGAAGATAAAAACACGGACAGGAGGAGAAAGGAAAAAGATGCTGGGGCATAACCAGATATGGAGACAAAAGAAAAAAGAGAAGAACATTAAGAGAAGAGCGCGGCACAGAGAGTGTAAGGGAAAGATGGAAAGAAAATGTACACAGAGAAAGGCATAAGAGATGGAAAAGAGCAGAAGAGAGAATGAGCATTATTGGGGGGTATGAGAGAAAAGTTAACCAGTGACAGGAAAGATGATAATGAAAACAGTGACCCGAGTTAGAGATGGCCATGGGTTCAACCAACAGGAATGGCACTTCTTGAAATGGAAAATGTCAAAAGCAAGTATTTATTATCCTGCAGTACCTGTTTTCTGCTCAGAAGAGGCAGTACTCTACCTCTGGAATTCAAATGAGTTTTGAATTGTGATTGCTGTGTTCATCAATTTCTCTCACTTCCCTCCTTGCTGCAAGACAACAGAAACTAGTACACCTGCAACTCACTCTTTTCCTTACACCATAAATACTCCTGGTTGTCCAAATATTTTTCAATTCAATTTCTAATTTGATTTAACACAGTCACTCTTCATGGTAGCGAATTTCATGCATCTATCACTCTTCAGGGGCGTAACCCAGGCCCCCGCAGCCCCCGCGGTGTGGGGGATCAGGGCCGGCTTTAGCGCTGGTGGCGCCCTGTGCGACAATGTTTGTTGAAGCCCCCCCAATGACCACCTCCACCACGGATTCTCTCACTAGCACCCTTTAACAGTGACCAAGACTTCATAACCACACTCTCTCAGATGCATTGAATTAGTTATATAGCACCACTCATACCAGTGTAGGGTGTCCGAGCACTTTGCATCACACACATTACACAGGGACAATCAATCATACATGTGTAAATCAGTGTATAGGAAATGTTACATAAGCCAAAGGACTAAAAGTGTAGGAGTCACATGTCATCCATACTGGTAGGCAGTATAGTTTAAGAGTGCTTGGTGTGGAGAAGCACTAACTCAGAGTCGAAAAAGAAACAGCATAGTTGGGAGTTTTCTTTAATAATAAGAATCGATTTCTAGCCAAATTAACCCTTTTTGCAACATTAATCAATGTTCTAATAATGTATACTTTGCAGTGTGTATGCAGTTCTCGGATGAAAGTTAATAGCTCACTATTCTATATTAGGAATTTAAGTTATAAATTGCAAGTAACAAAAAAGATGTCTCTTTTGAAAGCAGTAACCTGCTGATCTGTTTACATCATATGCACTCTGTAACCTACTCGGTACACGTTCTTTGCAGCAGGCATATTAACCCTCTGCACTAACTTCACTGAAGTCAAAACCTCAACTATACAAAATGCTCATCTCTCTCCAGGAAGATAATTAATCACACGAGTTATCGTGACATTTATGTGAGGCCTGTAAACGCTGCAGCACGTGCTTCAAAAGCAAATAAACTTTCAAACACAGCGCCCCCAGGAAGCCAGCACCTGGTGCGGTGGCACCGGTCACACCGCCCTAAAGCCGGCCCTGCGGGGGATCCTCAAGCTCCAGGGGCCCCCCTCGGCACTGCACTCTGGCCATAGAGCTCCTGATTGAGCCTGGAGGGGGCCCCTCTTCGAACCGTGCAGGGAGGCCCCCTCAATTTTCGTTACGCCAGTGTCACTCTTTCTTCTATGAGGCTAGTACTGAAAAAAAATTCTGTCGTATTCATGGCTGCTATACCTCATCAAATAAAATATGAATAACATATATTTAGTTACCAACCTCAGTGGTATTCATTTTATTGACTTCAGGAAGATAAAAGGTTGGCCGCATCTGCCTGAGTTCGAACATTTTACTTTTGGTGGAAAACATAGCGCCCTGCAGGGAATGCATGAGTCCACCCAACCTCACAAGAATTACACTGAAGTATACTTGTTATGACATCAGTAAAATTTCACTGACATAAATAGTTTTTTATATTCACAAGATGGAAATGTTTATGGGTATGTGGCAAGTTTTGGCATTGATTCTGTGTTATTGTGGCACCTTGGATAATCACACTTTATGCTCTTTTTCTGTGTTTCATGAGTGTCTGTACAGTCAGCATATTTCTAAATGTGTACTCCATTTTAGACCTTAGGAGTGCTTATTTACCTCCTGGAAAAAGAAAGTTTGATGGCAGCTAAAAGGCAGGAGTACTATTTTGAATGATGGAAATACAGATTCAACATTCTAGGTGCTATTCACAGAGGTAACGTACAATGTTGAGTCAAAAGTGTATGAGAAAATTACATGTGTAAAGTACTCAAAACTGTAATTTTCCTTTTGGAATAACCCCTCCAGTTTATGAATAGCCCCCAAGCCCTTCATTTTGATGAAGAAACTCACTCAAAAGTATAAATTACTCAACAGTTTAAGTCATCTTTGTGACTAAGGCCCTCTGTGTGTTACAAACCCCAGACAAGAGCCATTCTTTCCCTTGAATGTTAGAAAGTTGATTCACGTACTCAGGGCCTGATTTAGAGTTTGGGGGTCAGGGTACTCTGTCGCAAACGTGACAGAGTACCCTTTTCGCCAAACCCGTGGCCCGCCCACCCTCTATAGAGAAGGGCGGACTTTAAATATTCTGTAGACAGAACTTCCATTGGCTCTGACGATGAAATACTTCCTCCAATGTCCCAGCAGAGTAGGACCTGAAATTCCACACCTTACTAGGTCTAACGACTTAACGTGTCACTCACTGAACCCACTGTAATAATTGTTGTCTTCTTATGCTGAGAACAACAATAGTTGCAAGTGACTTTAAAAATGCATTACTGGTTGCATACCTTTAAGAATAATGACACCCCATATCATGGTATTGTATCAGAAGAGTCAAGGGAGCACCTACAAGTAATTTTGATTCAGCTCTGAATATGACTCTGTCGCCTATAGTTAGACCGCCCCCCCAAAAGGTTGAGTCTAGTTGCACCCCTGCACCCCACATGCCACTATGGTGTCTATCCGAATCTGTGGCGCTAACACAGATCTGTAGAAGGGAACCTAGGATTGAGACTTGGATCCTGGCGGTAGGCTGACCTGCATCACGGGGGTTTGCTGACCACATTCGGGCACTAAGTGATGAGATGAGAATAATAGCAGGTCACTTCATAGCACATGCAGCGCTGATAAAAGCGGCAAGGGCTGCATGGGGGACTAAGGGTACTGAACTTGAACGATGCGTGTGAATATAACTACCTTAACTACCTTAGGCTCCTATAACCACCCGTGAGTGTTTTATATGCAACACGGCCACCGCATTTCATGCTGGTGCCTCCTCGGCTAAAGCACAATGCAACCATAATTTAGGTAAATAGATATCAAAGTCTGACTGGGTTGGCACCCTGGGCTATCCCAAAGTCATTACCAAAAATCAAAAGGTTCAAGTTTACACAAATTAACAACATACATTAGACATATTTCTCACCACAACAGGTAGTTGAGATATTCCCAAGGTCCCCGGACCTTTGACCCGGATGCAGACAGCCGCTGGCTGAATTTTATCATATGGTGTGGACTTGTGGACAGACCCAGACGTACTGGTCGATGATAGTGCAAATGAGAGGCAAAATAACGGGGAAATCGACATCCACCGACCCCACGGTGCACTTGTTAGTGAACAGATCAAAAATATATGTTGCTATTTTGATATGGCTTTGATCTTGGCCAAAGGAAATATTGCAGTAGGTTGGAAGTGCGCACATTGGCACCTTTAAGTGGCAATGGTTGAATGAACGGTGGCCGAGTTTCCACCATTCCAACAATGGATGGTTGGGAGTGCGCGGCCTGAAATGGTGGCGAGCTGGTAGGGCATCTTTTTTCAATGCATTTAATGCCAAGAATGATGAACTGCCACTACAGATGGCACACAGGATGCCATACTATCATCGGAGATAAACGTGGTGATTGCACGTTGAAGCTTCAATGCAAGGATCTGAGCAGCGAAGCAGAGTGCTGAGGGAGTGGTGGGTGGGCCCCTGTACCCCACGACATGAACCTGATGCATCAAGGGTGGTTTATTATGCAACATTGCTCATGTTTACACAATGTATACATACATATATATATACAGGGCCACCCATAGTTTGTAATCACAGACGCTCTGAGTGTGGGGCTTGGAGATGTAAGGATCATTATGTCAGTTTACATAATTCATCCTATGTTGGATGTGTAACCGTCTGCTTGACTTATTTATAAAACAATAAAGAGCTATTAATAAAACAACGGATGCTGGTCCTATGTAGAAAGCTAAACCACGCGAGCAGCCACCCTCCAAGGAGACTTTTTTATTTTCCAAGGGAGCCTAGGTCCCTCCATGCATGGACAGAAACTTTCATCAAGAACAAAGCACATGCTGCCCTGCACAGGCTGTCCGCTAGGTCCACCTCAACCTTTCCCAGTTTTTTTTTATTATGGTTCATGTTGAGATGGAGTGGAGATCTGCTGGGGGTCACCTACTGTGCCCTATTAAGACCAGAAGGTGAACTGTACAGAATCTCCAAATGGACAGCAGTGAGCAAGCGGTCCCTTAGTTCTGATAGGCACCAGGTGGGCTGCGGGGAGGAGTGAGGGTGGTTGGGCTAGCAAGTGCCAGTGACTCCCGCTGCGAGGTAAGTACTGGATACCCTTACACAGCAATGCTGCAACAACCACTTTACACTGAACATTCTTGTCTTTTGCACATGTCTAGTGTCCATTGGATGTACAGCCTATCCATTTAGCAGCAGTTTGAACAATGAACAGGATCAAAGAACAGTGTTAGTCACATGTGCTTGAAACTCAACCCAAAAAACATTGGTTTGTGATTGGCTTTCACAATCTCAGATTCAAAATCATAAGACCACCCACTCATGCTACACTCCACCTTGAAATCTACCAAGTTTTAAAATCCTCTTCTGACCATAACTTCCGACTAATGCCGCTCTGTCATTGCTGCATCCCCTCCTTCCAGTGTCTTCTCTTTTAGTCACACCCATTTAGTAGGACATAACAGAACATTTCTAGCTCTAGTTTTGTATAAGGCCAAAGTATCTATTTCAGAATATGACATCACTGCTGAGCAGCTCTGCACCATCTGATCTGGACGTTCCTGAAATGTTTAACATTATTTCGTTTTGAGGTACCACTCACAAAATCATCTGGGGATCTATACACTTGTATGTTAAGCCACATGCTGCAAATTGATAATTCACTCTCCAATGGCAAATGTGCTGTGGTACTTACCTGTTACTGTTAAGGTCTGGCTGCATAATGTGAGTGGTACTTATATGTGTTGTGTTGTTACTTGCTCAGTGCTTGACATTGTGTTCCTCCTTGTCTCTTATTTGCGGGTCAGTGATGCTCAAGATCTAGGGCCAGATTTATCATACTTTCACGCAACGCAGCAAGACACTTTACTCCACTGCTTGAAAGGAAGAGGGCAGGAATGTGCCATATTTAACATTATATCGCACATTCCTGTCCTCTCCTTGTGCTGGTGCACAGCACAGGCACCCTCGCGCCGTGGTGTACGGGTGCCTGTGTTGTAGGCAGCATTGTTTTTTGTGCAGGAAGGAAGACCTTCCTGCACAAAAGCAGTCCTCAGAGTCATTTTCCTCTTTCTACGGGTGCTGCAGAATGCTTAGAAAGAGGAAACAATAGTCGCAGCCAGCACAGGTAAGATTGGTGGGGCAGTGGAGTGGGGGAGGGGCAGGGTAGGGGTTTTGGGTAAGTCGACATATGACGAGATAAGTTAAATTAAATAAAAATAAAAATAATCACTTATCTTGCGCTTGCCGCATCGCCGAGTTGGCAATACGACGAGCGCAGGGGAAGTGGTTTTATTTTTCTTAAAATTAAATTTAACTTATACCGCCGTATGTCGACTTCCCAGAACCCCACCCCGCCCCACCCCCGTCCTGTTGCTCTTACCTGTGCCAGCCGCCACTGGGAAACAATAAAGAGAAATAAAGATATTTCTTTCTCATTGCGCTGCCCCTAAGAATGCATCACATTTTGACACAACCCCAGGTTTGTCTGTCTTGGTAAATCTGGGAATGCACCATAATCCATAGGTGGATGTGTGAGAACTCCCACGCTCCACCTACGGAACGCCTTCCCAATGCAGAGTAACTCAAGACAGTGACTTGCACTGCCTTGCATTACTCCAGGTTTAACAAGCTACACAGGGTCATGCAAGGTGGCATTGCGTGGCTTAGTAAATCTCATTCTAGGTTTTGCGTCACCTTGCGTGGCACATGGGGGACGGAAAACCTTGATAAATGTGGCCCCTAGTAAGCTGCGTGTTTTCAGAGATTGTCAGTGTGCTCTTCCTTGCTACGGCAAGCATGATGCTCAAATGAATCAGTTGATCTGACAGGTGACTACTCATATATTGCTGTTTTTCTCAGATGCATGGCATTTTCAGTAGATTCATCATCTTGTTTGCTGCTGCCAAACATGTATCTTTCATAGATCAAATGTTGGGCAAGTCTGAAGTAGGCTTTTAGTGCATCAAGGTTGGTTGTCTTGTTGGCAAGTACAATGTGTGCTCATGGGCACATTAGCAGCTTTTGACTGTTCGCCGCTGCTGCCGGCTTCCTTTCTAAGCCTGTGGCCAGAGTGTAGGCTTCAAAGACTGCTTTGAAATTGTCACAATTTTCGCACTGATCACCACTCTCTCGGAGACTGGACTGCTGTTAGTTGTTGCCACGCTGCAGAAGTGCTATTGTACTTTCCATATAACATTTCCAGTCACAGGGATGTCGTGTGCTTCAGTAACAATATTACTAACCCTGTTCGTATCACTGCAGTCATTGATTTCTGCTCCGATGTTTTGTAGTGGAAAGGCAAGAGTCTCTCATGTTCAGACGCAGAACAATTATGAGGAACAGGGCTCGTGACGTTGAAATACTTTTCGTAGGTAATTGTACGTATGTGCATTAACTATTTTAATGCAGAAGTATTTCCTTTGGTACTGTGTACAACATATGAGATTATTTATTGGAAAGCAGGAGACTGGCTAGACAGCTTAAGCTGTTTTTAGGACAAACCTAAAAATAGCAGTGGGACTCCTTAACCCCTTTGCTGCTGAGGCGTTTTTACATCAGTGCTGAGAGCCCTTTTTTAACTAGTTGAGCTTAAGCTTCCATACCTTTTTTTGACATAAGGTATTCACCCAAATTTGTGTAAATGTGTGAAATATTCATCAAACACTGAGTTTGGGAGCAGTGGTTATTTCTACATCTCTGAATTTGTGGAGACCCTCACTAGCATGTGATTTACAGGGCATATTTCGAATGCTGAAAAATCCAATCGATAATAACAAATGTCCCACTATTCTTTGTGCCCGCATGTCTCCTGATACAAATGGTACAAATGGTACAAATGGTACTGTACCTCACTTGTGTGGGAAGACCCAGTGCACAGTAAAGGAAAGGCCCCAAATCGCAACATGGACAAATCACATTTTCCACTTAAAGCGGATACTTTTTTAAAACGTGGATAGCTGTGGATTCTGGTCTCTAGCTGAGCCGGCACCTCAGAAAACCTGGGACACTTGCACGTGTTTGAAAATTAGACAACCAGAGAAATCCAGGGTGGGGTGACTTGCATGTTTTTCACCAGGTTTTCTTACCCAGAAACCCTTGTAAACTTCATACTTTGATTAAAAACACACATTTTCCTCACAAATCTGTGAGGAAAACTTCTGGAATTTGTGAGGAGCCATATATTTTCTACCACCCAGCATTCCCCCAAGTCTCAATGATAAAAATGGTACCTCACTTGTGTGGGTAGGCTTAGTGCCAGAGACAGGAAACAGCTCAAAACACAACATGGACACATCACATTTTTCCACCTAATACTGACCTGATTTTTTTCCAATATGAGTAGCTGTAGATTTTGGGCGTAGCTCAGCCCAGCAGTCGAAGTGGGGAAAACAAAAGTAGGGGAACTGTGGTTGGAGAATCAGAGGTCAAGAATAACCTGAGGATTGAGTCAGTGGGTGGAGTCAAAGGTGTGGCCAGAAAGAGCAAAACATCCCAGTTTTAGTATTTGGCATTTCACTGACTAGTTACAGCTTATTAGGTTATTTAATTCAACCACTGAATACATAAGTTTATTTAAGGTTTAAAATTAGTTATTGGCATTAAAAGACGTTCACAAAGTGGGATATGTTTCCAATCACAAAATTTCCCAAATATGCTTACAAGTGGAATCACAAGCCATTTGTCTCTGAGCCATGCAGTTTCTGTCATCAGCACTTGTTATCCCTTTTTCCACAAGAGCAGTTCAAACATGAATGTCAAAATATCCTAGTTTGGAAATGCTTTCTACAAAATTATGACTCTACCATATTTGCCACATACTGCTGCATAATCTGACGATCTTAACTAAAAACGGTTTGTAGCTCAAAAAGATCAAAGGTTACTAAAAAATGTGACTTGTGTTGATGTGAAGTGGAGGGCCTTTTACAAAGGTTGGCTGGTCATCTTTCTCACTGCTGAATTGGCATATCACCCGGTATAAATTGGGCAAAATCCTTGCAGAATGTTAGTATGTGTAAAAATGTAAAAATATTAAAGTGTCAGAAAATGTCCTTGCACCTCCATGCGGAACCCGTGTACCATCATGAATGCGCCATATTTACAATACGGTGCACCTTGGTGCAAAGATTGACAGATGTGTCAAAAATTCTGACGCATCTGTTGGCAAGTCACACATTGCTGGTGTCGTGTCGCAAGCATGACGCAATTCCAGCAATGCATGGGAGACCTATTCCCAATACACTACGTCACTCCTTATGCCTGCTCTTAGCAGGCGTAGGGTTTTGACACAGTGGTGTCCTAGAAGTGGCGCAGTGAAATCTTGTAGATTTCACTGCATCACTTCTACAAGGCTTTTCAGCATGGGAACGCACACCCTCCATACACTATACATGATGCAGGTTTAATGTGGGGCAGGGCTTTACAAAATAAGGCATCTCCCTTGATGTGTCACGTTGTAAATGGGCCACAATGTGGCTCATTGATTACGCCACCGCTGCGTAACAAAAAGTGACACAACGGCGGTGGAAAAGAGTTGCAAGGGGCTTGTAAATCTGCCCCTTAGTTTGATGTACATGCAAATCCTGCATTGCCAATCCCTGTTGAGTTGCACTACTATTGCTGAAACAAGGCCAATGGAGGTACCAATGGGTGAAGTGGTCTGGTCTCAAGGGTTCTGTGACCTCAGTGACAGAGTCACTGTCGCTCTAGGGTGTGCTGCTTTATAGGCCTGCCCGCAAGACTGGAGGTCTGGATTGTGGTGGACAGGCCTTCAAGGTTAACCCACACTTTCCACTGCTAGGGTCCACCTGCTGGTGCTAAGACACCACTAAGGTCTAGCGGGCCTTGTAAGGTCTAGCATGGGAATGTGCTCCCTCAGGCGGGTGGTCTGATGGACTGGTCGTGAAGGCCAAATCTGGTTCCCCAGTTCCAAATTCGGAGGCTCTCCCCCACTGAACACCATACGGCCCCACTGAGAGAAACGCGCACTGCCTTCAGCTACAACCCAATTGTGCCCCACTACAAACACCGCGATAAGATTCAATTCAAATTATGCACTAGACAAGGGTAATATGCTTCCTGAAAAAAAAGTTATAACATCCACAAATGTCCTACCACCCACAATTCTCCCTAGTCTCCTGATAATAATGGTACCTCAATGTGTCGGTAGGTCTAGTGCCTGCGAAAGGAAAGGGTTGAAAACGCACATGGGCACATCTCATTTTTCCATTGAAAACTGACCTGTTTTTTGCAATGTGGGTAGCTGTGGATTTTGAGCCTTAGTCAGCTCCTCCATTATAGAGTGTTGCCCCACTGAAATGCCCCAGAGATGAAACATAAAATAGTAATGAACTTATTTCATTACCATTTTATTTTTTGTCTCCCCATCCCGAACAGATTGTCAGGACGAGGCGGGGTCTGCGGAATAGCAGCAGCAGGGAGAAGGTTGGGCTGCCTTTGCACTTGTTTAAAGTGTGCATGTCTCTTTGGCCGGCCGTCTTGCGATGGCCAGCCACACATGCACACTTTAAACCTCTCTAACCCAGCTGGGTTACAGAAAGCAAAAGCCTCCAGTGCTCTTTTGAGCGCTAATAGAGGCCGCTTCCTCCAATCCTGGAGCTGCTCTCATGCTGGATAACAGCAAGAGAGCAGCCAGGATTGGTTAGGGGAGTTGGCTGGGGTCCTGGATGTCACGACGGAAGAAGAGGACTGGAGCATGAAGGATGCAGCAAGCACAGTAGGTAATGTTTTATATTCTTTACTTTAAAAGTGTATTTATTTTATGTACCCAACCACCACCCATTTGCCTGCCTCTACATTTGGCATAGTTGCCAGCCGCCACTGGCCTGAGCTCAGTCCACACCTAGGGAAACGTTGCAAACCTGCACATTTTCTAAAACTAAACACCAGAGGGAATCAAGGGTGTGGTCACTTGCGTAGGTCTGTACAGGTTTTCTTACCCAGATGCCCTTGCAAACCTCAAACCTTGACTAAAACACATATTTTCCTTCAATTTCTGTGTGGAAAACATTTGGAATCTGATGGGACACACAAAGTTCCTGCCGCCCAGAATTCCCACAAGTCTCCCGATAAAAATGGTCCCCCACTTGTGTGGGTAGTCCTAGTGCCTGTGACAGGAAGGGGCCCAAAATGCAACATGGACACCTCACATTTTTCCACTGAAATCTGGCCCCTTTTTTACAATGTAGGTAGCTGTGTATTTTGGGTGCGAGCTCAGTCGGCACTTAGGGAAACCTAGAAAATCTGCACATTTTTTGAAAATAGACACCAGAGTAATCCACGGTGGGGTGACTTGCATAGCTCTCTCAGGTTTTATTGCCAATAAGCCCTTTCAAACCTCAAACTTTGGCTAAAAACAAACCCTTTACTCACATATCTGTGAGGGAAAGTTTTGGAATTTGCGGGCATCCACAAATTTCATACCACTCAGTGTTCTCACACATCTCCCAATAACAACAATACCCCACTTGTGTGGATGAGCTAAGAGACCGTGACACAATAAGCCCTAAAACGCTACGTGGAGAGATCAGCGATAGGGAGTAGTAACAGCATTTGTGGCCATGATCGAATGCCACCCATAGAAACCTACCAACCACATATGTTTTGGGAAATTAAACAACCAGAAGTGGTGGGCCTTGCTTGGATTCCACAAGGTTTCCTTATCTGCAATGCTTTGCAAACTTCAAACTTTGACTAAAATCAGGCATTTCCTTTACATTTCAGTGATGGAAACTTCCAGAATCATCAGGAATTCACAACATTCCTTCCCCCAGTGATACCCCACTTGTCAAAATAGAAACATTGCCACATTTTGTGGCTAGGCCTAGTGCCCATGAGAGGAACGGATAAAACCAAAGTCAATTAGAGTCCCCAGCGAGGACTGCCATTGACCCTGGTTTGATTCAACATAATCAGAGCTTGGAGGGGCTGAGGTATCCCCCCAAGCACTGATGCACTGAAAGTAAAACAAACCGATTGGCCCATTTTACTTTCACTTTTGTGGTAATGATGTCAGTGTGCCCAGCGCACTGGACGTCATTACCAAAAAAAAAAAACAGCCTCAGGATGCTTGGGAAGCTCTAGAAAATAGTAAAAAATGTATCTCTCTGGTGCAAACACTAGAGGGTCCTTTTAAACCCTCCCTGGGATGGCCAATGACTGCCCGACGCACTGGGGAGGGAGTGTGGGCGTCAGTGCGGCATCAGCCATCGGCCGACGCCCGCACTCAAAAGGGTAATATAGGTGATGTGCAATAATGTCATGTTAAAGGAAGTGATGCCACAGTCCTACATGTCTCTCACTTTAAATGGAAATGACCTATTTTCTGATATACGTTTGCTATGGAGGGTATAGTAGTGTCAATATATGTGTACAATGGATGCATTTATATCCAAACCACACCTACAAGAACATCAGTCTGTTGTCTGTGAATGTAAGGCAGTGGATATTTTCAGCTTTCAAACCTACATTTAAAAAATAATATACAAATGTATAAATATTTCCTGAAAATATGAAAAAACACACATATCTGTCATGCAATTAAACACAAAGTAAGCAATGAGGAGATTACTTAAGAATCTGTGCAATCTAAATGAACATGGCTATTCACATAGGTAGGTTACACTGGTGAGCGATTTGCACATGTAACTTTACTCTACTTTATTCTTACACTTTTGTGCAACACCTTCCCACTGAAAATAACGGAAGCAGGGACTTTGGAGAACTCTTAGGAAATAATGCTAATTTAAATTATATTACTCCAAATTATTAAAAATATTGAAAAACGTAAATACATATAACTTAATGTTAAAAAATATAACAAAATAGTACATAGTTTTAAAGTGATGTATAGAATTAATTTAAAGTATTTTAATTATATTTAATAATGTTTATTATTACATTCTTTTTAAAATGGAAAAAATATATTAAAATATTATATATAGCGTTTTTTTAACCTTAAATTATGTGTATTTAGATTTTTAACTGGTGTACATATTCTATTTTAATGTAACTTAAATTCCCATTGGGTTTTATTTTAAATCTTTAACCCCATCAATTTCTATGGGAAGGTGTTGCGGTACCAGTGGTTGGCCATTTTGTGGTGCTGCACTTTCTTCAGTGCTGAGCTGGAATAATGTACTTACTAGCGTTTGGGTTTCTTTTTGGCAGTAGGAATCTTAGAAGAGCAAAGTGCATATCAATGTGAATAGCAATGGGTTCACTCTTTGGTGGGTAAGTACAAGACCCTCCATAAAAAAACTCTCCCTAACCCCTCCATACTATATATTCTCCTCCCCTTCTTAGTAAGTATTTTCCATTTTCAAGATACTATTCCCATCCATCCCACATTTACAACTTAAACCTTTGCATACGTGTGGGAAGAATTTCACTCGGAGTGGGTATCTCTGCACAGAAAAAGATAGGAGAGGCAGAGGGATACATTCTGCACATAGGTTTATGACTACACACATACTACAGAGGCCATTTGTGAATAGGCCACGTAATATTTTTTTTTTGATCTCTTCAAATTGATATGAGGGATGAGAAGAAATGTAAAAAAATATTCTTTGCACATTAATATACATGACATTTTGCAACAAGCTCTGGTATGATGTTAAGTTTTAGCAGCGCAGTGGTGCCGCTCCCTAACATTATTAACCACAGAAACCTGAAAAGAACATTTTCTCCTCAGTTTTACTGTTTGCAAATTACTTGTATGTTTTCCGTATTAAAGATGCTATGCAGCTTAGAAATGACTCAAACTAACAATATTTTAAACAAACTGGTAGTACTTGATAGTTACATTTAAAATCAACGGTTTGCACAAAGTAAACACAAGGTGCTTGTGCATATTTTACAGAGTTCATTGTTTGTGATTAACCCCTTTCTTTCCTGCTTGCGTCTTTAATTAGTATCACAGCACAAACATGTCACACTTACATTTCGTTCAAAGATGAAAGCGTCAATGGTAGGCAGGTTACACATAGCCTATTGATGGCTTCTTCTCAAAGTTAAGGAGATAATTGCCTCAGGGGTTAGACCACGCTGTTAATGCATGCATTGGTCCTAGCAGCCATAAATCTTTATTTCACAATGAGAGGAGCACCTCTGAGCCCCCTGCAGCCTTGGCCAGAGTCCCCACTCTAAAATTAGTGGGAGATCTCAAGGCCAGGTCTGCCGGCCCCAGGCACTGCTCTTCTCGAGGCCCCACACTACCACTGTTAAATGTATTTGTATACCACCAAAGCAGGTTTAGCCTGCTCTTGTGATACTGGAGCAGCTTAATTTTGCCTCCCCCCTTACACGTCACCGATTTATGTTGATTTGGGCAAATTGATACTTATTTTATTTCATGTGGTCTAACATTCTAATTAACAATAGAGTTTCAATTTTATTACTGAAATGTTCCATGATAGAAACATAATAGAATGATTTAATGTGTGAATTTTAATGTTAAACATTTCTTGTGAAACATTTTGTTCTCGTTCATAGCTATACAAATGTTTAAGATGTAGTACACAGTCATATGTAATCATGATTTTATTTACTACATATAATATTCATTATATGTAGTAATTGTGAATGTGGGTGCGCCTATATTCAAATGTCAAAGTGCACTTTAACTGCTGTGCTAACTTAGCAGAATCAGAGGGCTAAAGTTTCTGAGTTTTAATGTTTATCTTTTATGTGAGAATAAAAGGTCCACCAACCGAGAAGAGGAGAAGTCAACGGGCTCAGAATACATTAATGATGAGGTAGGTAACATCAGCCACCACTAGGTGATGCCGCATAACGTGAAATGTGACCCAGATATTATTTTTTATTTTTGAATGAGGTGCTCATGCTACCAGAAAAGTAGAGCAGAGAGGGGCCAGTGTGAAGTTTGCGAGCCATGCCCCACAAAAGCTTCTGAGAGGGTTGTGTGAATGGTGTGTACCCACATCCACCCCTAACTAAATGTGTGATCGGTACCTGTCTTAAAGAGGGAGCTAGCTAGCTAGCTAGCTATATTGTGTCTGGTCATGTTGCAATGGGGAACTTGCATGTACTGTAATGCACGTCTGTGATGCTAGCTGTTTCAGGTGCTAATTAGGAAGGTTAATTTAAACCAGTGGCTTCCGGTGCTCAGCACCGGAACTTAATTGTCAACACTTGCACTTATGACAGTTTGCACTGTTTATCTAAATTAGAGTTTAACACAACAGCAGTTGTTTATTATAAAAACGACTAATATCTGCTGCTCAAGCCATTAATGTAGCTTTGGGGTCTGGAATAGTCTAAAATGGCATACTTGTAGGGTGTGTTGATTAGTAGTTGTGTTGATTCTGTCACTGGTAGAACGTATCATCTGCAATGAGAAGTGCAAGCTGCAGTCGGCTCTTGATGAGGGCCCCAGCACTTATTTTTTTACAAATTAAGTACTAGGAAGATCACTTAGGGTAGTCCTAGAGCATCCCACAACAACCAAGATTGTTTCCTTTAGAGGAGAGCTACAGAGACAGCAACTAATTTAAATCAGCACAAATCAAACGATACTCTGAATACGCCATAGAGCCACGAATCACTTGCTGTCTTGGTTCATCTTTTTCTCCACTTACCCATCCCGGGGTGAGCCTTCCAAACCTGCATGTGTTTTCATCTATCACACTAATGAAATGGTCATATTGGCTTAAATTCCATCTTCCATAAGCAAGCTATCTAGAAATTGATTACAATTGTTTTAGCAGAGAAGAGCCCTAACTGTGAATGGCAGTGAGTCCACTAGCAAGTGATGAAGAATTACAAAATAAAATGCAAGATATTTTGACTTGTAATGACTTTTCTGAGATCAATTAACCTATGTACAGAATCCGACCTGCTGCCGACTTCAATTTGAGCACGCAATCCATATATCCACAGTGTACATACCCATTTGGATTCTCAATCCATGATTATCAATTTGGAACCATTGTTCAAATATCACGCCACATTGGCGCAATGATCACTATTTTTCATCATGAACTGTCTACATTTGAATTTACGGGACTTATAGAAATAAAGCACGATAATCGAGAAGCCAAAAAAAGCATTTCAAGATCCTACAGTTGGTTGTATTCCTGATCAGCGCTTTTATACACAAGTGTAGAGAGAATCATTTATTTCTGTTTGGCCCTGGCTACTAAGCAGACATTACACCTGTAGCAGTTAAACCTGAACTTTGAATGAGGTCCTCTGCATCTGTATCTATTTGAGAATATTTACATCGAGACACTCCAGAGTATACAACCTTGAGCGGGTTCCTGACGAAGTCCTAGCGGAAACGCGTTGTGTCTACAAACCGCCTGTCATGACAGAACATTGTTTGGATATTCATAAGTTGTTACTTTTTAATTGTTTAGTATCCATCATTTTGATTTAATTCAGAGAATGCACAATCAAGAGAGTTATGTATTATAGCAAATGTATATCTGAATGAATTCTAGTTGATGACATTATCATCTGTATACATTTATATCATGGACCTTTAGGAAGATAATACATGTGGATACTAATATTATTCATTCATTGTCAGTATTAGACATGTTTATATATATATTTAATTAACCCCTTGTGTGCCACGCCCTTTCCCCGCCCTGTGCCGGGCGTTGCATTAGCGGGCGGGGTTCATGACGAGCTGGACTCGTCATGGGCACAGCGCAACCGCGGCCCATGACGAGTCCAGCTCGTCATGGGCACACAAGGGATTAAATAAAAAAAAATCTATTTTTGTATTACAAAAAAAACAGATAAATATATTAAAGACATTTATAATTAGCTTGTTTTTCCCTTTTCTTTTTATGTATGTAATTATTGTTATTGTATTGTTATCAAATTATTGTTGAGTCTGAAGTCGACATGTGGTTTATATGTTATATACACTGTGCCCGGTGTTTCCTTATTTTTCCTAACTAGCACAATCCGACCAAATGCATATGCAGGCAGAAATTGATAAATAGCAGGGAGGATACAGACAAAAGCAGGTTCAAATCCGCCCTGAGATACTACAATCTAAATGATCCTGAACACCAAACAAGCCACTTTTTTGCAGGCCACATTGATGCCTGCACCAACAGAAGCAAAGAAATCTCCACTATTGTGAAGGATTTCACCTCACCAGAGACCGCCTACAACTCAATAATACGCTCGCAGGACCTCTGCAGCAATCTCACTCAATTCTTCAACAACAAATTCACTGCCATTTACAACAACTTCAACCTGCACCAAACCAAACAGACCTCTCCAAACACCTGCCGATCTTATCCACAGAACCAATGCTAACCACATGGCCCATCATCACACCATAAGAAACTATTGCCACCATCAACTTCACCCACTCAGGGGTTCCATTGGACCCCTGCCCACACCACACATACTCAAGAGGACGGCAACCCATCAGCACCATGCTCACACACATTCTGAATGCCTCCATTTCTTCCACTACCTTTCCAGATGCTTGGTAATATGCAACTGTCCTCCGGTTGCTGAAGAAACCCTCCACAGACCCTCCAACGCTCACCAACTACAGAACGATCTCCCTAATACAATTTGTGACAAAGGTCTTAGAGAAAATCATCAACAGATGCCTCACCAAAAACCTCAATGACCACCACAATATTCAATATGGTGCAGACTACATATGCTACTCTCAATGTTCCATGATGGTTTAGCAGACCAGAACCATCTTTGACGAGACTCAGTCTGATTTCAGACTCAATCACAGCATAGAAAATGCCCTCATCGCTGCATGGATGGCATCCACATACCCTGAACAGAGTAGAAAAGGCAGCCCTCATCCTCCTGGACCTCTCTGCAGCATTTTACTTGGTCTATCGTCTCATCTTCCAAAGTTCACACAACATCAGAATCCAAGAGCATGCACTCCAGTGGATCTGCTCCTTCCTGACTGGAAGGACATAGTCAATCAGCCTGACACTGGCTGCGACCCCATCTGCAGAGTTTTGCAAGGATCCTCCTTGAGCCAGACCCTCTTCAACGCATTTATGATCTCTCTAGCCAGAATCATCAGCTTTCACGACATCCATGCCTTCTACTACACCAATGACACGCAACTCATTCTCTCACCAACGGACAAGACGCCCAGCACCTGAATCAAGTTCAATGGCTGCATGACTGAAATCACCCACTGGATGAAGACCTGCTGTCTGAAGCTGAACACCTACAAGATCAAACTCATGATCTTCGGGAAGAGCACTTAAACGTGTGACTCCACCTGGTGGCCAACAGAACTAGGACCCACACCCCGACCACCACCACCCACACCAAAAACTTGACACGCAAACGCAACTTGACCGCCCAAATCAATGCCATCACCGCCTCATGCTTCCATACCCTGAGGATGATGAGGAAGATTTTCAAAAGGTTCCCAATCAGCACCCAGAAAACTGTCATGCACACCCTGGTCACAAGCAAGCTGGACTATGGGAAATCCCTTTATACTGGGATCAACAAAAGATACACCAGAAGACTGCAGACCATTCAGAACTTTGTGGCCAGAATGACTCTCAATCTCCCACACAACACTTACATCACACCACACCTGAAGGAGCATCCTCTGGTTCCCCATACATAAACAAGCACAATTCAAACTCCTCATCTACTCTTTATAGGCAATACATGACACTGGCCCAGCATACCTCAACAATCGCATCTGCTTTCACAAATCTTACAGAAACCTCTGCTCATCTGCATTACTATTTGCACATGTCCAGCTCATATGGAAAACTAGATCCAGCATCTCGATTCTTTCAAACTCTTGATATCATCGTAGGTATGAGATTTGATGTTCTCCAGCTCTATCTTGTCATTTATCTTCCTCTTTCTTGCCGATATTGCTGACACCTTTTTTTTACATTCACAATTTAAACCCCTTTTAAAACAAATCACCACAAGAATTTTAAGAAAAAGAATGAGATGATTATACACACTAGAACAATAATTAGTGGGGTTAGAATTTTCCAAAGTATACTCTCACCTATAATATCAAACCATTCACCAACATTTTCAACACTCTTTCCGAATTTCACTGAATCATGAACCAAATTATTCCAACAACCCATGTTCTTCGAGAACCTTTGCTTCATGTGAAATAATAGTTATGCTACTAATGTAATCATAAATAAGATTGCTGTTATCAGGTATGAAAATACAGCACTGTTGAATCTTCAACCCATGACAGACTCCGCCCTCTTTCACCAGAAGAATACCTAAGACAAGGTGATTTTACATCATCACTGTACACATAGCAATTAGCATCTTTCCAATATGCACATCACTCAAAGCTACACGAATAGAAGATTTAAAAACATCAAACACATTGTTCAGTACTTGACCAAAGCCAGGCTTTGTCCTTCCAAGTCCAATATTATACCTCTCATTCATTTAATTCATATGCTAGACATAAGCAAAGACTAGGGCAAGATAACAGCTTCCCACCTAATTACATGGGAGGGGAAAATAAGCTAAGCAGATCTACCAAATACATCATAAATTCATCTTAGTACTGTTTAGTCACCAGTCAAAAACATATAGTCAAGCACATAACTCACATTATACTCACTCTTTCCAACCAATTCTATAGGCTCATCACTTTGATTTATCTCACACCATACACTTTGCTTCTTTCTTTTCTTGCTGCTCTCTCAATCTAGGATGCATTTTTGATTATCTGAATACTTCTTCAGCCTCTTCCTGCCAATCAACATCTCTTGTTTCGTCCCAATTTGTACTAATTTGCACCTTTCCTTCTTTACATTCGTTAATAAATTCATGCTCCACTTCACTCAGTTCAGACACAAGCATATTTTAGTCATGTTAGATTTTAAGTTAGCTTGCATAATCAATCTCAAATGATTAGAAACACGCTCCAATTCTTCACTTTGAGAAAGTTCTCCAAAGGAAACTTTGAACTCCATGAGGTAAAGCAACAGGAATTCTGTACCAAGGAAAACATGAACAAAAGCACTACATGATAAAGAATAAGTCAACCGAAGATGTAAGTAAGTGACCCCTTCTGAGGCAGAGGTTGGGAGAAATTTGCAAACATACCAATTACTAACTTTCATAATACTTGCATACTAGGACAACAAAATTTAACAAACATTCTCCTTATAATTGCCCAAAAACATATCTTTATGTGCTAGTTTTGCATCAACTATTCCATTTTATGTAGTGGCTAATTCTTTACTCTCATCTGCAGGCGAATCATATCCAACCGGTGAAGTCAAACATAACAGTAAGCCAACAACAAATATTACTATTATCAATAAGAAGCCTATTTAAAAATTTTGAGCAGCACCTTTGCATGCAAGTTGTCATATTTATTTTGCGGAAAATGTTTCCCTAAAAGGCAAAGACAAAAATGGTGTTTCTTCTTTGAAAACAAATTGTCAATTTGTCAGATAATAAACTACCACATCTGTTTTAACATCAGCCAAATAGGAATATTTAGGAGGAGCTGCATACTTTTTGGTCGGCATTCTTACTCTTGATGATCCCTTGACTATAGGCTGTTCACTTTCACTGTCATTAATGTTTTGTTCCATTTACTCTGGTTCTTCTCTGAAAGTTTCTGGTCTTTGGACTTTCTCGGGTACTCTTTTTCTACCTCTTAAAGGCTAAGGCCACTAATTTCCTCCATGCACATTTTCGTCTTCAGATCTACATATGACTACTGCTGCAGTTTTGTCTTCGCTTGCCACTTGGTTTACATTTCTGTCTAGAGCAGTTTAATTTTCTCTTTCAACTGTCAACTTATTTCCTCTGGAGCTTTTAGAAACTTGATTTTCAGCTTCTCTTTTTGTTCCACAGTTTCTTGATTTGTACTATATTCTTGAACTTGTCCAACTTGATTTTGAACTTGATTCTGATGCACGGGATTCTTAAGGCCCTCCCCGTAAGAACTTCCTACATGGAAAGTCCAGTCTTTTTATTCATATATTTCTGTTGCTCACCAGTACAAGTAAAAGAGCGCGTGGTCATTTTAGTGATGTTGAGGCCCACACTTTCACTAACTTGGACTTCAGTGTACCACTAACTCTTTCTTTAATTACTGGTGCTTCTGATCTGTAGCAACAGTGGAACTTCTGCTCAATTTGTAATGCTGTGCAGAATATCTTCATCACGTCACTCCAAATGTGAATACCTTTATCTGATTCTAAAGAAGTTGTAATAACCAAAACAAGTGATTAATTACCTCATGAATAGTTTGGCGACTGTGTTGCTTTTGCATTTCCTGGTTGGGTAGGCTCCAACCCACCTCAAAAATAAGGATACAATCACTAGAATGTACCTGAGTTTGTTATGAACAGGCATCTCACAAATTCTAATTGAATTCTTCTAAATAGAGCTTCAGACCTCCCTATGTGACTCATAGCCACCAACCTTCTCTTCTCTGCATTTAACACAACGCTGACACAAATTCTCGTCTATACCTCTAAAGTGAGGGTTGTACTAATATTTGTTGAATAGCCTAATTATGGCATCAGGATCTACATTTGTTGGACCATGAATTAACCTGGATATCAGTGGCAAAATAGAATTAGGCAGAAAATATTGCCTATTGGCTGTTACCCAAACTTCATTATGATCATTTGTAAGCCTGATTTTTCACAATTTTCTTTTTAATCTTCTGGTGCCTCATACTAAAGCTCTCTAACCTCACTCAATGTCTGAACTGGAGTTAAAAAGAAACAATTTAAATTATCATTTATATTATCATTTACATTGCCATTAAAAGTTTTACATTGTTCCCGCTCTTGCTGTTTTGAAATGTCACACATTCAAGTGCGTACTATTGTGCTACCTCGTCAGCATAACAATTGCCCAGCATAATCACATTGTTTCCAGTTTTATGGTCAGGACACTTTACCACTGAAATCTCTTTATATTATATTTGGTATGTCTGGTCTTGGTTTGGTACATAATTCGTTTATGTCAATGGAATTGTAGTGACAATCGTCTTCATCATCTTTGCTTGCAACTGACAAAAATGTTGCAGGATTCATGGAATTGTATCTTTTAATTGAAATGTAGTGAGCTGCTAAGTTTTTCTGTTCACATTTAGTTAAACAGCTATTTAATAGGTGCTGAGTGTGAGTACGAGTCAGCAAAATCTCAGATGACTGAGGAATCAATACAATGAGTGTATAACCCATCACAATCACTTGCATTGCATTTTTCAATTGTGAGGCAAACTGCTGTTACCGATTTTAGGCAACTGCTACTACTGTGTCCAATGTGGCAGAAAAGTATGCCACAGGCCACTTCAACTCTCTGTGCTTCTGGCAATGTACCAATAATGCACAATCCTCTCTTTCATGACAAAACAAATAAAAATCTTGTTTCATAATTTGCCGTCCTACAGTGGGTGCATTAGATCTATCTCTAAGCTCAAGGAAGGCACTCGTGCAGTTGCATAAAATTTAATTGTTTACATTTCTTGACCCTTTTTCAATATGGTGTCCAAAGTAGTCTTCTTTTGTTTTAGATGTGATTACCAGGTAGCAAGGGCCTTATCGCCGCTTTAGCGGCACTTTTTGCCGCTAAAGCTGCAATATATCTATCGCCCTATTAGCAAGCTGTCGCTAACAGCTGTTAGTGACACCTTTATGGCGAAAGCGACCGTTTTGGTGCCGCTTTGCATGTCAGCGATATATATCGCTAATGACATGCAAAGTAGGTGTTCCCAACTTAAAGCGACTGAAAACAGTCGCAAACCCAGAGTCCCCCTATTAGCAATGTCTGCGAAGCGATAAAAAATCTCGCGCTAACCGCGTCTATCGCTGGAATCTAACACCTGCTAAAAACCTGACTTAACCATTCTAGTCAATGGAAGGTGGATTGTAAGGTTAAGTCCTCACCTGCTTATTAGCAAGCTTTTCATTAGCGCGTTGGATTTATCGCTGGATTTTTCACGCTATTGCTGGGTTTCGCCGTTATCGCTGGTTTTTCTAGTGCCTTGGCGATAAGCGTTGATAATAACGTGTTATCTCCACGATGAAATCTAGTGATAGCCAGCGATAAAAAAAACAGCGCGAAGCGCGCTTTGCGATAATTATCGCAATTTCTTGGTAATATCCCTCTATCTTCTTGAAGAGGAATGGAGAGGAACACTTGCACAAGTCAATAGCTGTGTAGCATTCTGTATCTGCAGGAATCTGAAATGAAATCACAGCCGGAATCGGTACAACAGGTCAACCTGGGACCACAATTTTATCACTTTTACAAAGATCTTGGGCCACCGTTCACTTTCTGCTTTGTTTTTGAAATTCCCATGACCAGCGAGTTGCAGGGGCTACCTACCACTTCTCTTAAAATGCCCTACCCCATCAGTTTCTTAATCACTGGTTTCATACCCTCCTCTGCTGCTCTAGAGAGGTTGTACTGAGGAGTTTGAAGATATACTGCATTTGATTTCACTGTAGGCTGTATTGGTTCTGCACTTTTAATCTATACAATGAATTTGCCTGTAAAATCAAGTACCTCCCCTTTCACTGTATTTCTTAAATTTGAAATTAGGAGGTAAATCTTCTTTTGTAGGCACTGGGAAAAAATGGACATTATTATGGGCCCATGTTAAGCCTGTCAAAAAAGAAAATAGTCCTAAACATGAGACCGACTGACATGGGTCTGCTCTCTAAAGTCGGGGCAAACTAGAAATGGCACACTTCCAGAACTGGCTCCTTGTATAATAAAATGCATAATATAAATCACGCAGTCACCATAAAATTAACTAAATGTTTAATAGCTCACTCATTCACAATACAGCAATATGCACCAATATCACACTAAAATAAATAAGAATTTGTCACATTAAACCTAATGTCAACGGATGGGACCATACAAATCTAGTTAAACACAAACAATGACAAACTCATACAATGAATAGCCCTACATAGACGAAGACAAGAAAGGCCTTTAACTGTTACATTAAGGAGGAAAGTTACCTCCAGAGCTCTTCAAGAAAAGCATGTCAGCACAGCATGTTATTAGTGCACATTCTGCTTCATCCGATGAGATGAGAAATTAAAACATGAATACACAGAAATACAAAATGGAGTCAGGCTTAGTTTGAGCCCTTGTTTTGGCCATGCCCAAGAAATTTAGGGTGAGATGTACGTAAGTTAGAAATAATGATTTCCTAATTGCGATTTCCTGACCTAAGCATGAAACTCATTGAATTTCAATTAGTTTCGGAGTGGTTCGCAAATAGACCTACCTCATACAAATTAATGAGGTAGGTCGCAATGTGAGACCCACTGCAATTTCCTACCAAAAGGTGTCAGCAGACCACCATATCTGTGATTGCTTTTAAATAAAACAATCTTTTTTTTTTAAACAGAGAACGTTTTCCGTGAAGGAAAACGGGATGCATTTAAATAGAAACATATTTAACTTTGAAGTTCAATTTTTAAGAGTAGGCAGCGGTCCGAATAAAATTTTTGTTTGTAAAATATAAGCTGAGGATAATTGCAGCGACCTTACAAAAGCTGTACTAAAAACATATTCTCTTACAAAAATACAGTAGCCAGAATATCACCTACCACAGAATTGCAATGTATACATCTAAGAATATGATGAAGACATACATTGTCAAGGTATTTAGATGTGGAGTTACGAATAGTACATTTATACTTATCTACATGTCCTTATCTTCACAATATTGTGGTAGTTGATATTATGCCTATAACATTTTTATAGGATGAAATGTAGTACACAATATTCAAGTGGAATATAAAAGCATTTACCATAAATTATTCAATGTATTCAGAAAAAGTTTAGAACACGTACAACATGTTTAAGTGTATTAGTATGCCACTCAGCAAGGGCAGTAAACAAATTAATAAATATATGCAAACAAAGTGAATTAACCAAACTGTAAAACATCAAGGTGGGAGTTTTACATGCTAAATCTGGAATGTCTTGGAGATAAACACATGTTGTTCTCGTCATAATGAAGAGGTACAATGAGAGAGAGGATTGTCTTGATCTTGCCTAAGACGTAGAACAAATGGATTCAAGTGAGGAAAAAACACAGAAGGGACACCAGTCAGTGAAGAATACCCAAAGAAGGAACAGATGGCAACCACACTTATCAAATGTTGTATGAACAATGGGGATCTAAGATGGAAGAGCACCATTCCAGCTCTATAGCCTGTAGCCGAGGAATTGGCAGGTAAGTTAGAATGAGTGTTATTAAAAGAGAGATAAAACAACAGGTACAGCAGTTGACAAGCCATGTATCAATCAAGTACACTACTCTAGGATCTGTTGTTCAAGCTTTAACAAGACAACAAAAATCCAGTAGTGGTTGAAGTCTCGTACCCAAACGAAGCATTTTGGAGCTATGCAACACCAGTAGCATTGCAATCTTACCTTGAACTTAAAACAGCAGCACCCATGAACGCTTCCTTCCATTACGTTAATTTTTGTAATATTGATATAGCACGCTAGAACGTCCTGTGTGGTGTACCTGCAATGAACAGGATTACTGGGCAGGAATTAAGATGAGAATAATCAGGATTTCAGAAGTTTGTGAAAAATCAACACGTTTGATTTCTAATGTGGAGAGACAAGGAGTTCTAGTGCAGTGGAAAGAGTCTCCACCTAGGTGTACCTTGTGGATGTTTGCACCAGACATTTAGCAGAGGAGGAGTGCAAAATCTTGTGAAGATGTAAGGGACAAAAGGGTTCTGCAAATATTCGAGCAAGAGTAGGTTACTGCTCATGAACAGATACAGAAGCTTTTGAAGAACTGTATAATTTTGGCACCAGGAAATCCAAGCAATAGATGATCTCCTTGGTTGTATGCCTCAATTGTAGGGCGAACAACGAATCATAACGCCTTCGGAGGGATAGGGGAAGCCTCACTTCGTGTCCCAACCCTTCAATACTTCTCATATTGGGTCCAAAAAAGAAACCCATGATGGCAGAGAAACTAGTCATAATTCACATGGTGGAAAGTTATTCATGATCTTACTTTAGCGCAACTGTTTATTAGCAGCATGGATCCCAGCAGGGGGCAGGACCTGTAGTCACACACTGAGAAAACAAATATGGGTGGACAATGTCAGTTGTAAAATCACACTCTGTTATTGAAAAAGGAAGCGTTATTGCAAAGGAACCCCCTTGAATGAGTAAAGAAAGCTGAAAAACCCAGCTTACTTCATCAAGGTGAACCACCCACGTATGGTCCTGCAGCGCAGGGTCCCGGGGTTACTCACACATCAAGTTGTGCCGGTTAAATGTAAAACCCCAGAAGGAGCCGGCCCATACGCGACAGGTATAGCGTCTGATGTCAGCGTCCGTAGTGCCATCAGACGTTATTGGCCATATGATTGGTTCTGAAGGCTAATCCTACAACAAAGATGGTGGGCAGAGCTAAAAAAAGACTTTACCATGTAAACACGGGAAATGGTACATGTTATGCTTCAATTTCAACACCATGTCTTGTTCAAAAATAGAGCCGGGCACGAACAGAAATATAAAAAATGTGTATTAGGTCACAAAGGAGGGGGCAAATGCTGAAGTAAGCTGAAAAAGTATGTGGGGCCAAAATAAATACTTTACCATGGTCGCCATAGGTGTGTGTGCCCACAAAGCAGTGGGGCTAGTGTGTTTATGATCCAAAATGCCAAGGTATTAGGCAATAAAAGGACCACGTATGGAGGAAGTCTTATGTCAATAACCACTAAAGATGCAGTGCTGTACAAAGTCTAGTTCTGATGTTTGTAAAAGGAATGGTAGAGTTGGCATGTATTCAGACGGACAGAATGTCTAGCCACTGTTAATGGCATTCCAGGGAATGTTGTCATTTAAGCCCTCTTTATGAGTTGACAAACGATAGACCCATCTCTGTTCTTGCTCGAGTAAGTGGCTCTGCAAATTTAATTGACCTTTATCAATCTGTTGGAGGTCACTACTTGTGTGTCCACTGGCCAGAAAATGGTTAGTCATCCTTGTAGTTTTTTGCCTACATCTAATATTACTGCGATGCTTGCAGATTCTCACTTTTATTTTCCGGCTTGTCATTCCAATGTAGCAAAAACCGCAAGGGCAGGTGATCATATAGATCACATTGCTGGAATTACAGTTTGTGTGTTTCCTTAGATGGCATGCCTTACTGGGTTCCAGGTTTAGTGTCTTTTTTGCATCGGTCAGGTGACAAACCTTACAATTACCACATGGAAAATGCCCCGTCACTTTCAGTAGTCCCCAGGTGTTAAGAACTGTGTGGGTCTGTAGTACCTAATTTTTTGGGCGAGTTGTAACTAAACTGTCTTTTAGACTTCTCACGTTTCTGTAGGAGAACAATGGTTTTTCCCAGCATAATTTCCCTGTTTGTAAAATCTTCCAATGTTTTTTTGATGATTTTTGATACCTGATTGGAAATAGTGCTATATGTGGTTACGAAGGTGAGCAGTATCGTGGTGTCAGCTCTGGGTGTCTCTTCCAACAGGCCATCCCTGCTCTGATTCCGAGCATGTTTTTGGGAGGTCATTAAACTCCTCTCTGGATGGCCACGTTCTCCTTCAGGCTGACCACAAGAAACTGTCTGAAAGAGTGGAGTATGCAGAGTCGTCCCTTTCAGTGATACGACCAACGGTGCATGAGGTGGAAGACAAACTACGGCAGCTTAACTGGGACGTGCAACAATGACAGGAAAGGATGGAAGGCGTGGAAGGTCGGTCCAGACACAACAACATTTGATTTCTCAGAATACTGGAGTAAGTGGAGGACCCTACAGTGGAGCTATTCCTCAAAACCTGGTTAATGGAGATGGTGTTGCCCAGCAAGCCCCCTCGATTTTTCTCCATCGAAAGGGCACACCGTGTCCCAGGATGCCCAGTTTAACCCACGGCAGGAAGTTAATACTGCAACTGTTCTGTTCTGTTCTAAGGGGCCCTGGCATATGGAGGACCCCGCAGTCACAGCATATCCAGACTATGTGGCGATGGTCCAAAAGCGGTGATCCTCCTATGCAGCAGTGGAACACCAGCTCAGCATAATGGGTTTAAAGTATGCTCTTCTGTTTCCAGCCAAGCTACGGTTTGAGGAGGGAGGCTCAACACATATCTTCACTACACCCAAAGAGGCACAGGCCTCGTTGAACACTGTCAGCCACCGCCTCATCCCTGGATGAGGGGGGGTGGCTGAGAATGCCTGGGACTGCAAGACAACAAGGAGACAAAGAAACCAACAGGCTCGAAACTACCCCTGGCACCCAAGGCGCAGGTGGTAGCGGAAATATTAAACTATCATAAAAACCTCTGTGACGCTCTGACCTTGGAACATGGCTCAGATTCTGAGAGGGGCACCAGTGGGTCAGGGATCTCAGATAGAATCAAGCAGCACAGACCTACCCTGAACTCTCGAATTGCAGACAATTTCTAAGTGCAAAGCTTAGAGCAATCCTGCAGACCGAACGGTCACCAGGTAAAGGGAGGGCTGAGGGATCAACAAAGACCTGAGCACTGAGGTTACTGGGGACTTTGAACAATGTAAACATGCTTGGAATAAGCCTTGACTTGACCCCATTTGCATGGGGGGATGGGGTCCTTTCCTTTCCACGAAAGACGCCGCAGGAGCACTTCCGCGTTGATGCCACGTACCACACGCTGAAAGGTGGCGAGACAAGTAGGGAGGATCATTACGGACCTCTATTTCCCTCTGAAAATTGGAAAACTGAGTAAATCACGTCCACACAAGGGGGCTGCAGGAATATAACCATAAGATTGAAAGGACATGCAGAAACTTTGAATATTGTCCAAAGCATAGACATTAGAGAAATTTGGGACGGGACTAAATAAGAACCGAGCGAGGTTGAGAGAGTGGATATTATATACCAAGGAGTGAAAAAACAGACATCACAATTGAGAAAATGCCCATTAAGTTGCCTTGAGAAAGATGGTAATACAAAGAAAGTCAACGCATTTGAGAGCACATTCAAAGGGATCGTCACAGATTTGTAGATAGAAGTGTGTTAGATATATCACAAACTGTGTTTCTAGATTGATGGTCCAATTTGATGTGCAACCCATGACAAAGTGCATTGTCTTTTATGTTGTTGTCTCTGTTATGCTGGCTCATAACGGTTTGTTATTATTTGTGTAACAATTTATTTCTTCTATTATTTTGTGGATTTGTTTTTAAGAGTCCAAATGAGGGTCTCGAATGGGATTTGTTTTTAATGTGACATGATGTATGTTTTTTATACAATAAATGTAGAAAGTCTCTAATGTGTAAATGTCTAATTGAATTTTGAGACATTGTGATATAGGATCATTTAAGTGTTGGTTCAGTCAAGGGACTGTTATTTTATACTAGTTGTGCACCAACCCCCACTGTATTCCAACTAACTATTCTACTTGATGGACAGAACGCTTCGGCACCTCAGTCCTGAGAGAGGAAGATGGGGATGTTATGGTTATTCATGGTTTGTGGTTGCCCTGCAATAGAGATGAGAACAATTGCCTTACTTGATCCATGGGGAGGGTGGGGAGGGTGATGGTTGCGAATGGTCACACGTGAACTGCTTCGAGATGTCTTTGAAAATCATTACATGGAATGTACAGGGGCTAAATTACCCTAGCGAGGTATACAATGTGCAGGCATTTCTTAAGCAGCAGCAGGTGTAGGTGGCCTTCCTGCAAGAGACACATCTAACCAAAATGAAGGGCAAGGCACTACACACTTATTGAGTGTCTAGGTGTATTATACCACATACTCAGCATATGCGAGGGAGGCATTAATATAGATTATTATAGATGGTAGATCACCATTGAGGTGGTGGATCCGGAGGGCAGTTACTTGCTTGTGGAAGGGGCAGCTGGATGGGAGGAACACTGCATTTCTTAATGTGTACACCCTGAATGTGTATTTCTAGACACCATGGCCCTGACACCAGATTACACACTACACCGCGGATAGCGGGAGGTGAGTTCAGCTGTGTAGTGGATGTATTTCTAGATAGATCACACCCTCCCCTGCCCAATGCCGCGCCATACAAGACTGGTAAGGTGTTCTCTGACTGGATGACACTGGGGTTTAGAGGATGTGTGGAGGCTCCGTCACCTCCTACTGAGGAACTACTTTTATTGCTAAAAATATTCCTATGCAACACAATGTTGCGGAGAAGCGTCCAGACAGCAGAGTCCCTGGTAAGAACACACTCAAACCATTGCTTACTAATGATGACACTCAATTGGTGCAAGTTCCGACCTTTAATCGTGACATTGAAACTTAACCCGGTATTATTGGAGGGCCGGTCTTCCGTGACATACTGGGAGACACTATATATCAATCTTTAATGAAAATGAGAGCACCTCCTCCTCTTGGTTGTTGGAGTGGAATGCCTTCAACGTAGTACTGAGAGGACACTGCATTGTCACAATGCATGGACTCCACACACAGCTGCACATGGACATTCAGAGGCAGGAGGGCCTCCTTTGGCACCTGGAACAGGTGCTGGGCAGGGGCCCTGCTGCTGAAGATAGACTGCGTGAGGAGCAAGAGACACTGTTAACGATGATTGAGTGCTTTCGTAAGTGCGTCTGCCGGTCCTGTATCACCAGAACCCATGACGAATGTGGTAAGTCAGGTAGTCTACTTGCTTGGCTCGCTAACCCTGAGAAGACGGGAGCACCCATACTGAGCATCAACAATAGACACAATGAGGTGGTCCACTCACAGCTAACAATTAGCCAAGTATTCTTAGAGTACTATCAGAAATTATACACACCTGGCAAAGTGAGCAGAGTGCAGTTGTTACAGGACTATGTCCTCAGTCCCAGACTGGGGTACCTACCGGCATTGGAAGTAGAGCCGCTGGGATTATATGGGAACAAGAAGTCAGGGGGTAATTAAGACCCCATCACATGGGAAAGTACCAGGCACAGACGGCCTCCCAACCAAATGGTATGCTTTATCCCCAGGCTAACAGCACTGTTTAATGTGGCCAGGGAAGCCAGCGAACTCCCACATAGCATGCGTGAAGTGCTGATCACTGCACTACCTAAACCAGGACACAATTTAGAATGAGTTGGATAATGTAGACCCTTCTCTCTATTAAACGTGGACTACAAAATCTTCAGCCGCATCCTACCTGATAGGCTAATACCTCGTATTCAGGGACTTGTCCACCCGGACCAGTCTGGATTTGTTCCCACACACAGCATGTTCTTAAATATCTGGTGGCTTATACAGGTGCTGGACCACCCTGCTGACTTCCCCCGACAGCCAGGGCATTGGCTATTGTTTTTGAGAAAGCCTTTGACTCCCTGTCCTGGGACTTCCTCAATGCAGCAATGACAGGCATTGGATTAGGCAGTGTATTGCCCAACTGGAAAAAAAACTGCTGTACACACATCCGACAGGCCGAGTGAAGTCTGGCACAATTATTTTGGACAGGTATAAGGTGGGCAGGGGCACCCAACAGAGTTGCCTGCTTTCCCCATACTGTTCTGTGGATCGACTTCTAGACAGCAATATACTAACAGCACTGGCCTCCCTGCACCCAGCGGTAAAGGTGTGGCTGATGCTCCCACTCTCGGTCATGGATAGAGTAGCCTTAACCAAAACGATTATTTTCCCCAGGCTGCTATACTACTTCACAGCCCTTCTCATAGAGATTCCTAGGAAGATTTTTAGGGAGATTGAAGCTCTGATTCTGAGTCTGATATGGGGTATAGGCAGTAGAAAGAGTTGCGTTAGCAGAATTGAGGTTCCCCAAGTCCAGTAGGTGGGTTGGCAGTCCGGAACTTGGAACTATTTTACCTAGTGGCCTAGTCACAGTGGGCAGTACACTGGCATAAATGCTGCTGTGGTGACCACCGAAATTAAAGTCCTGATTGCTCTGTGAAACAAAATGTGTTAGCTCAATTACTACTGAACCCAATGAGCTCACCTAGGCCACAAGAGGCAGAGATCATTGTAACAACTAAATGCTAAGTGTGGTGGCAAGAACTACAGCTCAACAGGACCCAAGTGTCCTATGCTAGGGAACTTTCGCTGCTACTCACCTTCCCCCATGGGGGCAATTTGAGGGAACTCAGGAACTGAATGGTGCCAGGCCTCACTAGTGTGGGCAACCCATACATAAATATCACACTGGTTGACTTTAACGGTCTGCAAGACCAGTATGACATCCCAGAGTGCCACTTCTTGCTTCACGGGAAACTCACAGGGGTGGTGTGATGATGGTGATGCATGGGATTGGCTGAACCCACAGTATTTTGAGGTCGGCAGTGCATTTGCCAAATATCAGGGCAATGGCATGCCACCTCGCTACTACAAAATGAGATGCTAGAGCAAGCATAAGTACATCTCAGCCCGCTACTGGAACGATTGGAAGCGGATCAGGAGACCCCTAATCTGATGTCACAAGGGTTGGGCATGGGTTGCCCCAGGGGCGATGAATTAGGAGCTGAATTGTACTACGTGGTCTGGGTGTGCTGCGTCCTCGCCGCCTACTGGTACATGGTGATGGAGGTGGTAGCGGTGGCCAATGCTACGCAAGAATACAGTATTAAGAAGGGAGGTGGACTGGGGGCTGTGTCTGGGGAGCTGGGCAGAGGCATGGACACAAGTTTTGGAGGACCTGCCGCAGGTGGGGAGGGATGGAAAAATTGTGAGGTCAAACGCAGGAGATCTGGAATTGCCCCGAGGTTCTCCAAGGCTTATGCTTGCAATGTGCACCTTGGCCACACTGCTGATAATATCCCCCTCTGGAGTGCTTCAGCCCCAAAAGACCGGGAGAATAAGGCACAGGCAACCTCACCCACAGTGCACACCCCAAGCGTCACTCCTGATCAACACAACGGAAATCCCCTCAACCTTACAGGGGTGGTTCTCAGTTTTCTTGGAGCGCCTTTCCCTTACGTGAGCTTTTGTTTATTGCGTGACAGAATGTTCCACCCACTTTTCTTGTTACTTTTGCGCCTGGTTTATTACTGATATCTTACATTACACCAGATACCCTCATATATTAGTGCATGCCACTGGGGATACTGCTTGTATCCTTACTGATGTGTAGGGGAGGGATGTAGCTTTACCTATGTTTGATGCATTTGTATTGCAAAAACTCAATAAAATTTGTTTTTTTACATATGACATTCTAAGATTCATACCTTATTTAAAACAGCTGGTTAAAATTTAACACCAAATACAATCAGGGGACCAGCCAACACTAACTAAATTGATACGGCCAATAAAAACCTACCCATAACACAAATTACATCCAGGAATCGCAAATCATATAAAACCTTATAGACTACAACCTAGTCTTTATACCACTTTTGATTAGAACAGGTTTTAAAAGTCTATGCCTAATTCCAATAAAATATAAACAAGCCAATAAAACATGCAATCTAGTGCATTGTGCTTTTAACCCAAGCCCACAATTAATTTCTTCATCCATCAGGGATTTTCCATGGGCTTGGATTGCAAATGCAGTATCTATCTCTAAACAAAATTTCAGTAGCCCTCTTCTCATTGCAGGATACTGTAACTCAGAAAGATAGGGGTGCACCGTGCAGTTCAGCTTTCTTAAAAACAATGTCGAACCCTTAAGATTTAGATATATCAATCTCTGTCTCTCAATTTTACGGCAATTTTTTCTATTATTTCTCTTTTTGTTAAAAGTAAGGAAGTATCACGTTTACAATTTTCTATGTTAAGGATATGGGCCAGGCTTTTGACACGCTCCCTAGTATCTCTTGCCCAGTGTAACTGAATCCGATAGATTTCCTTTGCACAAATCCTGGATACTTGTAATTTCAAGCCTGTCAGCTGTTTGTGCCAAAATCACAAGAATTTGAAACTCAAGTTTTACTATTCTAATAGTTCAATCCAACTTCTACTCTAATTGCCTGCCAATAGCACATGAAGGGAGACCTAATGGAGTTTTATGACAATTACCCTCTATTTTTTCCCAGACTTCCTTGAACCCAGGCCTCAAATTTCTGCCCCGTATAGCATATGTGGAGGGACCATACCTTTATATGCAGTGAACACTGGGGTTATTGAGGGGCCACCAAAGTCCCTTCTAAATTTCTTTAACCTTCCCACAGATAATAGTGGGCAAGTTTTTAAGGTGTCCAGGTGCATTCTCCAATGCAATTTTTTGTTAAAAAAGCATACCAAGGTATTTACGGGAAACAGTTTGTTCTACAACCTTTTCCCCTATGGACCAGGTAAAGAGCTAGATTGTTCTCCCTATCATCAAGATTTGTTTTCTCTTTATTTATTTTTAAATTATTTGCTTTACAGTAGTTATTAAATGCTTATTTTTTTTCTTTGAAACCCCACTTGGCTCACTACTAAAATAATGAGGTCATCAGCATATACTAAGCAAAATATGTGCCCTTCCTCCGTCTTTTGTAAGATCCCAGGCAAATAAGCAACATAAAGTGCGAACAGAGTTGGGGCAAGGACACATTCCTGCAGTAAGCCATTTTCATTTGGGATTTTACTTGCAAAAGCTCAAATAATATCTATCTCAACCTTGCCCCAGTTCCCCTTTTGTAGTTCCTTACACATCTAGTAAGCTTCTGGGGGATATACACACCACTTAATTGTTTTCATAGTTGTCCCCTAGTAACAAGGTCAAATTCCGATTAGAAATGGACAAAGCTCATTCTGGTTTTCTTTGCTTTCTTCCTATTGTCCAGAGAATAAAGAAATAATCGATAGCTGAATGCTCCCCTTTAAAATCCCCTTGCCCAACAGGTTTTAACTCATCTGTGTCATCCCAATTCTTCAAATATTGAAGGATCAGCTTTCCAAATATGTTAGCCCCCGCGTAAAATAAACCAAACATTATAGGGTCCATCACCCTTGATAGGTTTAAAGAAGCAATTGTCTTTTTTATCTCTGATTTTGCCAAATATGATTTAAATTCCACATGAGGTCTTTCGCACTCACCTGGAGGAAACACATTTTTGCTCCTATAAATCATAGATAAATCTCTAACCCCAACTTCTTCTCGCACCACAGAGCTGGGGCACTACTGTCCTTATCTGATTTTTCCTGGACCAGATTCCAAAATGTCTTAATGCCCTTGGAAACTAGCACTGTTATCATTTCGTCCTGATTTGCTTTATTACTTATTTTTCCTAATTGAATCAGTAGATTCAGCTTTGGTTTCTTAAAGTTTCTCTTGGCTTTTACCATTTAACGTTGAACCCTTATTTTGTCTGAGCTTTGACAGTTTCCTTTTAAATCCAGGCACTGTGAATTAAATCATGCAGGGGATTTGGTAGGCCTCATTATTGATGAAGGATATGTTTTTGTATTAGGAGAGACCACCAAGCAATCAATTGCTTTATTTACCATTATCACATACCAAGCTCTCAACTTGTTTCGGGTCTATATTTCTATATTCCTAGTCCTCTGAGAATTGCAAGTGAGCCAAGAGGGCAAGATGTTTTTCATTAATGTGCATTGTCAAGCGCTTAGGAAAATAAATCTTCAAGGGAAACACACACTTGCTTATTTTTAATCTCATAGTTAGTAGCCAATGGTCGCTATAACTGACACTTATTAGCTGAAAATTCTCACACAGCTCAAAGTACCACAGCTGTACAGGTACATAGGGCCTCACCGCCACCGACAGCCTGTAGGTGGCGGTCCTGTATCACTGCCAGCCACATTAGGATGGCAGTCAGTGTGTTGGCGGTCAGAAAGACTGACCGTAACACATCCGATGGGCTCCTTGAGCCCACCGGTGCGGCGAAGGGGGTTGTAGTCCCTACCATGGTGGCGCTGTCTAGGGCTTACAATGTCCCTTTATGCCCGCCTTTTCATGGCAGTTAACCTGCCATAAAAAGGCTGTCGGAAAGGGACTTTGAGGGCCTGTAGCGGGCCCCCCTTGCCCCCTGGCCCTCCGATGTGGGCACTGGGGGGAGGGGGGCACCTATGGTACCCCCTACATATAGCTTAAATGCAAGATTGTGCAGTTCCGTAGACAAGGTATTGTTACTTGTAGTCTGTCAGGTCAGTGGAGTATGCTCCAACAGGAGCAAATGCCCTCACACACCCCGAAAGGTGTCAAGCTGCATTATCTGGGCATGCTCCTCTTCGGACCGGTGCTGCAATGCCCGACGGACACCTGCGAAGGGGCTCTTTGACGGAGATCTTTTGGTTATGCCGTCTGATGATTGTCAGCATGTGGGGTGTGAAGAGTAGTGGGGTGAAAAAGGTGATTAAAATAGGTCTAGTGGTGCTGTGTTTGAGTAAACTTTACTAGTGAGGCTCACTGACCTAATCAAAAACAGTAATGCTTGTGTGGGATGCAATGGTCCTAAAGAGCAGTCGTGATTAATTTCTAAAACATGAGGTCAACAGGTTCCTTACCTACTTTTAGCCCCTAAGGGGTCTATCGGCAATTCATCAGGACCGAAGAAGAATAACCTACCCTAATTTGTGAGTGATTCTCCAAGTAATCAGTCATACCATAGGAAACAAAGTATGCTTCTAGCTTGTTTTATGAACTGACCCATTTGGGAGTCAGTTAGGGTCTCACAAGGACACAACAGAGTGAACGACTCACTCGCAACTCGTTTGTGGCGTGAGCATACTCCGACTCTGTCCCCCGCTTTATATCTGCCTGCCACGAAGTGCAGGGATATATGCAGTGTACCTATTTTGCATTGCAACGGGTGCTGCAGCCAGCAGCACCCTCACAATACAAAATATAGGCATTGCGACTGCCGTGGTGGTGGTCGCATTGTAATGCCTATGTTGGGACCGCCGACAGCCTTTCTGGTGGTCCCGATTTCTGAGAAGGTGTCGGGCAGACATAAGTCCGCCCGCCATCCTAATCAGTCCCATAGTCTATTGGCTATTTTAGATTACCCATAGGAAAGGTTTGTCTAACTGGAATGTCTCCTTTAAAGCATCCATTAAGACAAATAAAACCATCATCGGCTAAAGAATGTTTCATCTCACTTGCAATTCTCTGTGAAGTAATTTTGGGGGAAATGGCTAAGGGAATAATATATATGCAAGTCTGCCCGACATTGTAATAGGCCCCATGGTAAGGTGCAGCAGCACTGACCAACCCTGGGTTCACTGACAAAATATCGAGGTCAAAAATACCGACCTACAAAATTATCGAGACATAAATATTTGTTACATAAATAGCAACAACCTATATACTTAAAAAGGTAAGTACAAAAATATTGAAAAAAACTACTGTTTTCAATAATATCATTGTATTAAATATCGACATTTAAATATATGGAAATTACAATATTAAAAATCAAATATATTAAATACCAACATTAATATAATTTAAAAAATATTGAGGGCATGATTCCGATGTCGGACAGACCAGAGTCCGCCCGACATCGGGCTGGAATTGTAACCGAATGACCTCCTGTCATTGGGTACAGACCTGCAAGTAGGAAGCCACCGAACCCAGTTCGTTCGCATGCCTATACCTTTCAAAGAGAGCATACATTAAGAATGGATTGCATGTTCTCATTGAAAGTGCAGGGGTGCAGTTCATCCCTGCACCCCGTGGCAGGCATCATAAGGTGCCTGCCACAGGGTCCAGGGATCAAGGGTACCCCCTAGGCCACCATTCGGCAGCCTCGCACCAATGGGGGCCCTGCTGGGGGCACCCAAAGACAGTTTCCCACTGCCTTTTTGTGCCAGAAAGACCGGCACAAAAAGGCAGTGGGAAACTGCCATTGTCCTCCCTCGGCCAGAAAGAGCCAGTCGGGGGAGTACTTAAGGGTTTCCGGATGGCGGACGGGCACTCCAAGCCCGTTGTAAGCCATCCGGAAAACTGAGTTGGATTCCTCTCCGATTGAGCCCATCAAAATGGCTCAGTTGGAAAGGAATCCGAACGGCTCATTCCAATGCGGGCAGGAGGGCTCCGACCGATGGTGGGAGCCCTTCCTGCCTGCATCGGCATCTGCCCCTAAATATTATAATAATATAACAAATATATATATATATATATTACCTACTGGCGGTTGCCAGTAGGTAGTTATAGTTAGGACCTATTATCCATAGGAAATCCGCAACATACTATGTGGAACAACTTTGGCGCCGGTTGACGAATCTTCGCGAAATTTTCAAAACTGGTGGGGCGCTCCGGTCCGCTCCTATCCTAAAAGTCTCGGGGTGATTCGTCAAGCCGGGGCTGAGAAAAAAGGGGGGTTCCAAAACGTGTTTTCCCCATGCAATTTTCCATAGGAACCTTTAATCGCAGCTACAGCCCGAACTGCTGAACGGAATTACACCAAATTTGGCAAAAAGGTAGCCCTTGGTTCAGAGTCGTGTCGTTTGGTTAAATGGTACAAATCCGTTCAGTAGTTACTGAGAAAATCAAATGTAAAATCATAGATATATCTATGGGCGCTGTGGATCCGCGCACCCTGCCGAGCACAAGCTGTATGCTAATTGGCTGTCAACACTCCAAACCAGGAAGTGTTGGCAGCCATCTTATGCCTCGGTAGAACCGAGGCACAAGAAAACAGAAGAAAAACGCGCAGAACTCAAAAAGGGGGCAGGGTAGAAACACCCGGACCGCCTGGCCTGCTCAGGGGGTCCCACAAGGAACCCCCAAGGCCCCGCCAAATTTTTTTTTTTTTTAAATCGACAAAATTCGCGCTGGGTGCACGGATCCAGCCGATAGAAAAAAAAACGAAGCGCGGACTCCCGCGCTTCGTTGCTAACTAGCCCACGGGGGGGGGGCCAAGTCCCGGGGCCTGCACATAAAAAAGTGTGGGGGGGGCCAATCCCCCCACACTGCCCCAGGGACCGCCAACCCCGGGGCAAACATGAATAATTGTGGGGGCACATGGCCCCCCGCTGCCTCGGGGACCGCCACCCCCGAGGCTGAACAGTATAATGTTGGGGGGCCTCCAAGGCCCCCCGAAGCCCGGGGACTACCACCCCCGGAGCTCGACTCCATTGTGATTGCGGGGGGCACTATTTTTTAAAATAAAATATCTTGTGTGGGGGGCTCAAGGCCCAACTTAAAACAGACACAGGGAATGTTTACACAGTGGGGAAGGGAGGAGACGGGGCCTGAGGTGACGTGTGAAAACACGCCCAGTGGCGCGTTTTAAGTTGGGAAAATAATTCCCCTTCAATCCTGAGAGCCCCAGGGGGCCAACTAGCCCACCAGGTGCTTCCAGTAAGCGCCACTGCGCTGTGTTTCTGAGAGGTGGCCCAGGCCGTGCCCCTTTTTACACCTCTCTGCAACGCAGCTCTGTGGCGCTTACTGGAGGTGCCTAGTGGGCTACTTGGACCCTAGGGACACTCAGGATTCAAGGGGACTTAATCTCCTAAATTAAAACGGACACAAGGCGCGTTTACACAGTGGTGAAGGGAGGGGATGGTGTAAGAAAGTGGCTCTATATATACTGGACCAAAGTAAAATCAGCGAAACTACGAATTCCGATTTACTCACCTGTTATCAGGAGAGACCTCAGTGCTACATCTTTGAGCCCAGTACTGATCCTGAAAAGTAATTCTAACCGTACTTACCAGTAACTTGAATTTCCTTCCACAGCATATCATTGCCTGCTTTTTGCTGAAAAAGTTTCTGTGTTGATTTTTTAAACTTACAAATATTCCTCTAAAATCAGCTGAACTACGAATTCCTATTTACTCACCCGTTATCAGGAGAGACATCAGTGCTGCATCTTTGAGCCCAGTACTGATCCTGAAAAGCAATTCTAACCGTATTTACCAGTAACTTGGATTTCCTTCCAAAGGCTAACATTGACTGGTTTCACTTGGAAATTCGTCTAAGTGTGGAGTTTTGGAACTTTAAAATATTCCTCTAAAATCAGCCGAACTATGAATTCTGATTTACTCACCTGTTATCAGGAGAGACCGCAGCGCTGCATCTTTGAGCCCAGTACTGATTCTGAAAAGTAATGCTAACCGTACTTAACAGTAACTTGAATTTCCTTCCATAGGATATCATTGCCTGCTTTTTGCTGAAAAAGTTTCTGTGTCGATTTTTGAAACTTACAAATATTCCTCTAAAATCAGCCGAACTACGAATTCCGATTTACTCACCTGTTATCAGGAGAGACCTCAGTGCTGCATCTTTGAGCCTGTACTGATCCTGAAAAGTAATTCTAACTGTACTTACCAGTAACTTGAATTTCCTTCCATAGGCTAACATTGACTGGTTTCACTTGGAAATTCTTCTAAGTGTGGAGTTTTGGAACTTTAAAATATTCCTCTAAAATCAACCATACTACGAATTCCGATTTACTCACCTGTTATCAGGAGAGACCTCAGTGCTGCATCTTTGAGCCCAGGAAAAGTAATTCTAACACTTATAAATTAACCAAGGCACTCTCCGTGCAGTACTCTAATCATTCAGTCAGTATCCAAGTATTCATGCAGCGAGCCAGGCACTAGCACATGGACTGCCTCAAACGCCTATCCACTATGCATGCAGTCCTCTAACCACCTACACACTTGTCTTTTACACCTTCAATTCCCCAGTCAGTATCCATACACTTCCAGCAAACACCCTGTCACTCCCCTTGCACTCCTCTAGTGACCCATTCAGCACCATGTACTAATCCATGCGCCAAAACCCAACCACTTATAAATTCACCCAGGCACTCTCCTTGCAGTACTCTAATCATTCAGTCAGTACCCAAGTACTCATGCACTGAGCCAGGCCTTAGCACATGGACTGCTTCAAACCCCTATCCACTATGCATACAGTCCCCTAACAAACCAACACACTTATAGTTCTGCACTATTACATTCAACAACAAAAAATATATTTCAGTTTCAATATTTAAAAAACATTTTTATTTCCATTTATATTAAAAATATGTAATTTAAAAAATAAAATATGAAAAAATAAACAGTTAAAAAACTGTAGAAGTGCGTCTGGACAGATCTACCCAACGCAGGAGTTTCCGTATAGAAGCTGCCACGACTGATCCTGCAGTGTAAGAAGGTTTACAGGAGGAGCAGGCCTGAGGACCCTTGGCGTCAGCGGTGGAGAGCTGAAGCCCAAGCGAAAGTGCAAGTAGGGGGGAAGCGGGTGGGGGTTGATCTACTCAATGGGAACGAAACTGCCACAGAAGGGGACCGGCTGCCAGGTTTTGACATTCATGGGGTTATATGATGTGATGTGAACGAGTCTGGACAATACGCTTAGCGGATGGCAAGAATTTATATGTTCATTGTGATGTGAGTGGGCGGGGATGGGAGTTGGTTCATCCCGTGCATTTCTAGCATTTCAGGGGGGGAGAGAGGCACTCTTACATGTTTGGGAGTGGGTAGTTTTGAATCCACGGGCAGGGGTGCAGGGAGGGGGGCGGCTGTTGAGGGGCTGGGAGGTGGGGGGTTTGATCGGGTCTTATCTTAGGGACTGGGGGTGATAAGGGGGGTGGGCTCCAGGAGGCCTGGATTTTGGGAAAGTTTTTTCGTTTTTGAATATGTTATTGGTCAGCAATGTGATAAAGTGTTTCGAGAGAATACAGTGGCCAGGGTCAGCATTGGATGGCAGACGTTGAGTGGGCGAATTCAAACTTCTCCTTGCCTAGCGATGATCCGAATGTGGGGAAGTGAGGTGATACATAGCAATGGGGGCAGATAGAGACCGAACTCTTTCTATAATGTCCTGGAATGTCAATGGTGTCGGCGATAAGATCAAGCGAGGGATAGTCCAACAGTACCTTAAGAGGCATTCACCCGATGTGGTCTTGCTGCAAGAGACACATCTGGTAGGTCAAAAAACCAAGGCCCTCACTAGGTGGGGATACAAACTTCTGATACACGCAGACTATACCACGGGCTCTAGGGGAACGGCTATTTTGGTTAAAAAAAACACGCCCCTCATAGTACATAAGACATGGGCGGATACCGGAGGATGCTTCGTGGGGGCCGAGGCCCAATGGGAGGGAAAGAAAATTAATATCCTCTCGGTGTATTTACTGCCCGATCTGGGCAGGCTGGCATTGGAGGAACTGGGGCGGAGGCTGACTGGTCTCCGAGAGGTTGCACTTATTATGGGGGGGTGATTACAATATGACCTTAGATGACACTGTAGATCGCCACCCACTGAAATCAAGGGAGAAATCTAATGATCTAATGGCTGACTTTGTACAAGCACTGGGTTTGATGGATATGGGTCACGCACAACTATTCACGTATTTCTCTAGTGTTCATCGTAGTTTATCACGTATCGACTATTTCCTCACATATCTGCCTTTGATAGGTAACTTCGCCCAATATAAAGTTCTACCCAGGGGCATCTCGGACCATTCCCCAGTCTGGATGGAATATACGCATTGGGAACGAGTAGCACGCACCACCATTGTCCTTAATCCATGGCTCCTACGTGTACCAGATATCAGAGTAGAACTCCGCACGCGAACGGACAACTATTTTACTGAAAATGTGGGCTCTGTCGAATCCACACAAGTAATCTGGGAAGCGTACAAAGTGGTTCTTAAGGGGCAAGCTCTGTCTTTAAAGAAGGGCTACATCACCAAGCAGCGTCAACTCTTGGCCCAGGTAGTGTCCAACCTCATTGAACTAGAGCGTGAGCATTCACAAGATCCCTCACCAGCCACAACTCATAGACTCCAACTGAAGCAAGATGAATACAGGATAAAAACAAGGGAACAGATGGTGGCGAAACATAATGCCACCCAATGTAGACCCTATGAACTTGGGGATAGGGCCGGCAGGACACTAGCGTGGCTGGAAAGGCGCAAGCAGGGGAATAGGTGGGTACATAAACTGACGACACCGAGAGGCGAGGTAGTGCTGCATCCACAAGACATAGCAGAGAAGTTTGCTGATTATTTTGAAACGGTATACTCCCCATCCACAGGCTACACAACGGAGGACTCTCGTCGGCTTCTCCTCGATAGCCGGGTGCCGAGCCTCTCGGAGGTGGAACGAGAGACCCTGGAGGCCGACCTTTCGAACGATGAAATAAGCAAGGCCCTAGGGCAAATTAAGTCAGGTAAGGCAATGGGGCCTAACGGCATCCCGATAGAGTTTTTGAAAGCCACGGTCTCCTTGACTGTGCCACACCTGAGAGCCATGTACGAAGAAAGTCTAGAGGGGGGCATTTTGCCAGTGGACCAGCGACTAGCCGCCATCGTGGTCATCCATAAACAGGGTAAGCCACCAGATGAATGTGGCTCCTACAGGCCAATTTCGCTGATTAACGTGGAGACAAAGGTGTTGGCAAAAGTCGTGGCGAATAGATTGCGGACAGCCATTACATCTTTGGTCCACCCAGACTAATCTAGCTTTATGCCAGGGAGAAATATGGCACTTAATATACGGCGTCTTCACAATGTGATGGCTCGTAGGCAATATATTGAAGAAGATGCGGCGGTGCTATCTCTCGATGCTTCCATGGCATTTGACTCTATTGAGTGGCCATATCTTTTCGAGGTCCTGGGAAGGGTGGGACTGGGCCCCAAATTCATAGCCTTGAGGAAATTCGATTTTCGATCTCGATCGTATTGACCCACCATTCTGTAAACCGCCGCCATTTTGTGTTGCCCTCACTCAGGCAGCACGGCAAACGAGGTCTTTTCTGCTTTTCCTGCAATATTGTGTCAAAATAGCCTTCTGCCTCTGTTTACAAAGCTGGTGTTAGGGACTGGCCGAGTACACTAATCCCTGTCTGGTTTCCCTGATCCCTGTCTCAACTATCTGTTGGTTCACACTATTCTCTTCTGACTTTATCTTATCTTCTGACCTTCGCTGTCTTCTGCTCGTATTCTTTCGTTTCACAACTGTCCTCCAAAATACTATCTCGCCACCTGCGAGTCAGCTACGGACACGTTAATAGATTAACCCGTAAGGAGGAGCGACAAACACAGTTGAAGGAGAGGCTTCTTCGGGTTACTCGATACTTTGTTTTTCAATCTTCTCTATTGGCTCTATCCTATCTTAAACTTCCCTCATTGGTTCTTGATGTGTATGTTAGGTGTGTTTTCTGGTTAATGTATATGTCACCTATGTACTATAAAAAATTGTACGCCACGGAGTGAAGTGGCAGTCTCCTGAGAACATACCGTGTGTACTTCTAGGACAACTGTACTAGCTGCAGCTAATAAAATCTGATCTTTTACGCCGACAGAGTGTCCCCGTGTCTCTGTTAGCTGAAGCAGGAGAACCCAGGAGATTAAGGCGTACCCTGCGCCGACAGACCCAAAAGGTTCTGGTTCTTCAACTGGCGCCCAACGTGGGGCGATTTCAGAGGTAGTGGTTCTGCCTGAAGGTCGTGAGGAACCCCGCAAGAAAATTCTGGAGGAATCGCGAGCCACGTCAAGCGACCCCTGTATGTCGAAAGTGGTCAGAAGGTCTTTTGCAGCATGGTTACTCCTTCCTGACGGCTACTGACGACTGCTGCCCTGACTGCCGCCCTGCCTTGGCCCTCTTTTTGGTGATGTATGGTAAGGCGAGACGATAGACGGGCCTCTGTTGGTGTAAGAAGACATCTTAGTTAAGTATTGGTGGGTCGCTCCCACATTGGTTCTTTGGTTCTTTGGTTCTTTGGTCATTTGGTTCTTTGGTTTTTGGTTCTTAGGTTTTTTGATTCGGGTATTGCAATAACCGCAGCCGAGGGGTAAGTACCTTTGTGCTGTGTTGAGTAATTAAACCCCCTTGATGTTTGTGAACAGTCCAGTGAAATAACGATGCCTGGTCTGACTAAGTTTAGGAAACTTTGTTGCTTTGGTTGTAATAGGGATTCCTGGATGGAGGACTCTTGTCCGATTCCTTCAGTTGGAACTCCCACTTATGAGATCTATTCTAAACATGGTGTTGGCCCCATTGCCTTTAACGAGGCATGGATCCGATACACGAATTATGGTGTTTTAAAATGGCCAGAAAATGGTAGTTTTGAGCCTGACATACTAGATAATTTGGAAGCTATTTTATTTAACCCCTTGAGTGCCCCACCCTTTCCACGCCCTGTGCTGGGCGTTTCATTAGCGGGCGGGGCTCATGACGAGATAGTCTCGTCATGGGCACAGCGCAACCGCGGCCCATGACGAGACCATCTCGTCATGGGCACTCAAGGGGTTAAAAGGAAAGCCCGGCCGGCAATGTTTGACTCTTTCCGCCTTTGGCGTAAGGAAGCCAAACAGAGAAAAATTAAGCAAGAAAAACGAGATAGGAAAACACAGGGTATGACAATTATACAGGCTGCTCAACAATTTAAAGATGATGAAGTCGATAATGCGATGGAAATTTCAGAGAGACAGCATCATATGGCGATAGATAAATGCTATCCAATGTTGCCAGCTTCCCCTTCCGATAAAAGAAAGGATTCAGAAGAAGATCCCTTGATGTCTCACTTATTGAGATTGCCTCCGCCCTATGTACAAGGTGCTAATGCACCCCCGTTGTTTCAGCCTGCTCAGCCGCCAGCTGCGCCTCCGCTTGCTCCGGCTCTTCCACATTTGCCCCCTCAAGAATTGGCGCCTCTGCCAGCTTTGCCTTCGACTCCTTTGCCTTCATCTTCTTTGCCCTCTGCTCCCCCGGTAATTACCGATTCCTTTTCAATTAGTTCGCCTAATACTTTGTCCCCTATCCTTATGTCCAATTCTCCGTCTATGCGTAAACGACTCACAGATACGGTCTCTGGTCTTTTATCTCCTTTCTTTGAGGCTTTAAATGTGTCTCCGGCTTTTTCTAAGACAGTCTCGTAGTCAGTTCCCAGCTTCCGAAGAACGAGAAAGGTTAAACTCTCTCGCTCGTAAATGGATTGAGAAGGGTCCCCAGTATAGTGTGCTCGACATTATGCCTACCTTCTCACAGTGGAATGTGCCTACGCAGAGATATGTTTTTAATGTCATGTGTGATACTCTCGTTAAAGGATGGGAGGATATGGATTTGGGTTTGGTTCCTCAGGGTCTGTTAGATATTCAGGCTGATTTTGATAAGGGTCTCATTGTGGGTTCCAAGGTTGAGGACGCCGTAAAGCGACTTGTTACCTTTAGAACCTAATTTACCTCTCAGACTTTTCTCGACTCTGATCCCTCAGTTAAGTTGACACTGAAAAATTACCCAATGAGAGAGGTTCCCCCAGTGTGGAGAGAAGAGGTTCCAGCAGCAGGTGCTAATCTAGCTATTCCTGCTCACTTCCAGCGTATATGGGTACATGTTCCCTGGAAAAGATCTGAAGTTTTGGCTCTTAAACAGTCTCTACCGGATCCTCGTAAGAACCCTGCAGGTTATTATAAAGAATTGTCACAGACCGTTGATGCCTGTATCATGAATTTAGCAGACATTGACATGTTGATGGGGAATGTAGTCCCACAAGCATTATGGGCTAAAATTCGTAAAGAGAATCATGCCCAAGAATTAGGTGGAGATTGGGATGCTATAACTGCCGCAGATAGAGACCAAGTGGGTGGTGCGAAGCCTGATGCTTTGATTTCAGAACTCCCTGGTAGGATTATTACATTAATGAAAACGATGATGCCTGCCTTGAGAGTTAACTGGGATAAACTAGCCGCGTGCAAACAGAAGAAAGATGAGTGTCTCCGATTTCTTCACTCGTTTCGAAGAGACATTCATTGATCACAGTGGTCAGGATATGACTACGGAGGGTGGACAGCGATTATTTGTAGATAAGTTCGTATTCAACCTGCTTCCCGAGCTGTCACACAAGTTAAAAGACTCCGAGAGTTCATGGGCTGTTTCTTCTTCAGCCCAGATATTGGCTACTGCTCAATATTATGAAAATAGGGATAAAGAAGAAAAAGATAAGCAAGAGAAAAAGACTAAAGAATTGAAAACTAAGGTTCTCTTGCAACAGGCTTATCCACCTCGTTATGCTCAGCCCCAGTTTCAACAGCCTCCACAGTTTCAGAGGGTATATCAAAAATCTGAGCCATATATTCCGCGACCTTTGTTAGGTCCTAATCAATGTGCCTATTGTAGGGAGGAAGGTCATTTTAAGAATAGTTGTCCGGTTTTATTGCAGCGCAATGGCACACCATCTGCTTCACAAGGTCGTGGTGGCCTCCAGTCAGTAAACAGAGGTCGAGGTATGTTGACTCAAGAACAGCATTCCCTTCCTCCCCCTAATTCCGTGAACTACTTTGATCAGCAAAACGTTCGGTCTACACAGTACTACAATGAGGATTGTTATGTTGAAGGCGATAATGAAGGTCTTCATGCTAACTAGGACAGCCATGGACAAAGTAAGGGAGTTGTGTCGATTCCAGTAGATCAGAATGGACCTTATGTTAATGTCACTACAATGGGTGTTTCAGAGCCATTTCTTTTAGATACTGGTGCGATGAGAAATTCTATCATTCATTCAAAACTCCCTGGGGCACCTTTGTCTGGCTTAACGAATGTATCTGTAGGTTTTTCTGGCGCCCCAGTTCGTAATCCGGTCTCTGGCCCTTTGCCTATTTCAATTGGCCCTTATGATTTGGAAGCTCCGCTTCTTTTGACGAATGGTTGCGGCGAGAATCTATTGGTCTTAGATCTACTAAAAAGAATACATGCCACAATATCTTGTTCTCCTTCTGGTGTATATCTTACTCCAGGACAGAGATTGACTTCTCCAATATATTTGTCTAAAGATCAATTACCACCTGAATTGCTCTCTCTTCCTGCGACGCTTTGGGCTACGGGTCCAAATGATGTTGGTTGTCTTGAGATCCCACCGTATGTTGTTACTCTCAAGCCCAATGCTGAATTGCCACCCGTTCCTCAATATAGAATTTCCACTGAAGGTGAAAGAGCGCTTTTGGAAATCATTAATGATTTGATTCAGAAGGGAGTAGTTGAGGAAACGAAAGGAAACATATGTAATAGCCCTATTCTTCCTATTCTTAAACGCACTGATCCTTCTCAGCCTCCTGTTTATCGATTTGTGATTGATCTTCGGGAGGGAAACAAAATTGTTGTACCACAGTTTCCTGTTGTCCCAGATATCACTGCGCTGTTGACAATGATACCTTCCACAGCGGTTTGGTTTTCTGTTATCGATCTGAAAAATGCTTTCTTTAGTATTCCCATTGCCGAAGAAAGTAGAGATATTTTTGGCTTCTCTCTTGGAGGCCGAAGCTTCCGGTTCAAGCGCGCACCTCAAGGCTATTGTGAAAGTCCTTCTATTTATAGTCAAGCTCTGAAATGTCATCTTGATGCTTTTTCTTGATGCTTTTTTGGTGCTGTTCTTATTCAGTACTTGGACGACTTGTTGATCGCTGCTGATTCAGAGGAGATATGTAAGAATGTGACGGTTGCATTATTGCGACACTTGTCCGATCTTAATCATAAGGTTTCACCTTCTAAGCTACAATATGTTCGTCGAGAGGTTACCTACTTCGGTCATATCTTGTCAAAGGAGGGAAGACAACTAACCCCAGAACGTATCCAAGCAACTGCGCAAATGTCTGTGCCATCCACACAAAGAGAGGTACGTGCCTTCCTGGGCATTACTTCCTATTGTAGGCAGTGGATCCCTAACTTCTCTCTGTTGGCCAAACCTTTGTTGGCACTCACTTTGAAAGATACGCCTCAGCCCCTTCCGTGGACTGATGAATGTCAGAGGAGTTTTGCTGACTTACATGCTGCTCTATGTTCTGCTCCTGTACTAGGTACTCCTGATTATAGTAAACCTTTTACGCTCTATGTTCATGAAAAAGAAGGTTGTGCGTTGTCAGTCTTAACGCAGCGATTTGGAGACAAACAGCGGCCATGTGCCTATTTTTCGGCTACGTTAGATCCAGTAGCTAAAGCATTGCCTAGCTGTCTTAAAGCGACAGCAGCAGCAGCTATTTCCATTCGTCAGTCGGCTGGAGTGGTGCTAGATAATACTCTCATTGTTATGGTGCCACATGCAGTGGATACTTTGCTAAACAGAACAAAAACACAGCATCTTACGATTGCCCGTTTGACTGGATATGAGCTGACGCTTTTGGCTAGTCACGTACACATCATACGATGTAACACTTTAAATCCAGCTACTTTGTTGCCTCTTCCAGAAGAGAAAGGTGTTCAAGAACAACATGATTGTTTCCTCCGTACTGAGGAAGAGACAAAAGGTAGAATTGACTTAACAGATACGCCATTAGTGAATCCGGATGGAACGCTATGGGTAGATGGTTCTTGTTTTAAGCTCCTTAATGGAGAGACAACTTCAGCTTATGCGGTTACTACCTTGCATACAGTCGTGGAAACAGCACGCATCAGACATAACTCAGCTCAGGCAGCTGAACTGATAGCCTTAACCAGAGCGTGTGTGTTATCCAAGGGAAAAAGAGTGAACCCGTATACCGATAGCCAATACGCTTTTGGTGTAGCGTTCAATGTTGGAAGTCTGTGGAAAGAAAGGGAATTCCTTACTTCCCATGGCACTAAGATACAACATGGTCAGTTGGTAACTGACCTTCTTGAGTCACTTGCTTTACCTACCCAGATAGCAATTGTGAAGTGTACTGCGCACAAGAAGATTACTGACGATGTTGGTCGTGGAAATGCATTTGTGGATGAGGTAGCTAAAAAGACAGCCAGAGATGCAACAAGTCGCATGTATGTTGCGGGCCCTGCAAATTGGGTCAGGGAAAGAGGAATGTATGAAGACACAGTAGAGAGTGTGAGATCAATTCAAGAAGAGGCTACAGAGAAAGAATTAAGTAAGTGGAAAGAAAGTACAGGAATGTTAGATGAGATGGGTTGTTGGGTGGAATTGTCAGAGCACCAACGTTGGCTGTTACCAGACGCCTATGTACTACCTGTAGTTACTATGGCGCATGGTCCAGCCCACCTAAGTGCGAAAGGAATATGTAAGCTTTTGGCTTCAGTGTGGCAGAATGAGGGAATACCGAAGTGTGCAGAAAATGTAGTGAAACATTGTATCATTTGCCTAATGTACAATCCGGGAAAGGGAACCCAAACTCCAGCAGTTCATTTTGCTCCTCCGACCTATCCATTTGAGGTGTTGCAAATCGATTACATTCACATGGAACGATGCAACAATCTCAAATATGTTCTAGTGGTGGTATGTGCCTTTTCCAGATGGATAGAGGCATATCCCCTGAAAGACAATACTGCTCTTTCCACAGCCAAAATACTTTTAAAGGAGTTTTTCCCTAAATTTGGGTTGCCGCGCATTGTCTGGAGTGACAATGGGAGTGAATTTGGGGGCCAAGTCATGCAAAAAGTTTGTGCGGGTCTTGGCATCAAACAAAAATTCCATGCGGCAAACCATCCATAGTGGAGTGCTATAATGGCACTCTAAAGTTTAAACTGGCTAAAATGCAAGCCAGTACAGGCCTTAGTTGGCCCGATGTCCTACCTTTGGCTCTCTTATCCACCAGAACGGCTGTGCATTCTCGTTTGGGACTTAGCCCTTATGAGGTTGTTTTTCGGACGCCCAGCTAATGTATGGGGAGTCCCTCGCCCTAAAAAGTACTCTGATATACCATACCCGATGTTGATTGATTATTTGCATGACATCACAACTAAATTGCGTATTCTTCATCAACAGGTTCAGAGCGCTTTGCCCGAGGCCTCCACAGACTCAGGTCATTCCATCCAACCAGGTGACTGGGTCTGTGTGAAGAATTTCCAAAGGACGAAGAATTTGGAGCCTCGCTGGAGAAAGCCTCATCAGGTGCTATTAACAACCCGTAGAGCAGTGAAAGTTGAAGGAAAGAAGAATTGGATTTACGGTGTGCACTGCAAGAAGGTGCCTTTGCCTTTGCCTTTGGATCAGTGGGTCCGCAAGGGTATAAGAGACTCTGAAAGCGAGAAGGTTCCTCATTTTGTACCATTTAGTGATGCACACTTGAATGGAACATTGTCAGAGAAAGAAAGCAACAACATTCTCCAGGAAGCTGTACCACCGCACCTTCGTCTGAATACCACAGATCCACGAACATTGTTTCAGGATCAGACTGTACCTGATAAGGCTCGTTATAATTTGAGATCTAGACCGAATAAGAAAACTTGAGATTCTCTCTTCCATGTAGTTTCTATCCCGGTTGCAGGGTCACGGTAGGAGTCTTGGTTGTGACCTGAGTAGTGGCAATAGGTCTGCAGGACGTGCAGTGTCATAGGACGGCAGATAATCATAACCAAGTGATTGAGGAAGATTGCCGTGAGCATCCACTTAGAAGATGGATACTACATTAGGAGAAAGAGAGAGAAAGGAAAAAATGAAAAACTACTGTAAAATAGTATATAGTTGTTGTGGTATAACCTTATGTATTTTCATATTATTGTGTATTTTAATGGCGTGTATAGGTTGGATTGTTCATGCTATGCAGCAAAAAGTTGTCCCTTCTTCTATCACTGTGCCTTCTTATTCCATTTCTTTTTCATACACTTCCTCAACATGAACTGATTCGAAGAACCGAATATTACAATAACTCCTTTATCCAGTTATTACATCAACACCAATTAGTGATTAATACAACCGACTGTTGGGTGTGTGGACTAATGCCCCATGCCACAGAAAAAGGGATGCCATATTTAGTCCTTCCGTTCTCTTATGAAGGTTCTGCTTGGGCTTATTTTGTAGTTTTCTCTAATGCCTATCAAAGCCGATTTAAACGACCTGTCAGTTCTTATATTGGTGGACCAGATTCCAGTCATAGTTCGTTGATAAAGGGAATGGTAGCTATGGCTAAAATCATGGAAAATAGTAAAATTTCTATCGATGAGAGAAAAGCATATACTAATTGGAACGTCACTCATTATATCACTAGCCTTAGTGATAAGGTTAAACAAGGAAAATCTCCACCAATTTGGACTATACCTCTTCAAGGCAATTTCTGTTTGCAAATAAATGGTCACACTGCTGACACCGAACAGAGTAAAATCTTTTGCTCCCACACGTACATCCATTCATCTCAGAATTCGCCGCCGTTAGTACCATCTCAGGGCACGTATTTCATCTGTCATGATAGAGCCTATACATGGTTACCGACTGGTTTTTCTGGAACCTGCTATATAGCTTTCCTTCTTCCCCCTACATATACTGCTTCTTCAAATTTTCATAAAAACAGATATGGCAGAGAGATTATTGATTCCAAAGACACAGCAGGACAAGAGGGAGGAGACTTCCTAAAAGGATTTCTTCCTTTTTGGGGTCCTATGGCAAACAGTAGGAATATGAGGCAACTGGTTCGTGTAGTAGAGACTACCATAGACATCACTGTAGGAGCTTTGAGTAATTACAGCGGAACTACAGGCGGATTGTCTTATGACATTACAGAATCAAGTTGCCTTAGATATTATTCTTGTAGATCGTGGTGGAGTCTGTAAATTGATCAAATCAAGTTGCTGTATTTATATACCTGATGACGCTCCAACAGTACACCAGGCCATCTCTAAATTACACATAATCTCCGAGTCGATTCATCAGGACGAAGGAGATTGGTCATTATTGGGGTGGTTTTGGGGACTACTGTCCAAGTGGGGTTGGAAGGTATTAACATTCCTTGGAATGGTTTTGGCCATCATTTTCTCTTGTTGTCTCTGTATGCACTGTGGTCCCGCCATTTGTGACCTTTGTGCTACTATGTGCATCCCAAACCCTAAGTCACAGAGAACAGAGAATATCAAAATGATGTTGCAACAACAGCTTGATGACCTCATGACCATTGACATCGACTCAGATTAACATGAGTCCGTATGTTATTGCCTGAGTTCTGGCAAAAGGAGGGTCTGAGGAAATTCGATTTTCGATCTCGATCGTATTGACCCGCCATTTTGTAAAGCGCCACCATTTAGTGTTGCCCTCACTCAGGCAGCACGGCGAACGAGGTCTTTTCTGCTTTTCCTGCAATATTGTGTCAAAATAGCCTTCTGCCTCTGTTTACAAAGCTGGTGTTAGGCACTGGCCGAGTACACTAATCCCTGTCTGGTTTCCCTGATCCCTGTCTCAACTATCTGTTGGTTCACACTATTCTCTTCTGACTTTATCTTATCTTCTGACCTTCACTGTCTTCTGCTCGTATTCTCTCGTTTCACAACTGTCCTCCAAAACACACATACTATCTCGCCACCTGCGAGTCAGCTACGGACACGTTAATAGATTAACCCGTAAGGAGGAGCGACAAACACAGTTGAAGGAGAGGCTTCTTCGGGTTACTCGATACTTTGTTTTTCAATCTTCTCTATTGGCTCTATCCTATCTTAAACTTCCCTCATTGGTTCTCGATGTGTATGTTAGGTGTGTTTTCTGGTTAATGTATATGTCACCTATGTACTATAAAAAATTGTACGCCACGGAGTGAAGTGGCAGTCTCCTGAGAACATACCGTGTGTACTTCTAGGACAACTGTACTAGCTGCAGCTAATAAAATCTGATCTTTTACGCAGACAGAGTGTCCCTGTGTCTCTGTTAGCTGAAGCAGGAGAACCCAGGAGATTAAGGCGTACCGTGCGCCGCCGCCCCAAAAGGTTCTGGTTCTTCAGCCTGGGTAAGACTCCTGTATAATGGGGTGCTGGGACAGCTGAGAGTGAATGGTTTCACATCTAGGACTTTCGAGCTGTGGAAAGGTACTAGACAGGGGTGCCTGCTCTCCCCGCTGATATTCTGCCTAATGCTGGAGCCCCTCGCAGACTGGGTCCGTAGAGACATGATGATACGTGGGTTGCGTTGGACAGAGGGAGTGGAAGATCGAAACTCTCTTTACGCGGATGATATACTATTATAACTAGTTTCCCCATACAAATTGATCAGAGTAGTGCTAGACATATTTACGAACTTTGGTAAATATTCGGGATACGCGATCAACTGGCGCAAGTCTGTCTTGTTTATGTTGCGGGGTCAAGCTCCCCGCCTGCCGGCAGAATGCGCTGTAGCTGTCGCAACGGAGGGGTTTCGCTATTTGGGGATATTTGTCATATCGGATCCGGACTGCTTTTACAGCTCCAACTTGGCCCCACCTTTGGCTCGGTTACGAGCAGACATGAAACGCTGGAGCACTTTGCCTTTGATGTTGGTGGGGAGGGCGGCACTTTTAAAAATGTTAGCCCTTCCTCGTTTTCTCTATCTACTGCAAAACTGCCCCCACAGGGTCCCAGATTCGTATTTTAAAGCGGTTGAGGGGGAGATTTGCATGCTGCTGTGGGACGGCCGGGCCCCCAGAATAGCACAGCGAAACTTGACGAAAGGCTGGTGCGACGGGGCCATAGCATTCCCTGACAAACAACGTTACTACTGGGCGGCGCAATTGGTGACCGTCAATCATTGGATATATCACCCTCCGGATGATCCAGCATATGCCCTTGATCGGTGCCAAACGGATCGCTCAGGATATCTGGGGGCCTTGTACACTACTGGTAGGAAAAACAGGAGGACATTTTTTGGCCCTACCCAACATACATTGGAAATTTGGCATACGGTTACTTCTCGGCTGGGGTGGACGGGCGTTCTCTCAAAGGCCATGCCATTGTGGGTTACCCGAAAGCTAGGTATGCTGTGCTATCAGCCTGGATTCGATAAATGGGACCTCATCTGGATATCGGTGGTGAAAGACCTGGTTAAGAAGGGCGCAATACTCACCTTTGGTGACCTCCAGAACCAGTACCATTTGGCACAAGGTGAAATGTACAGGTATCTACAGATCAGACATGCGATCCAGTCAGCGTTTCCTTCTCTTAAAGATATTCTGGAATTTTCACCATTGGAGGATCGCCTATTAGACAGGCCCCTTCATTCGAAGGCCATATCTCTAACTTATAAGAAGTTGAGTAATAATCTGCCGGACACCTTTCCGAAGCTCAGGGAGAGGTGGCAGGCTGACATTGGCCCCCTAGATGACGAGGACTGGCAGACAGCACTTATGTCCCCCTGAGAAGCGGCTATCACACAGAGATTCAGGCTGATCCAACTTAGCATACTCCACCGATCATACATTACAGGGAAAGTTCTGGCAAGAATAGGACGTGTACCATTGAGAGATATATTTGCTCATTACCACACCCATAAAGATTCACTCACCCAAACAACTGTTATAACATGTAGTCTTAACCTCATATACCTAATGAATCAACTATTCACACATCTTTGGGCAGTCACACACCCCCCACCAAACCACACACACATTTATTCTCCCATCCAAATACTCAGTTAACTAATCAATAACTAATATAGACTTTCACATAGCTAGTAACCAACTGGTGCAGCAGTTTACACAACAACTGACAAAGTGATGCAGATATTCAGACAGTTTAGTTACTATACAATATATTTAGTGAGACACTATAAATTAGTCAAGTAAACAGTCAATGACACTGCTACTAAATCCTCCATTCAGATATTTATATTTATATATCCACTCATTCTTCAATGCAGATTGCTATATATATAATACATATTTAAATATCGAACCAAACCACATTCACTGGATGATGTCATCAGTGATGTCATCAGTGATGTCACTGACCATGTCATGAATGATGTAATATGTGACATCATCAGCAGTGGATTGTGAGCGCACGAGTTATAGTCAGCAGAACTAACTATAACGGAGGAATTTCAATGGTTTTGTACGAGTGAAATGTCCAGCTAACTATAACAGCCCTGAAACCTATGGTTTTTTCAGTGAATTTCTAAGGTTTTTTAAATGCTAATTCCTAACTATAACATGTCTGAAACCTATGGTTTTTTCAGTGAAGATATATATATATATATATATTACCTACTGGCGGTCGACAGTAGGTAGTTATAGTTAGGACCTATTATCCATAGGAAAATCGTAACATTCTTTTCCCAATAACTTTGGCGTCGGTTGATGAATCTTCGCGAAATTTTCAAAACTCATGGGGTGCTCCAGTCAGCTCCTATCTTAAAAGTTCGGGGTGATTCGGCAAGCGGGGGCTGAGAAAAAAGGGGGGTTCCAAAACATGTTGTCTCCATGTTAATTCCCATAGGAAACTTTAGACACGGCTACAGTCCGAACTGCTGAACGGAATTACACCAAATTTGGCGAAAAGGTAGCCCTTGGTTCAGAAAGATCCCTTTTTGTTAAATGGTGTAAATCCGTTCAGTAGTTCATGAGAAATTAGAAAAAGTTTCAATATCTGGGCGGAGCCTAATGACACATCTCATCGTGAGATATGATTGGCTGTCAGCACTTCATCCTGGAATTGCTGGCAGCCATCTTGGGACCAATATACATGATAGTACCCCATTGAAATGCATTGTAGTGAATCGAAGATTTTGAGGGTTACCAAAAGGAGAACTATAAAGGGTGATAAAAGACTTTAGTTACATTAGAATTCATTTGTTGATGGTACCATGCTAATTTCAGGAATTGTGGTGTGGTCTAAGGTGATTTTACCCTGTGAAAAACCTTCTGCTGGGATATCATGAATCATGTTTGAGAGAAAACTGAAGCTAAAATGAGAGCATATTTTCTGTAAATTCACATTATCTTTCTCAGTCATGTGAGAATGCAGTCTGTCATTCTCAGTAAATCATGTACATCCAACAAGGGCAGAGACTGTCAGTTGATTCCTTTGTGTTCTACTGCAGCTTCGCAGAGTGTTCTAAAGAACAACTAGAGTGCCAACAGCCTTACTTATGACAAAAGTTTGGCACACCTGAAGCCATCCTGATTGGAATAAACTGGTAAAACTTAAAACATTTAATTTAAAAAGGAACAAAATGATGGTGTTCATTTTGTCATAGAAATTATGGTTAGTGCTGTAGAAAGAAAAATTAGGACATGTTTCAAGTGTGATCTCAAATATCTTCCTGTTATATTTCAACAGGAGCAGCCTGTCAGTTGATGCCTTTGTGTTCTACTGCAGCTTCCCAGAGTGTTCTAAAGAACAACTAGAGCACTAACAGCCTTACTTATGACAAAAGTATGGCACACCTGAAGCCATCTTGATTGGAATAAACTGTTAACACTTAAAACATTTAATTTAAAAAGGAACAAAATGATGGGGTTAATTTTGTCATAGAAATTATGGTTAGTGCTGTAGAAAGAAAAATTAGGACATGTTTGAAGTGTGATCTCAAATATCTTCGTGTTATATTTCAACAGGAGCAGCCTGTCAGTTGATGCCTTTGTGTTCTACTGCAGCTTCCCAGAGTGTTCTAAAAAACAACTAGAGCGCTAACAGCCTTACTTATGACAAAAGTATGGCACACCTGAAACCATCTTGATTGGAATAAACTGGTAACACTTAAAACATTTAATTTAAAAAGGAACAAAATGATGGGGTTAATTTTGTCATAGAAATTATGGTTAGTGCTGTAGAAAGAAAAATTAGGACATGTTTCAAGTGTGATCTCAAATGTCTTCCTGTTATATTTCAACAGGAGCAGCCTGTCAGTTGATGCCTTTGTGTTCTATTGCAGCTTCCCAGAGTGTTCTAAAGAACAACTAGAGCGCTAACAGTCTTACTTATGACAAAATTATGGCACACCTGAGCCATCTTGATTGGAATAAACTGGTAACTCTTAAAACATTTAATTTACAAAGGAACAAAATGAGGGGTTCATTTTGTAATAGAAATTATGGTTAGTGCTGTAGAAAGAAAAATTAGGACATGTTTTAAGTGAGATCTCAAATATCTTCCTGTTATATTTCAACAGGAGCAGCCTGTTAGTTGATGCCTTTGTGTTCTACTGCAGTTTCCCAGAGTTTTCTAAAGAACAACTAGAGAGCCAAATTATGGCACACCTGAAGCCATCTTGATTGGAATAGACTGGTAACACTTAAAACATTTAATTTTAAAAGGAAAAAAATGAGGGGGTTCATTTTGCCATAGAAATTATGGTTAGTGCTGCAGAAAGAAAATTTAGGGCATGTTTTAAGTGAGATCTCAAATCCTCTTCTATTTCATTAGAAAATTCTGACATGCAGACTGAAAGAATTCCTTTCAATACCAGCAGTAGATTTCCAGTTAAGTCCCTGGTGAGCAGTAGCTTTACTACAGTGATCTAATGAACAACTAGAGTGCTAACATTCTGAATTTATGGCAAATGTATGACACATCTGAATGCCTTCTTGATGGAATCAAAGTTAAAAAATGAAAGCATTTCCTACTGAGGAGACTGCAGTAAATGAGGAAATTAGGAAACTTCATAACAAATAATTATTTCTCCCAAGATGGCCACTAGAGAAAAAAGAACCCAAATGTAGCACAAATATCACCCAGATGTAGCCCACATATAGCCCAATGACAGAAGTGTGCAAAACATGTTTTATTTTTAGTTTTTCTGAAGTTTTATATAGTGCAGACTGGTCAGGTATTGGGGCGTTACATCTTACTTGGACCCCTATTGCGTATTTTGCATGAAGTACATGAGATTGATCTTGCGAAACATTAAACTTTACGATTCTGTTAACCTGAAGTTGCTCTGAACCGGGCTTTGTAACACCCGTTTTTACCTACTGGTTTGAATTAATTCTCACTGTATTGTATTAGGAAAGAGGATTTACTGTTTTTATGTACACTTTTATGATCTAAGTTTCAAAATCAAATCAAATACAGTTTAATGAAGTCTATGGCAGGACGGAGGCGAGGATTATGCATATCTTTCCTCACTTTATTTGCATAGCAGTTCAAAGAAAATGTAACACAACAATCATTAAACAAAAGACTACACAACCCATGAACCATTAGGGGGGTAGTCTCCAAGGCAACTATAGTCCAATCATATCACAGTCCATTGTATATAATATCGTGACGTCCCTTCCGCTTCCTCTTTCTTCAATGCTCGTCAGTTAAGTGCATTCCTTACATTCTTGGCTTAATCTGACGTTGTTGCTGTTTGTATAGCGGTTTCTTGTGCACGTTATTAGCATTATTGCCTTGGTATTGCTTCATATTCCCTGCGCAGCAGGCTCTTGCCCGAGAGCGTTCTCCCCCTCGCAGTTTCTCCCACTGTGCGCTCTGCACGTGGTGAGATCCTGTCAGGCGCATCTGGTTCGAGCGAGGCAGCTCCATCGAGCTCTTCCCCTGGTCTTTACACGCGTTTGGGAATCCGGTCACTCCTTTAGTGTCCGCTTGATTCCCAACCAACCCTCACCTAATTTTGACACTACTACGTGGTGATTTCCCCACACGGCCACGTAAGTGACCAGCGTCACCTGGTGGTGGTAATTGGTATTGCGCCTCAGTCTATTCTTATAATAGCTTCAGGGCAAGCCCAGCTGTTGGAGCACCGGCGAGGGGGCTGCCTAAAGGATTTTAAGGGAATTTGTTCTGTGCTCACACCCTCTGCTATCATGTCTTCTCCAGAAGACCATTTTTACTCCTCCTACCAGGAACTGGAGGAGGAATGGCCCCCCCCAACTTCGCCATCCAGCAGAGGACCAAGCCCTCTCGCTATTTCTAGGGCGCTGGCTCCTCTTAGGGATCAGGTTGATAAGCTGGCGTAAAGCATGTCTGGAGTGTTCAGTGACCCAGATCTGGTGGTGGTGGGTCCCAGTAGCTCCCAGATGGGGATTAAAAAGGCCGTTAAGCATAGCGCGGGGCACTTGGAAGGATTTAATAAACTTATGGAGACCTTCCTCAAGAAAGCGCGAACGCCTAAACATGCACCCTGCCGGGAGGAGGAGGAGTCTGGAGAAAATTGCGACGCTGTTACCACTATTGTAGACCCCGACGGCGGGTTTCCCTTAGAGGGAGAGGGTGTATCGGAGGACGATTTCTCCTCCGATGAGGATAAGGACTCGGGGCGTCCCTGGCATCCAGAGTCCCACTCCTCTCAGTCCCGAGTTGGGGACGGGGTCCACTCGGACATGTTCGAGCCTACCCAAATTTACCATCCTAGGTCGGCGGAGTGGACCCCTGACACCAAAGTGGCAGAGTATGTGGTGGGGAAAATCCATCAACCCCTTGAAAGGGAGGTCAGGAATAGGATGAGGGGAGAATGCCCCTGGCCCTCACTGAAGGGGAAGGTGGCACACATGCCTGAAATTGATGAGAAACTATGTACCTTTTTCTCCAAGTATGTGAGGGATCCCAAGAAAGGAATTGATAGGTCTTGGACATGGTAGGGCCCTTGACCCGAATTATTCAATTGGCGGAGCGTTCAAAAGAGTCAGGATCCCATTTGTCCACGGATATTGTGGCTTGTTGGGTGCACTCCCCTAAACCCTAAAACACTACCCCCTCCACTACCCAAACACCACTGAACTACCCTAAACCCTGCTGGTGGTAGTGTTTTAGGCTTTAGGGTAGTGCAGTTATGTTTGGGTAGTGTAGGGTGTCGTGCTCGCGGTTTTTTCTGTGCCACCGAGGCAAACAGGTGGACAGAGACATTTTCACATGTATACATAGTATAATAAATATATATATATTCACTGAAAAAACCATAGGTTTCAGGGGCGTTATAGTTAGTTGGACATTTCACTCATACAACACCTGTGAAATTCCCCCGTTATAGTTAGTTCAGCTAACTATAACTCGCGCCCCTGCAATGCACTGCTGATGACGCCACATATTACATCACTCATGACATGGTCAGTAACATCACTGATGACATCACTGAAATCTCAAATGACATCACTGATGACATCACTGATGACATCATCCACTGACTTTGTGTTTCTGTAAAGTTTAAATATGTTTAATATATATGGGGAAAGGCATATTGAAGAATGAGTGGGTGTATAAGTGTCTGGTTGATTTAGTAGGTGTGTGAGTGACTCTATAAGTGAGTGATTAAACATATATTACTGAATGCATGGGTTAGTGACTAAACTGTGTGAATGTCTGTATCCGTCTGTCTGTTGGTGTGTAAGCAGCTGCATGGGTTTAGGAATAGCTACATGAGTGTTTATATGGGTTATTGTTTTTGTCTGAGTATATGTATGGGTGCCTGATTGTTTGTGTGGGTGGGGTGTGTGTGACTCTGTGCACAGATGTGTGAGTGGGTGATTCACAGGGTGCATGGTTTCAAGAGTGCATCTGTGATGGACTGTATGGGTGGGTGAATGTGTGTATGGGTGTGTTAGTGAGTGAATGTATATCTCAGTGGTACATGTGTGAGTAACTACATATGTGAAACACAGTTTATATGTGTGTTGGAGTACATAAATGGCTATAAGTGAGAGAGTGTGATTGTGAGATTGGCTGTATGGATGGGTGTGTACTTGTATCAGTGATTGTATAAGAGCGTACGAATGTGCTAGTATTTGTATGAGTAAGTGATCTGGTGTGTGTATAACTGTGTAGGTGAATAAATACGAATGTGATTAATTATTTGCATAACTGACTAGGTGTGTGAGTACCTTTATGGATGAGTGGTGGTGTGTGAGTGTCTATATAGGTGTGTGAGTGCATATGATAGTCCTGTACTGAGTGACTGTAAGTATCAGTGACTGTACGGGTGAGTGAGTGGATGTGTGTGTAGACCTAAGAATCAGTGAGTGGGTATGTAGTTATTGGTGTTGGAGTGTCTATGGTTTTGAGAATAGCAGTCTGTAATTTAGAGTGGGTGTATCAAAGGTTATGTTAGGGTGTGAGAAGATGCATTAAATGATCACATGGATGATGTCATCAGTGATATAATTTGAGATGTCATCAGTGATGTCATCAGTGATGTCACTGACCATGTCATGAGTGATGTACTATGTGACATCATCAGCAGTGCATTGCGGGGGCGCGAGTTATAGTTAGCTGAACTAACTATAACGGGGGAATTTCACAGGTTTTGTACAAGTGAAATGTCCAACTAACTATAACTCCCCTGAAACCTATGTTTTTTTCAATGAATTTCTAAGGTTTTTAAAATGCTAATTTCTAACTATAACATTCCTGAAACCTATAGTTTTTTCAGTGAACATATATATATCAGGGACGTTATAGTTAGTTGCACATTTCACTCGTACAAAACCATAGAAATTCGGCTGTTATAGTTACTTGAGCTAACTATAACTCACGCCTTCGCAATGCACTGCTGATGATGTCACATATTACATCATTCATGACATGGTCAATGACATCACTGCTGGCATCTCAAATGACATCACTGATGACATCACTGATAACATCATCCAGTGACTGTGTGTTTCTGTAAAGTTTAAATATGTTTTATAAATATATTGGCCAAGGTATATTGAAGAATGAGTGGGTGTATAAGTGTGTGGATGGAGGATTTAGTAGCTGCGTGACTGACTGTATAAGTGAGTGATTAAATGTGTCTTACTGAATTCATGGGTTAGTGACTAAACTGTGTGAATGTCTGTATCAGTCTGTCTATTGCTGTGTAAGCTGCTGCGTTGGTTGATGAGTAGCTACATGAGTGTCTATATGGGTTATTGATTGGTTTTCTGAGTATTTGTATGGGTGCCTGAGTGTGTGTGTGGATGGGTGGGAGGTGTGTGACTTTGTGCATAGATGTGTGAGTTCTTTATACACTGGGTGTATGGGTTCAAGACTGTATGAAACAGCTGTATGGGTGTGTGAGTGTGTGTATGGGTGTGTTGGTGAGTGAATGGATATCTCAGTGCTACATATCCAAGTAAATACATATGTAAAACGCAGTGCATGAGAGAGTTGGAGTATATAAATGACTATACGTGAGAGTGAGTGATTGTAACAGTGCTGTATGGATGAGTGTGTACTTGTATCAGTGATTGTATGAGAGTAAGTATATGTTAGTATCACTATGAATAAGTGAGGTTGTGTGTGTATAACTGTCTAGCTGAGTAAATAGAAGTGTGATTGATTCTTTGCATGACTGAATAGATGTGTGAGTAACTCTGGCTGAGTAGCGGTGTGTGAGTGTTTGTATAGGTGTATGAGTACCTATAATAATGTTGTATTGATGAGTCAGTGCAAGTATGAGTGACTGTATGGGTGAAGGAGTGGATGTGTGTGTAGACCTAAGAATCAGTGCATGCATACGTAGTAACTGGTATTGGTGTCTCTATTGTTTCGTAAATTGTAGTCTGTATTTTAGAGTGGGTGTATCAAAGGTTTTATTAAGGTATGAGGAGGTGCATTAGATTTTCATGTTGATGATGTCATCAGTGATGTCATTTGAGTTTTCATCAGTGATGTCACTGACCATGTCATGAATGATGTAATATGTGATGTCATCAGTAGTGCATTGCGGGGACGTGAGTTATAGTTAGCTCAACTAACTATAATGGCCGAATTTCTATGGTTTTGTATGACTGAAATGTGCAACTAACTATAACGTCCCTGAAACCTATGGCTTTTTCAGTGAAATGCTAAGGTTTTTTAAATGCCAATTTGTAACTATAACGTCCCTGAAACCTATGTTTTTTTTAAGTGAATTTCAAAGGTTTTTTAAATGCTAATTGCGAATTATAATGTTCATTAAACCTATGGTTTTTTCAGTGATTTTAAATTATCATTCCATTCTCAACCTGGTGAAAGCAGCCAATATCGCCAGTTTTCCAGCAATAGCTTCCGCAAAAAGAAATCACCACAAATGAGAGCAACAACTAACGCTAATAATAATAATAAAACAGGCGAAAAGCTGCATTAGCAGTAGGAATGTAACATCTGCCTTTTACTGGTGTAAAGTAGGACGTCTACCTACAGTGTGAAACGGAGCTCAGCCCAGAATCACATCTGAAGACCAACTCATGTCATAGAGCTATTGATCATGCACTTCCCACACCCAAAAAGGCCACAAAACCCACTGCCACTAACCTCAGGACCTCCCCCCGGACCACCCCCCTACTACCACCGAGGCATTGCACAACAGGACAGCAGACCTTCCAAAAACGGCATGGCCCCTGAGCCACACAATAGCTGAATGTTGTGAGATGTGGCAACCAAACATGTGTGAAGGATGCAAGTCACCCACCAACAATAATGCACTCAATACCAAGTATAGCGGTGATGTGCTAGACAGACCTCACTATGCATAGCACAAACCTCTCCATGTGTACATATACTGCTGGTGCTTGTAGTGCTGTGGACAGTAGACGCAACCATGTTACCTCAGGCAGTGGGGAAGATCTCGGTCATGTACCTGTGTCGTCATCCCCTGTAAGCGGAAGCGCATTGGGCTGGTCCAACGTGCGCCACTCCAGCGTAGAAGTGTGAATAAATAGGCCAGGGCTCTGGGCGTGGTTCACTTGTGTGAAGGCCAACGCGTCTGACTGGGCAGAAGCCCTCACCCTGCCACGAGGCCTCCGCCATGACCGCCGGGCACCTTTACACAGGCCCTCTGTGAACCCGGCAGCACAGCACCACAGACTTATGTCTGTACAGACTACTGCCTTTGATCTATACTGCGGACAGCAGGGCTCACAATTCAGATCAAGTCGCGATTGCAGATGACCAGTCCAGTGCGCAAGACACATTGCTCCCAGTGCAGCTCCCCCGACCATGCATCATCGCAGAGTGTGCACACGCTGAGCGCCAAAGGTACCACTAACTCAGTGCACCAGAAGTCAACGCCACACGGCCTTATTAAGGCAGAATTCATTAGATAAAAAAACATTGCTCCCATTGCGGCCTGCTCGGACCACGCATCATCACAGGGTGCGCACACGCTGAGTGCTTCAGGTGCCACTAACTCAGTGCACCACAAGTCACCACCACGTGCCTTACTGAGGCAGAATTCATTAGACGAAAGACATTGCTACCAGTGCGGCCCGCCCGGACCATGCATCATCGCAGGGTGCACACACACTGAGTGCTTCAGGTGCCACTAACTCACTGCACCACAAGTCATCACCACGTGGCCTTACTGAGACAGAATTCATTAGACAAAAGACATTGCTACCAGTGCGGCCCGCCCGGCCCACGCATCATTGCAGGGTGCGCACACGCTGGTTGCTTCAGGTGCCACTAACTCAGTGCACCAGTTATCATCGCTGGCTGCACACACTCTAAATTGCCAATAACTATGCAGCTCAACTCAACGCCACATGGCTGTGGGCCCTTGCAGACCGCTGCTTCTGGCCTACACTGCGGTCAGCACGGCTCACAATTAAAATTGAGTCTTGATTCATTAATTACAGAGTCCAGTAGGCAACTAACTACAACGTCCCTTAAACCTACACAATATCCTTTTAGTATCCTTGCTTCAAGAACTTTTTTGATATCAATTATAGTTTTAGTGCAATGACCAAATTCTTCTTGCAAGTCCAAAGGAACACTGAATGGCAGTCTACACTGCGGCCAGCAGAGCTCACAGTTCGAATTCAGTCTTGATGAATTCATTTCGGAGTCCCGTAGGCAACTAACTATAACGTCCCCGAAACCTTCAAATTTTGACAATGTATTCCATACATATTTCATCTTTTGTTACATACACTGCGGTCAGCAGAGCTCACAATTTACATTGAGACATGATTTATTAATTGCAGACAGAATTGTACTCTATATCCTCGAATTTTGTCAAGAGTAAGTGACAAAAAGCATTCTTCGATGTCTGTGCTGACTACTGCCTTCCATCTACATTGCGGACTGCAGGTCTCACAATTCACATTGAGTCGCAATTGCAGATGACGCAGTCCAGTAGGCAAAAGACATTGCTCCCAGTGCGGCCCGCCCGGACCACGCATCATCGCTGGCTGCACACACGCTGAATGCTTCTAATGCCCCTATCTCAGTGCAGCACAACTCATGGACCCTTTATGATACAATATTTTGAGTATAATTTCACATCTGGTGCCCCTACCTCAGTGTACCACAAGTCATGGACCCTTTACGATAGATTCTTTTGTGTATTATTTCACATCTGGTGCCCCTTCATTAGTGCAGCACAAATCATTGACCATTTATGATTGAATCTCTGTGTCTGATCCAATGATTACTGTTGTACTTGTTGCCAGCACCAACCATTCCCGGAGGGCTGGCTTACACTCACCCCACATGTATCCAGCACAGAAGTCACTGGACATGTGACCCTGGTAATAAAAAGAAGTCGAGTGCACGTGCCCGTACCCAAATCCACTATCTATCCGTGTCTATTTGTTCATAATGTATGCAACATGCTGCCCTTGGGCCCTACCACATTGTGCTCTGGACAGCGTATGCAACCAACTTACCTTTGACAGTGGGAGAAAACTTTGGTTATGTAACTTTGTCTCGGTCATTGTACAAGTACGTACGTAGAGACTGGATGATTAGAGTACTGCAAGGAGAGTGTTTGGTGAATTTATAAGTGCGAGTGAATGCATAAGTACATATGTTGGCGCAGCCTGACTCCGACAACAAGCTTGTCTCTAATTGGCTGCCCTCCATGTCCCAAAAACTGAAATTTGGACTTTGCATGGCCCTGTATTGCTACAGCTGCAATACTCCACTGAATGTGCAATAAACATTCATATCTGCGCAGATGTATCATGTCCACCATCTTTCTTGTGTGGAACTATCAATGTAGGGTCAGTGATTCCCCGTACTTTCCATGTTGGCCATGTTGTGGGACTTAGCTCACAGAGTGACACATTGACGCTTGTGACCCGGGTGACGGCAGCACTACACCAAGAACACCCGCATGGCCCAGTGTTGCCAGATTTTTTAAGCTTTCTCTAGCCCAAAGCCAACCAAAAAGTAGCTCAAAGCAGCTACTTTAAGGAAGGAGGGGCAGGGACATCGTCAAGCAGGCGGTGAATGCATTGGAATTGATGTAGCAGCAGGCGGCCAAGTAAATATTTGTCTAATAAAGCGTTTTAACATACTAGTTTGCTGGAGCGCTCTATGTATATATTTACAATCTGGCAACTAGCACAAACCAACATTTTACCACACAACCGGGAAAAATGTAGCCCAATTGTGCGTGATCTAGCCCAATCTGGCAACAGTGCCGCATCAGTTGATTCCTCACACAGCTCACGATGGAGCCACGCCCATAGCTCCGGAGCCATTCTTCACAGCCTCACGCAGGACTGGCATACGCCAGGCAAGCCCACTCTGCTTACCCTAACAGGGAAGGACAACAACGGTACATGGCCCAGATTTTCATTGTAGTGATCTGCTGGTCACAGATCTAGTTGTCAGTATGCCACAGCCACTCCTTCACGGCTGGTATACACCCACACCACACCCATCCAGCACAGGCGTCAAAGGACACGTAACCCTACCAATATAAAAGACCGGGCTCACGTGCTCTACGCCAATTTAGAGTTGCTCCCACCGCATGCACTGTGATGGCCCATCCTGGTGGTCCAGACACCTCATGTAGGCCTGAGCTATCGAGCAAGGGGGCCTACCGCCATGTGTTTGGCCTCACTGGTCACTGAGTTAGTGGTACCACAAGGACTGAGCGGGTGTGCAACCTGCGATGATGATAGGTGCACTAGTATGTCCTCTGCCATGGAAAAATAAAGACGCAGCACCAAATGTAAGACTTGTAGGCTTGCGGAGCACGGCTGTATGATGTGCAGGGTGCCCTGTCTGCAAAAAGGTGAGCAGTGAGGCCTGGCTGAGTTGCGGTAAGCAAATACGTCTGGGTGGTGGGAGTGGATGGGGTGCAGCAGCCTGGGTGCGCAGCGGCAGCGGCAGCACAGCGATTTAGGCGTACGCAGTCGTATATACTCTGCCATTACTAATTCTGTACTATGTTTCAGATGTGGGAGCTTGAGGGCTCCACTAGGTCCCAGCACATGGTTGGAGACACAGCGGTGGCGTAAAGGTGAGCTGGGAGGGTTTTGTCCACAGTATGGGCACTCACTGTCCCTCTTCATCTCTTCCTTTCTCTCCTTCACACTCTTTCTCTCTCTCTTCCTCCAACACTGTTTCTCTCTTCCTCTCTCTCTTCCTCTTTCTCACACTCTTTCTCTCTCTCTCTTCTTCTCTCTCACTGTTTCTCTCTCTCTTCATTTCTCTCACTCGTTCTCTCTGTCTTCCTCTCACTCTTTCTTTTTCTCTCTCTCTTCCTCTCACTCTCACTGTTTCTCTCTTTCTCTCTGTATTCCTCTCACTCTTTCTTTCTTTTTCTCTGTCTTCCTCTCACTCTTTCTTTCTCTCTCTATCTCTCTTTCTCTCTCCTTTGATGGATGCATGATGCACAATCTCATCTTGTTTTTTGTCTAGCAGGCCTGCGATGATGTGTGGCCATCCTGCAATCAACACTCAACCTGAATTGTAAGCTCCGCTGCGCCGCGTGTACACAATGGGTGAGAAGGTTTCTTCAGCACTTGGTGGACCCTCTTCGACACACGCCGGTGGCGGAAGGTGAGCAGAGAGGCTTGTTTGCGCAGCGGCGGGCAGTCACCTCCGGGCAGCGGGAGTGGATGGGTGCAGCAGCCTGGGTGCGCAGCGACAGGCAGTCACCTCCGGCAGTGGGAGTGCATGGGGTGCAGCAGCCTGGGTGTGCAGCAGCTCTCATACACCTCTGGGCAGTGGGCGTGGATGGGGTGCAGCAGCATGGGTGCGCAGCGGCGGGCAAACACCTATGGACAATGGGAGTGGATGGGGTTCAGCAGCCTGGGTGTACAGCAGCAGGTAGACACCTCTGGGCAGTGGAAGTGGCGTGTGCCTGTATACACAAAGGCAGAACAGGGATTTAGGCGTGCGCAGTTGTATGTACTCATCCATTACTGATTCCATACTATGTTTCAGATGACTAAGCTTGAGGGCTGCCCTATATCCCGGCACGTGGTTGGAGACACACCGGTGGCAGAAAGGTGAGCTGTGAGGATTCTCTCCACAGTGTCAACACTCACTCTCCCTCTCCATTTTTTCCTTTCTGTCACATTCTTTCTCTCTCTCTCACTCTCTATCTCTTCCTTTCTCTCTCTCTCTCTCACTCTTTCTCTCTTTCTCTGTCTCTTCCTCTCTCTCTCATTCTTTCTTTCTCTCTTCCTCTCACTCTTTCTCTCTCTCTTCCTCTCTCTCACTCCTTTTCTCGCTCTCTTCCTCTCTCTCACTGTTCCTCTCTCTCTTCGTCTCTCTCACTCTTTCTCTCTGTCTTCCTCTCACTCTTTCTTCCCTTTTCTCTCTCTCTTCCTTTCACTCCCACTGTTTCTCTCTTTCTCTCTGTCTTCCTCTCACTCGTTCTCTCTCTCTCTTCTTCTCTCTCACACTGTTTCTCTCTCTCTTCCTCTATTGCACTATTTCTCTCTTCCTTGTATCTCTCTCTCTTTCTCTGTATTCCTCTCTCTCACTCTTTCTCTCTCTCTCTCTTCCTCACTTTCTCTCTCTCTCTCTTCCTTTCTCTCACTCTTTCTCTCTCTCTTCCTCTCACTCTTTCTCTCTCTCTTCCTCTCTCTCACTCCTTTTCTCGCTCTCTTCCTCTCGCTCACTGTTCCTCTCTCTCTTCGTCTCTCTCACTCTTTCTCTCTGTCTTCCTCTCACTCGTTCTTCCCTTTTCTCTCTCTCTTCCTCTCACTCCCACTGTTTCTCTCTTTCTCTCTGTCTTCCTCTCACTCTTTTTTCTTTTTCTCTCTGTCTTCCCCTCACTCTTTCTTTCTCTCTCTCTCTCTTTCTCTCTCCTTTAATGGACGCATGACGCACAATCTTATCGTGCTTTTTATCTAACAGGCTGTGATACACGAATCGACGTCCCCCCCAACACCACCACAGCTGAACGCGTGTAGAACCTGCGATGATGAGTGGCCATCCTGAAATGATTGAGAAAGTTGCTTCGGCACGTGCTGCACCCTCTTGCACACACGCCGGTGGTGGAAGGTGAGCAGAGAGGCTTCTTTCCCCAACAGCGGGCAGTCACTTCTGGGCAGTGGGAGAGGATAGTGTGCAGCAGCCTGGGCGCACAAGAGCGCACAGACACCTCCGAGCAGTGGGAGTGGATGGGCTGCAGCAGCCTGAGTGTGCATTGCCGAAACAGAGAATTAGGCATGTGCAGTTGTATGTACTCTGCAATTACTAATTATATACTATCTTTCAGATGACTAAACTTGAGGGTGCACTATGTCCCGGCACATGGTTGGAGACACACTAGTGGCACAAAGGTGAGTGGCGAAGATTTTCACCAGTGTCAACACTCCCTCTCCCTCTCCATCTCTTCCTTTCTCTCTCTCACACTTTCTCTCTTTCTCTGTCTCTTCCTCTCTCTCGTTCTTTCTTTCTCTCTCTTCCTCTCTCTCACTCTTTCTCTCTCTCTCTTCCTATCTCTCACTCCTTCTCTCTCACACTGTTTCTCTCTCTCTTTTCCTTGTATCTTCCTCTTTCTCTCTTTCTCTCTCACTCTTTCTTTCTTTCTCTGTCTTCCTCTCCCTCTCACTCGTTCTCTGTCTTCCTCTCTCTCACTCTTTCTCTCCTCTCTCTCACTCTCTCTCTCACTCTTTCTCTTTCTCTATTCCTCTCTCTCACACTGTTTCTCTTCCTTGTATCTCACTCTTTCTCTCTTTCTCTCTCTAACTCTTTCTCTCTCTCACTCTTTCTCTTCCTCTCTCTCTCACTCTTTCTTTGTTTCTCTCTCTCTCTCCCTCACTCTTTCCCTCTTCCTCTTTCTCCTTTGCTGGACGCATGGCGCATCATCTTATCTTTCTTTTTGTCTTGCAGGCTGTGATTCACAAATGGTCCAACGATGACACGACATGGCTGTAAATAGTTTTTATTCTTGTTGTTTTGTTTTAACAAAATGTTTTATATGTAAATCCATACATGACTAAGATTCATGTTTGTCCAACCGAATGATACTGTCACATTTGTTTGTGGGGGTGGGGGTGGGGGTGAGGGGGATGGCGGACAAGGAGCTCCTGCCGGAGGATGACGGAGCAGTGTTGGGTGTCCGACCTGCATGATCGTTGCCTCCATTGCATATGTTCTCAGAGACTTACGAACCGGCGGGCTGGCTCGTAGATGAAGAACTGCGAGCCAACTGACAGGCTCATAGAGGGAGAACTGCGGGCCAGCTCGCAGAGGAACACCTGCGGGCCGACTAGTATAGGGAAAGGTGCGGGCCATCGACTTCCAAAGGGATAGCTGCGGAACAGTGATGTGGGGAGAGGGAGCGCGAAGAGCGTATCTCGCAGAGAGAGACCTGCGGTATATTTCCAGTCTTGGCTTCACAGATACAACTGCGGGCCCGAGAACTTGCACCCGAGGAGCTGTGAGCCGACAAGTGGTTCACAAAGAGAGACTTGCGGGCCCAAGAATGTTTTTGGAGGTATGCTGTTGATGGGGGAAATGGGTGCGTTACCTGCTAATGTAGGGAGACGCAGCATGAAAGGGGTATCTCGCACAGACAGAGCTCCGTTATTAAATTGCCTTCCTGGTTTGAAGTGTTAGCAGCCAATCAGAGGCAAGCTCGTTCTCGGAAGTTAGGCACCGTCCAGATATATATATCTTTTTTCCTTTAATGTTTCAAAAACTATTGAACGGATTTACACCATTTCAACAAAAGCACACGTTCTGGACCAAGACCTTTCTCCCTGCCAAATTTGGTGTTATTCCGCTCAGCAGTTTGACCTGTAGCCTTGTCTAAAGTTTCCCATGGAAAGTGCATTGAGAAAACACTTTTTCGGACCCCTCTTTTTTCTCAGCCCCCCCTTGACCAATCACCCTGTAATATGTATTCACAGCTGGATGGCGCAAATATCTCGTAATAAACTTGCTTTCAATAAACAACCAACCTTGTACGTCCTCAATACACCCTAAACTTTCAAGATAAGAGCTGATCACAAAAGAGAAACTTTCTGGAAAATTTAGTAAAGATTCATCAAACGACGCCAAAGTTATAAGCACATGGAGGGCTCCAGGAGGGGGGCCGCGCATCCCCCTTCCAACATGAGTGAAGCCCCGGGTCTGCGGGGACCCCAGCGGCCTCCCACAGCCCTAGTGAGCCCCCGCTATTATTTTTTAAGAAATGCCCCCGGGACCTAGCCCACCCCGGGGTCTCATTAAAATAAAACGCGGGAACCCGCGACCCCAGCATGAATTGCGCCGATATATATATTCTTTTTTTAAATGCTTTCTTTGGCCGTGAGGGTCCTTCTGGGACCCCCTGAGCAGGACTAGAGGGTCAGGGTATTTCTACCCTGCCCCATTCTCTTGTTTTATACCTTTGTTTCTCTGTTTTCTGGTGACTCGCTTCTACCGAGTCACAAGATGGCTACCAACACGTCCTGGTTTGGAGTGTTGACAGTCAATCACAGTGAAGCTCGTGCACGGGACTTACGCTTCGCCCAGATATCACATTTTTATTTTTCTAATTTCTCAGCAACTACTGAACGGATTTACACCATTTGAAAAAAAGGTCGCTTTCTGATCCAAGCACTACCTTTTTGCCAAATTTGGGGTAATTTCGTTCAGTAGTTTCAGCTCTATCCTTGCGCAAAGTTTCTTATGGGAAATTGATTTTTTGACTCTTATTCTTTGTATTTCTCAAAAACTACTGAACGGATTTACTCAAGTTTTTAAAAAAAACGCCGCTTTCTGAACCAAGCTCTACCTTTCTGCCAAATTTGGGGTAATTCCATTCAGCAGTTCGCGCTGTAGCTCGTCGCAAATTGTCCTGTGGAAATTAGCATTGGGAAAACGCATTTTGGGACCCTTCTTTTTTCCCAGCCCCCGCTTGACGAATCACCCCAAAACTTTCAGGATAGGAGCTGACCTGGATAGACTTTTTATTGGAAGAATTTCGCGAAGATTCATCAAACGACGCCAAAGTTATTAGCAAATCAAAAAATGCTTTTCCTATGAAAACTAGGTTGTAACCGCCAGTAGGTATCATACATAATATATATATATATATATATATATATATATATATATATATATATATATATATATATATATATATATATATATATATATATATATATATATATATATATATATATACATACATACATATATATATATATATTCACTGAAAAAACCATGGGTCTAGTTAGTTAATTACGAATTAGCATTTAAAAAACCTTGCAAATTCACTTAAAAAACCATAGGTTTCACACATGTTATAGTTAGCTGGACATTTCACTCGTACAAAACCAATGAAATTCCCCCGTTATAGTTACTGCAGGCAACTATAACTCACGCGACCGCAATCCTCTGCTGATGACGTCAGATATTACATCACTGTATTTAGACACTTATTTACCCATGTCTTCTTCCATTAATCTTTAGCTATACATATATTACAAATATTTATTTTTCAGAAAGACACCTATGTCATCAGTGATGTAATATCTGACGTCATCAGCAGAGGATTTTTTAAACGCTAATTCGTAACTATAACGTGTGTGAAACCTATGTTTTTTTCAGTGAATTTGTACGGTTTTTTAAATGCTAAGTTATGTTGTTATTTATTTTTACTTTTTTCTGTTTTTACACCGTGCGCGCACCGTGCACGCATGGTGCGCTGCGCGCAGGGTGCGCGTACCTCGCGATTTAAAAAAAAAAAATAATAATAATAATTCTCCCTTGGGGGTCCTTCTGTGACCCCCTGACCAAGGCTAGGGGGTCAGGAACTGTCCACTCTGCCCCCTTTTCACGTTCTCCACCTTTGTTTTTCACCCCCTCAGACTGCGAGAGACAAAAGGGCGGCCGACACTTCCTGGTTTCGACCGATTCGAATGTTTACCGACATCTAACAACCAATCAGAATTGCGCTCGCGCACGGCAGGGTGCACGCACAGTGCGCGCATGGTGCGCGCGTATAGATATTGATATGCTTTTAAATGCTATTTTCTCAGGAAATACTGAACAGATTTACACCAGACCTGCAAAAGGCACTTCCTTGACCTTATGGCTACCTCTCTGCCAAATTCCACGTAATCCTGTTCAGCCGTTCGGGCTGTAGCTGCGACTAAATGTCCTATGGAAAAATGCATGGGGAAAACGCGTTTTGGGACCCCCTCTTTTTCTCGGCGCCCGCTTGACGAATCACCCCGAGACTTTCAGGGTAGGAGCTGAACGGAGCGCACCATTTGTTTTGAAAATTTCGCGAGGATTCGTCAACCGGCGCCAAAGTTATTCAAAATAGATTTTTGAGGTTTCCTATGGAAACTAGGTTGTAACTATAACTATCTACTGGCGACCGCCAGTAGATAATATATATATATATATATATATATATATATATATATATATATCCAAAACAGAGTATTCCACCTGGGGCCAGCCGAACTCGCAGCGGGTGCAACCGGGAAGTGGTGGTGGAAACCACTTATTACACAGCAAAAACAAGGAGTTCATGGTACTCCCAAGGTCCGGTGCACTCACGGGGTATGTGTCGGCTATAAAACATCCGCAGACGCGTTTCTGGCTCTTGCCGTCATCAGTGCGGAAAAGCCGTCAATAAAAACATCCCCTCGCCTGCCGCTGTTAGAAAGAAAACTCTGTGAGTGTCCCACATATGGTGAAGCACTCTAGCTTTGTATAAGCCACAACCTGAATAGGTCAACAGAGTCCGTAAGCGGCGGTTCAGCAGCCCAAATTGAATCCAAAACAGAGTATTCCACCTGGGGCCAGCCGAACTCTGACGGCTTTTCCGCACTGATGACGGCAAGAGCCAGAAACGCGTCTGCGGATGTTTTATAGCCGACACATACCCCGTGAGTGCACCGGACCTTGGGAGTACCATGAACTCCTTGATATATATATATATATATATATATATATATATATATATATATATACGCGAATAACAAAATATTTTAAAAGCAAACCACTTTAATTAAAATGTAGAAGTAACATAAAAAATGTAATAAAAATATTTGTACAAATAAAAAACATTAATAACTATAAATAATAATTCAAATAAACAAAAACATGATATAAATTAAAACAATATAAAATACATTATTAAATATTAGAATTAATAAGTGTTCTTTAACGAGCTATTCTTGAACTCCACTGCGCGCTTCCATCCCCTACTCGAACGATTTGGCATTGTACACTGTTCCCTCATACCATTCAGGCGGGACGGATTTCATCCAGTATTGCTACAGTTAACACAACGTCAACGGCATTCCCGGCTGACACCAGTTCTGCTCATCGCAGTTTTTTATTCAAAAGATCCAATTACAAATAGGAATTAAACAGCCTTGAAAAAGTCGTAGGCTTAATGCCATTTTCGACGAAACGCGTTGGCTCAGGCATGGTTCAGACATAAGGCTCAGAAAACTAAAGAATGAGAAGACCTATGAATATTAAAGGAAGAAGAACAAGAAATTAATTCCTTTCATGTGTATTATTCTGTAACAATTTGTTTTGATTGATTTACGTGTGCTCCGAAAAAACTGTAATTATCATACTAATCCTTGGATTTAAGTTGGGAGGTCAGGGTGTTTCCTCTCTTTTTGGATGCACCGTACAAAATATGCTTTGTTGATTTACTTTAGTGTGAATACTTTATGTGCGCTTCTAGAAACCCTTTACACCCAATTTCTCTTTTAACTATATTTTTATAATGGATATTATTAACTTCAATATTTTAAAAATTAATATAACTTACCTTAAAATCGATATTCTTGACAACGATCTTCTTGCTGTCGATATTTCCATGTCACGATATTTTTGACTCCATATTTTTACAAGTTGATATTTCCAACTCGATATTTGTCTCACCACCCCAACACTGCAGGCAGGCTTCAAAAGTAATAGCAAAATGGCCAGCAAGCAGAGTGAAAATCAAAGTTTCCGAAAAAGAACTGGACATTCTCATTAAAGAATACTGCAACAACCATGAGCAACTGTTTGGGAGGGCATCTCACACTGTCCCTGAGTCGTACAAAAGAAAAATCTGGAGGGAGATCCAGCTGCGCATCAATGACCTGGGTATGGCCGACAGATCCATTGAGGAGACAAAGACAAGGTGGTATGACCTGTGCTCCAGGGCCAAGGAGAGGGTGGCAGAACGGCTGTGTGACATCTAGGGAACAGGAGGAGGTCCATCCAATGTCTCCAAACCATCAACAGCAGAAGCAATGTATAGTGATTAAGGCGGAAATAAATACACAAAGGTATTTATTGAATCTACATAGTCGTGGAGCCAGTAGAGAACAGCTCCACCAGACTCAGCAGAAAGGACCAACTGAACTCAGCACTGAATCTCTAGGCAACACAAATATTCTACAGGTGACATCATAAGGAACAACTACATACATCAGAAGCACATCTAACACTACAACATTACTAACATCAGAAGCACATTTAACACTACAACATTACTACATACCTTCCTTTGTTCCCAAACAAAACATAAAAGGAAACAAGAAGAACAAAAAAACTCAGCGAAAACGAGCAGGAAGAACGCGAGGTCTTGTACTCCTTCTCACAGAATGAGTAGACATAGGAACTTCCTGAACAACAGAATCAAAATCAATAAAAAAAAAATTGTTTCAGAACTAGCATCTGAAACCTCGTCAAGATAGTGGGAGTCAGAAGGACTAGGACGATGAACAACTTTAGAAACTTTTGACAAATTCCACTAGTGCCCTCCTTCAACTTGAACAGCATTTCCATAAATCTTAACAACACGAAGTGGCTTCCCAAATTTGCTCTCCCCTTTCTTGGCATAAATAGGAGACTTAGGTGTGTATTACGATGGCGGGCGATCGGGAAATGGGACCGCCCGCCATGATCGCGGTGGTCCCGCAAGTGGCATTAGGATGCGCCCACCAGAACCACCACCAAGGGAGAGAGCCACAAGGAGGACTATGCCGGCTCGATAACATGCTCAACACACAACTCTTTGAGCTCCTTCTCCAAATCAGACCTGACACTAAGGGGCCAATTCCAATTCCGGCCGCAAAAGGTACCAACCGACACGGACCCGTAACGGAGACCGACCGCCACGGACCGGCACTGTACGAGCTGTGCAGTACGATTCAACACGTGTAAATTACAACCGACACGTACAGAATACAAGCCATATGACCGAGCCGTAGGGAAAACAGTGGTTCGCCCGGAAAACGGACGCGATTAGCACCAACCGATACGCACCAGGAATAAACCCGACCGACACGTACCCACGATGTCTGATCCACGCAGTATGATGCAATGCGTGTAAAACCAGACCGATTCGCACGGAGCCCATGCCGCATGACCGACACGCATAGAAAACAGGGACCTGAAGCAATAGAGATCTCCGCGACCGACACGTATGACACACAGAAGAAAGTCAGCGTGAAAGACCCGGAGAAGCACGCACGAGCCAACAACAGCGTCCGTCTCGGTCAGAAAAACGTCTCCTTCATGCTTAGATAACCCAAAGGAAAAAATACAAAAAAAGGACCAAACAAGCAATGACAAAGTCAATAAATATAAAAAAAAACTTTGAACAAAGACACACCCACAACTGCACCTATATAAAGGACACCAATCACTACCATGATCCTTTGCAAATTGAATACAACAGCCAGCAGAGAACACCATCACACAGCAACCACAGACACACTCACAACTCACCCATCACACAACTTTCACACCATTCGTACCTCACCAAAAGCACTCACACATACACCTAGCAAAACCTACACCCACCCACACTTGCACCCTCACACACACATCATTTACCACCACCACCCATCACCATGCCCCCAAAGAAGAATCCAAAGTTCACAGATAGTGAGTTAGAAGTGCTGGTAGACAAGATCATCAGAGTAGAGCCACATTTGTTTGGTACATTGGTCCAAAGGACCCCCATGTCACAGAAAACAAAGATGTGGGTGAGGATTGTGGACAAGGTGAACGCACAAGCACCAACGTTGCGCACAAAGGATGATAACCAGAACAGGTGGTATGACGTGCGCAGGAGGGTCAAGAAACTCATCGAGAAAGATCCGCCTTGAGTCAGCGCACTGGAGGTGGCCCTCCTGCCAAACCAGTATACTTCAGGTCCTGGGAGGAGAAGGTGAGGGACATCCTGCCACCAGAGAGTGTCCATAGTCTAGCAGACATACCAGAGCCTGGTGAGTACATAACCAACATACTCACTATTGTATGGCAAGGGGACAGTGAAACCATGCACCGTTACCAAAGCCACAGTAACCAATAGATAATCATCCCAAGATGTGTATGCTAGTCAGACAAACACAATACCTGTCATCTCATAGTGACTTGTAACTGTGTCATGACATGTACAAACCTACCAACAAATAGAGCAAGGCAGTGGCACAAAGCTAAATAAACACTGTCAGACAGTTTGCCACCACAAACACACTACCTCACAGTGCAGCTGACTGACAGGAAGGAATAGTGGGTGTGCAGGTGAAGTGAGTGTATCCAAAAGCATGATGGTGTTTGTAGTCACAGATAATGCTCCCCCTTCCAATTGGCCCATCCAGACCTCTCTGAACCATGCCCACATCACAAGGAGTGGAAAATGACTGACAAGATGACTGACACTGGGTCCTGCTGTGGGGAGCACAAGGCCCTGGTAGGGGTTGTGCGCAAATCAGAAGCAGACCACCACTGCTTGACATCCTGAAAGACAACTTGCACGCCCTCCAATGGAAGCATGTTTCATGGTGGGATGTCTGGCCGGGTGGGAAGGAGGACTGACAGCTCTGACCATACTTACCAGCATGTGGAGACACACACACCCCTCAACACAAACTCCACACAACTCACCGGGTAGAATGCATTGACTCACACTGTAGTAAAGTATCACCCGAAGATACACCGCACTGGGTGCTGCTGTGTGAAGCACAGGGGCTCTCTTTGGACTTGTAGCCAAACAAACACCAGGACTTCACAGTCAGCCATCTTGCCATTGCTGTCACACTCCCTCACAGGGAGTCAAAAGGAAGGAAGTATGGGCATGCTGGGAAGGGGGGTATAGCCAAAAGCATGATGGGAGTTGCAGTCACAGACATTCCCCACCCACCCACATGGCTCAGCAAGCTCACACTGAACCATGTTCGCCTCACAGGGACTGGGAATGGACTGACAAGATGTCGGACACTGGGCTCTGTTGTGGGGAGCACAAGGCCATGCTGGCAACTGGGCACCAACAAACACCAGGACTGCACAGTCAGCCATCTTGCCATTGCTGTCACACCCCCTCACAGGGAAGCAGAGTCAAGAGGGAGGAAGTATGGGCATGCTTGGAAGGGGGGTGTAACCAAAAGCATGATGGGAGTTGCAGTCACAGACATTCCCCACCCACCCACATGCCCCAGCAAGCTCACACTGAACCATGTTCGCCGCACCGGGAGTGAGAATGGACTGACAAGATGTCTGACACTGGGCTCTGTTGTGGGAAGCACAAGGCCATGCTGGGAATTGGGCAACAACAAACACCAGGACTGCACTGACTGACATCCTGAAAGTTAACCTGCACCGACTGCAATGGTGGCACGCTTCATGATGGGATAACTGGCCTGGGGGAGAAGGAGGTCCTGACATGAAAACAAATAACACCGATGCTGGCCATACACACACCTTCTATGCTAAAACACATTGCACACGTGTTACCAGTCACTCACAAAGATAATGCCTGGGCAAGATGTCTGACACATGGGCCTGAGAAATGATGTGGCTGAAAATCACACATATGCACCGGCCAACCCAAACACGGTCACACACACAGCCATTGCAACCGTATGTTCAAAGTCACTGTCTGGGGATGCAGTGTCCAGGGGTGCCCCTGGCCTGGCTGTGGAGGTGTGTCTTGCAGATGACAAGTGTGGAGAGCCATATATCATACATTGCACAAAACACACAGGAACTCACATATACATCATTGACAGGGGATATCTGACAGTGAATGGAATGGACACACCACTATAGCCGACACCATAGCATGGTCTCATTCACACTCGTTGCTGTTGTGAGCTGCATTCCACTCCTACATCGTGCTGCAACATATGCATCCTTCACACAACACACCACTCACTGACATAGACACTGTAGACATAAGGTCTAACCTGGACTGCATTGAAGGAGACATGCTACTCACAGCAGCCAAACCGCAACACACACATACCACCGGCTCTCATTGTCATGAGCTTTGAAAAGCCAGAGTCCTTCCTTGCCCAATATATGTCACCATGGAGAACATTGACAAGTCAAATCACATATGCAGGTACAAAACTCAGCACCAGACTCATTAACGATGGTGACATCATCACTTGTATGAAATGAGATGGGAACTAGGAATACTGTAAAAAAACACTTTCTCCCAAGAGATCACAGGCATACCGGACAGTGACCATGTCGTACCAATACACCAATGTGACACACAAAGACTAGCAAAATCTGCTACCACACATGCCCCAATCTTACAACATATCCTCAGTGGAATTGCATGTATGTCCTTGTTAAAGGTCAAATGTGTACAGGGATGACACACCTGTGTCAGCAACATGATGGCCCTTGAGTAGTAATGGCCATGCACAGCCAAATCTATACATGAGTTGGGCATGCACACACTTCGACATGCACATTGAAATGCTTCATTTTGGCTGGGCAATGTGCCACAACAATATCAATCTCTGTCTGTGACAACTTTGGACAAAGCAGTGTACAGGCACGCATCCTGACATACAGTAGAAAATGTCATGTATGTGAACCATTGATGCCTGTAGAAACATAACTTATATTGTGTGTCTCTTCCAAGCACAGGTGGTGCTGGGGACACAGTAGCAAATGAAGAGGAGTCCCTGTCCCAGACTCTGGTGGACCCTCAGCTCTCTGGTGCAGATCCGTCTCTGTCCTCTTCGGATGACGACGAGTCATCATGCAGCACCAGCAGTACCAACATCTGCACCCCCTATACCCACGCCTCCAGCATCTGGCAACAGACAGGGCACCCCCGCCAACACGGACAGACCAAGGCCATAGTATACCGACAGCACAGGGACACAGGACCCCCAGGAAGCTACGGACAACACCACCAGCAACAACACCCAAGGGGGCCCAGTGTCACCTGGGCAGGTCCTGCCCGTGTGGATAGGGGTGCTGGGAGGGGTGGTAGGCAGAGGGCGCACCTTTCAGAGGGCTCTGGACTGCATGATGACCCCCAACTGGCACGCATCATAGATGCGTACCAGGATAGCACCGGAGGATTCGGCCAGGTAGTGGGGATCCTCAAGGACATTCAACAGGAGCAGGCTGCCCATCATGCCTGCATGGAGGCAAAGTGGGATGCACTTACTGCGGTGCATCGGGACTTACTCCAATGCCTCTGCCAGATAAGCACCAACATATCCACACCTCCCTGTGTGGCCACAACATCTGTTGCCGCACGATCTGCCAGTGCCACAGGGAGGGAGGATGACTCTGGCGGAGAGTCCTCTGCACCGCAGATGCCTGCACCTGAGGATTCCCCCCCCCCGAAGAAGAAGAGGGGTCGTCCAAAGAAGGACAAGTGAGATGCAGATGTCCATGCACATCCCCCAGGGCCTCTAAACTTGTTCTGGACAATGTTCTTTGTGCGCAAAACGTTCACCTTGTCGTATCTAACACAACTCGCCTACATGACATGGAGGGTTCATGTTGGTCCAATGTACCAGATGACTGTGGACTTTACTCTGGACATTTCAGCTACCAACTCTTCCAACTCTACTGTGAACTTTGGATTCAAAACCCAATGTACAGCACCCACCATCCTGTGCACTATCCTCACACGTTTGTAAATAAACTCACCAGTACACTATACTTGCCTCTGTTGGGATTCCAACTTGTCATGTGTCATGGAGATGTTGATCTGCTAAACAACACAGTGCATGGCAAATACTATAACCATGTGATCACCGTTATGTGAGTCATGGTGATGTGACACATGTGAGGGAGACACACCACTATGGCACCACAACACATACTCACCATGGCCATGTAACTCATCCCACACAATGATGTTGACCTGAAATACATTGGAATGCACAGACACCACACCTATCCACAGTCAGTGGTAACAATCCCACAGGTGAGGTAAGCAAATGTCAGTCAGATGTGAGAAGACAGACAACGCACATAACAAAGCGTAGCACAGGTTCATTACACATCAGCATCATGTTTATTACACAATAGTTGCAAGGTAATTCTATGTTACAGCGGACACACGGTCACAAAGTGTCGGAGAATTGAAGTCCAGGGGTGTGTGGTACATCACTTGATGGGAATTGACTACTTCCACACTGGTGTTGGATTCTGGGTGTTGGGGGTCAATGTTGACCAAACAACAGGCAAAGTACCCTGGGAAGGACAGACACAAGACACAGTCAAAAGCACAGCAGAATAGGAGAGAAATGCAAAACACATGCACAAAACATGTCAAAATAAACCTACACAGAAACAAGTTAGCAGTTCGACACTATTGTAGAGTACAGACCACCTGAAAGGACACATCACTGCACGCATCCAGTCAAGTGGCACACAGACACACTCAAACAGCAACAGAGCAGCCCCAACACATTTCAGGCTAACTCAATACATTGACATAACAACCCTGTAAACTCACATTCAGGTGAAGAAGTTGTTGATGAGCTGTGTGCGGATGTCACCCTCATCATCATCATCACTGGCATTGTGGCCCAGGCCTGGATCCTCCACAGGTGGCAGAGGTAGGTCATCGTCATCCTGGATGAGAGGTAACATCTTCCGCACTGCCATGTTGTGTAGCATGCAGCATACAAGGATAATTTTGCACACCTTTGCAGGGTCATATGGGAGGGCCCCTCCGGTCTTGTCCAGGCAGTGGAAGCGTCTTTTCAGGAGACCAAATGTCCACTCAATCACCCTCCTGGTCATTGTAGCGCATCTCGGCTGGTGTCACAGGGTTCCTGAGGGGTTTTAGCAACCACGGCATGTTGGGGTAACCGTAGTCACCTACATACAAACAATTGAACAATTAGCTGAGTTTTGAAAGAGGGTGGAATACAACATTGCCAAACACACACAATGGTAAACAGTCAGTACACACCAACAAGCCAGGCATGCTGTTCTGGCATCTGTGACATCAGCGTTGCAATGCGATTACTCCTCATGATGTAGGCATTGTGCGCAGAACCGGGGAAAAGTGCACACACATGTGTGATACACATGTCTGCAATATATACCACCAGAGCATTGATGGAGTGGAAATGTTTCCTGTTTCGGTATGCCTGCTCATGTGCCCGTGGTGGTACCAGGGCCACATGTGTACCATCAATAGATCCGATGACGTTCGGCATCCTCCCCAGTGTATAAAAAGCATCCTTTATTTCAGTGAGTTGAACTGGGCTAGGAAACTTGATGTACAGGTCAAGGAAATGCAACATTCCCTCCAAGACATCGCGTAGCACACGACTGAACATAGTTTGCGACATACCACCAGCAGTAGCCACAGTGTACTGGAAGGTACCAGCAGCAAAGAAGTGCAGGGCTGACATACATCACCTTCACCTCTGGGGTCAGTGCTGTAGGGTATGTCCGGCCAGGTAGCAGATGTGGCGCCAACTGCTCCACCAATTCCTCAATCAGTGGCCTGGTGAAGCGGTACCGTCAGATGCAGTCGCGTTCCTGCATGGTTTCAAGGTCTGGGAAAGGTTTATGGAAAGCTGGTGCCCTGCAGTACAGAGATGAACAAAGGAAGATTGTCGATTCATCCACCCATGTGGCTATGACCAAGCAAAATATCACATGATACATCATGACAATACACAATGTACTGAGGTGTGTGCTGTTGGGTATGGACACATATGTCACCTACATGCACATCACCTCACATCTCAAGTCCACATGTCTACATATGTTCCATGTAGTGCAATGGCCAATCATTGGGCTGTGTCACAGTACCTATGTACTGCTGTCACGTTACAAACACACACCACAGTGACAAGTGAGGCCTGAAGTCTCCAAGGCATCACAGCTCTTTGACATGCAGATACCCAGGGTCCCTGTATTGCCACATGGACACTGGCATGACATGGCGTATCATGTACACACCACAAAACAACCGTGAGTCCCACAGGTAGTGGCCACTGTTGTCTCTACATGGACTTCTCATAGACACACACACAACATCAATGTTGATGCACAAACCACATGGATGTGGAGACTGTCTCCCTTTGGGCACATTTGATCAACCACATCTGAGACACAACATGCACACAGACTGTGGGTGTACATCAGAATTGGGGCTATAGGTCTCACTGTGATGTACATACCATCACACCCAGGACTCAGGGTGTATTTGACATGTCCTAAACATATCCAACCTGCAACTGTGTCCATGACTCATGACCATAACTGTACAGTTGCACATCACAGTGGTAATGTGCACAACACACAAAGGATTCTGTCCCCATGAACACGTGCACAGCCTGGGAGTGGCTGCACAAAAGTGCCACACAACAAACCAAATGTTGCCCCCCCAAAACACACAAGTAATGCAGCCTTACATGCCATGGGACACAGTGTGGCACATGCTGTATTGTGGTAGGTGTGCACCTGAGTCCCTGGCAAGTAACTGTGTGTGGAAGCCGTCAAAAAGTCACACCAATGTCAACCGACGCGGGTGACTTCTACAGGGACGCATTGCACAGTTCAGGACCGAGCCATGCGTGCGCTTAGTCATTGACAGCAATACGAACCGATGCGGGTGACTATCATGCGTACACATTGCACAGTTCAAGACCGAGCCGTGTGTACGCTTAGCCATTGACTGCAATGCAAACCGACACAGGTGACTATCATGCATACGCATTGCACAGTTCAGGATCAAGCCGTGCGTGCGCTTATCCATTGACTGCAATGCGAACCGACGCGGGTGACTATCATGCGTATGCATTGCACAGTTCAGGACCGAGCCGTGCGTACGCTTAGCCATTGACTGCAATGTGAACCGACACGGATGACTATCATGCGTACGCATTGCACAGTTCAGCACCGAGACGTGCGTACGCTTAGCCATTGACTGCAATGCGAACCAACCCGGGTGACTATCATGCGTACGCAGTGCACAGTTCAGGACCAAGCCGTGCGTACGCTTAGCCATTGACTGCAATGCGAACCGATGTGGGTGAATATCATGCACACGCGTCGTGCAGGCATGGACCGAAACCTGCGCACGCCTTGGCCATTGAATCGTATGGAGACGGGTGCGTGTGTATTTTCAAACTACGCGTTGTACAGTCAGTTGACCGAGCCGTGTGCACCCATTGGCTCTGGACTGTCATGGAGACGGATGCGGATTCAAAACTTGTACGAGTTGTGGGCTGGAAAATCAGTTGGATGCCTACAACAATGTTGCCATTACTAGGGTTTTATGAAGGTGAAGATTTGAACGATGCGGAAGACGTGTACGAGTCGTACAATTCCATGGATTGGCCAGATTCATAGAATGCAACCATGTTGGACCTATCACTTGGGACACATGGCACAGATTCTGCCTCTGCAGCACAGATATAAGGCTTGCTGGCCCCCAGGGAGCTCACTTGCCTGCACTACATGCTACTGGACCACATCTCTGCTACCACTGCTGCTGTCTCTGCATCCTCTGGCTACTGCTATGGAACGTACTCTGGAGAGGGCCCCAGCCTTCACTGAGGAGAACCAGGCCCTGCTGGATGGGTTCCTTCCACAGTACAGCAAGCTGTATGGGAAAACAGGGGAGCAGGTGAGTGTGCATTCCACTGCCTTCCTAATTGTGCATGTTGTCTGACTAGCAGTACTAGCAGTGTGTACACCAGTGGCAAGCGTACTCACTGAGTACTTTCATCCCCCAAAGTGTATAGATACATGTAATGAACAGGTGTTCTGCAACTAAAGTACACTTGTGCAAGCTTAAACTTCCCAGGCAATGTTAACATGTCAGACTTGCAGGGCATTTGACCATTTCCATGGGTGCACTACCTGTGTAACGCATTTTCCTTTGTGATGACGACATGTATATCCAACTGTGTGCAGCACAAATATGGGGCATGTGTGTTAATGGACTTTTAACTTTGTCACCCTCACAGATTGATGCCCACCAGAAGCAGGAGATATGGCTGACCTTCGCCCGGGCAGTTCGATCAGTGGGGGTCTACAAGCACCGGATCCGCAACTGCCAGATGAGGTGGCAGGACCTTCGGGGCTGGACCCGGAGGATCGCAAGGGTCCAGCTAAAGCTGTCGCCTCCTCGCAGGAGGGGCAGACCCCCCACATGCTCAGGATTCTGGTGGTGGTCTTCCCGGACCTAGATGGGCAGCTGAAGGCCAGACAGCAGCAAGAAGGGGGTAAGTCCATGCCTAATATGTGTGCTATGTCTGACATGTTATTTGCAGTCTTTTGGCCTGGTCACACTTCCACATTACGTAGGTCTTGTAGTCCAGGACTCATGTCCCTCAATTGTGTGATGCACCCTCCTCATCTGATCCACAGGTGTGGACCCTACAGTCTGTGGCTTGTGTCACTAGGGCACTGTGTCCTTGCAGTCAGCTATGCTTCAGGTTCCGGACAGCTTCTGTTACCGTGACTCTGTTGTGTGTTTCATGGGTGGGTCAATTGTTTACACAATGCCTGAGATCTGACATGTGATCTGTGTGTGCCCTTGATATGTGTTCCACTTGCTGGTCTGATTCGCCACATGTGCCTGGGGTATTTCAAACACACCCATGCAGCAGGGGACTCCAAATTGTGGCCCTCAGGAGTATGTATATCAAGTGTGTCACACTTGCTTAGCCACCTGACTACTGTCCAGGGCTATAAACTGTTTCACGTAGACCTGGGCAGTCATGCCTACTCAAGGGCATTTAGAAACACTCTATAATCCCACTCCTGTGTATCAACTTACAGGTTGTGCTTAGTGACATGTGCCTTCAGGTGTCTGCCTCTGTGTCATTGTGGTGTGGCTTCCTTTTCTGGACAACTGGGGAGTTCATGAGTTTGAGGGTCAGCAGGACATCTGAGATGTGACCATAAGAGACAAGACCTGTGTGACATATAGATGTGTGATCACTTGACAGTACACAATGGTGTATGCAACTGTGAACTTCAGGCAGCTGTGTTTCATGCACAGCAGACTGTGATGTGCTCATGTACAGGGAGTTGTGTTTGCAGAGACTCATATGTTTGTTTTGTATGATGTGGGGTCATCTGGGTCCGGGATATGTTGTTTGCAGGGGATGGACAAGTGCACTTGTCAGCTGCAGTTTTCTTTACCCATGACCTATGATTGTGACACAGTGCATACTGTTGTTGTCTGGATGCCCTGCCCCTGTGACAGGAAACAGTGATGACTGACTTTCCAGGCATGCCAGTGCCATGGCATTTAACTTGGTATGAGTGATCCTGCATTGGGCTCAAATGTGCTCCATGCACCTCATTGTGGCATTGACTATCAGGACATGAGAACATCATAGTGTGTGTTGCTGGTATGCATCACAAGCATGTGAAATGAGACTCTGGCCATCCCTTCATCCTGACACCTGTACTGAGTCAGTGGCAAGAGATGTGATGTGTGTATAGTGACATACTCCTACATGTTCACTTGCATGTCCAACAAATGTGTAGGCGGTGCATGTCTGCACATTGGGGTATTAGCATCCAACATGCAACAGACATATGGGTGCAAGTCCAGGAGGAATATGAGTGCCATGGTTGCTGGCGAGACTGATAATTGTCTTATTCTAAACAGTGTGAGCACTTTGAGCAGTGTTCAGCTGATGATGCCAGGGCTTGCCCTGTGATGTGCTGTACTCACTGTGGTGTGTGCGGTCAGTGCAGGTGACTGATGTTGTTCTTTTTTTCCTAATTCTATCCAGATACATCCACGGCCACAGGAGGGGACAGCTCCACGGACCAGGAGGAACCACAGAGCCTGACAGGGACAGAAGGCGAGGAGTTGGAGGGACCCAGTGGCACGGAGGGCGAGTGGAGCCACACCGAGGAGTACTCAGCACCATTTACCCCAGCTGAGGGCCACAGCAGCTCGGAGGATGACTCCCTTGTGAAGGCGGGTGTCAGCAGCCACCATACCCCAGCTAGTGAGGCTGTCCCCACCATCACCACCACCATCACCACCCTCCCATCGGCTCCCATCCCAGGGGTCCGTGGAGGCTCACGTGTTTGGGAGCATGTCTCCTTTGTGCCAGGCACTGCACCCCCTGCCCCTGTGTCCCCTGCTGCCCTGAGTGTGGAGTCTGTGGACTTGCTTCGACAGATCCATGTATGGCAGACATCAATGCTGTGTCCTCTATGCACACACCAGTCTGTTGACACAACTGGTGTCGTTCATGGGGGGCATTTCATCGGGCATGTCTGCCCTACAGAGGACCAATCAGTCCGTGGCCTCCTCCCTGACGGCAGCAGTGTCCCTCCTCCAAAAGTCCTGCAGCCCTCCTACCCCTGCCCCACCCACGACTCCTATCCCCCTACCTGTCCCAAGCACACACACACCAGCACATTCACCCAAACCCACAGACACGGGCAGCACACAAACACCCAAACCAAGGTCTAGACATGCACACAAGCAACCTCAGGGGACTGATACCACACTCACAGGGGATGGTGTGCAAACACACACACAGTCATCCACAACCACTCCCCAGTCCTCTGATACCTCTCCCTCCAAGACCCCTTCCCTTGCCTCACCTGCAACCCCATCTCCCAAGAAGCTCTTCCTCTGTGACCTTGGCCTCTTCCCCACCGACCCAGCAGATTCAGCTTACAAGGGGAAGAGGAAGTCCCCACACACAGAGGGGAGTGCCCCACACACCCGGACACCCTCCCCCAGGCGCAGTCAGACTAAGGCCCCCACCCGCAAGTCCCCCCGGAGCCGGAAGAGCAAGACCCCACCCCCGCAGCTCCACAACAAAGCCTCCGTCCTCCATCACCCAGGCCACCATTCCAGAGGTTCCCCCGCCACACCCTGCCCCAGTTTCCCCCACCTAGAGATACACCATCCCCAAAATGCTGCGGCCCTCCACCCCTACCAATTGCTCTTCCACACCCACCACCCCCGGTCAGACTGTTTGTGCCACTGATGTGGGGACCGTGGCCCCCCCTGTCCTGCCAACCTCACCTGAACCCCATTCCACTCCCATGGAGTTGGGGACTGCAGTGGAGTCCACGACCACCTCGTCTGACTTGGGCACTGCAGTGGGGACCCAGTCCACTCCATCTGACCTGCCCACTGCAGTTGTGCCGGCACCCACCCCATCTGACTTGTGCCCCACAGTTGTGACTGCACCCACTATGTCAGACACCTCCACTGCAGTTGCCAGTGGTTCTCCTGCATCCACCACCCCTTCACTGCCTCCTTCTGCTTAGCCCTGATCCTGTCCCTGCGGTGCCTGGCCTGGCCCCATGTATGCCCCTCCAAGTGGATGTTCCCTGTCCTCAACAGTGCAGGCAAGCAACGTGTGACAGTTGTCACTCAAATCACATTGTTGACATTTGGATATGGACTGGCAATTGGCCTTTGTTTTGAAAGGACATTTGCATTTGCATTGAAATTTGGCTGAATAAAGCAATTGTATTTATCCTTGTGTATTTGATTTAGCTGTACATTATGTTGATGATGTTTACCATGACCTTGTTCTAATGCTGGATTTCCAATGTTGAATACTGAGGTGTTGATGTGAGGTACTCCATGTGGTCCAGCAGATATGTATCCTATTCTGGTCGGTATCCATGTCATCCTTTGCAGCTAACTGGGTGTGTCATGATTAACAATTTGTGCACATCTCTGTAAACCTTTCATTTGCATGGTCACATCTGTGGCTTGCATACATGCACATATTACGTGCTTCTCATTGTCCAATTTGTCTATTTCCCTGACTGTGGGCGCATCTCCACTGGACATGCAGGTGTGGGCATCATTGGTGTAGGAACAACTGGGTCCTCTGTGCAACTTGCTGGACATATGTATTGAGTATGTGCAGATGACTTAAGGGACACTCCCGTACCCAAGCTGTTGTGACCAGAGCCTTCATTTGGTGGCAACTGATGGCTGACTGACCAAGTGTTCTGTTGACATGACTGAGACCTGCTGGGACTTTGTTTGGCACAGCTGAGCTTCCACAGGAGTTGAGTCCCCTCAAGTAAGTGTGTTGTTCCATGACATTGCCTGGGCCCATGGTGTGTGTTGTGTGAGCATGTGTGTGTGTCCACATCCCTTTTCATACACAGGCAGTGTTCCCTTGATATGTTCCTGTTGTTGATGCTTGCTGAGTTGTACTGTGTTCATCCCACATCTTTGCCCTGGGCTACCAAATGGGTGGGTGCATGACACACTACTGTTAATTGGTGTTTCATCATTGGGATTTGTCAGTTCTGAGTGGTGATGATATGGTCAGACGCAGATGGGACACAGTCAGGGGTCCCCAAGGCACTTCTTTGTTCGCAATATCATGTAGTTGTCCCTAGGTGGTACCTTTCAGTGATTGAGACATGTGTATGTGTGTGTGACTGCTCCCACTCGTCCGGTTCAGGGCAGCAATGTTGCCAGGTGTCAGCATGTGTGCCTGGTGGTTCTCCTTGGCTTCTGCATTGTCCTGGGACTGTGGCAGGGATTCCTAAGGCTACGGGAGCTTTAGCGTCATGGCCATGTACCGCATGCTGTGCAGTATGTGTGTCATTCACCAGGGTTTTAGACTGTCCTTGTGTGATGAGTCTGTGCACCTTAGTTCCCCCCAACATTACTGTGTTTGTCATGGGTGCATGTGCAATATCACCTGTCCATGTGGGCTTCACAGATGCACATTGGTGCAGTTCAGAGTGTGTGGTGTTGATGTTGGACAGGTGTGAATGTTTGCATGGATGGGCCCCTAGCTCCCGTTTGTCCATGGATAACGGGGCCATGTTGAGTGATTTGTGTTTGTGTAGGTGTGATGTATGTTTGTGGCACAGGACACATGCCTGGATTTCACAGTTTGTACGACATCTACCTTTGTCATCACAGTGGACGTATCATGCATGCTTGTGTCACCCCAATGTCTGGTCCCTGGGGGTAGTGCTGTTGTGTGTCAGTCTCTTGCTGTGTTAGTTGCTGTTCATTCCAGCTTGTGTCACATGTGTCTGTTGTGCTGGGATGGGTTACTTTTGTATGGCACTGTGTCCACATCTGTCTCACTGTGGTTCAGCCCCCCTCATGTGTTGTGTAGTTGCCTGTGGATACTGAGACACACACACACACACACACATGTTGTGTCAGATGTGCAGTGTGAGGTTGCCTGTTTGTGTTTGTGCATCTGCACCAGTGCTTTGGTATTGCTGTTGTGGACCATTGTCTGGATGTTGTTTTTGTGATTTTCCCTGCTGTCCCTGTGAGTCAAATCACATCATTCTGCACATTCATCCTTGTTGTTAGGTCCCATTGCTGCCATGGAATGGGAGTTTGTGACCTGACACCTATAGTCTACACAGGATGTTTTGAATTGTGTGTCTATTTTCGAGATGTGTGTATGCTTTGTGATGGTCACTTCAGCTTTTGTGTCATTGTACACTGTATGCAATGTCAGCCCCCATGGGTGGTGCTTGTCTGCACATGGCCAAGAGTATGTTAGGTTTTCACAGCACTGTTAGCCTCACCACATCTCTGTGGGTATGGGACACAACCACTACTTTGCCACAAAAGTGTTTCATGTGTTGGGACCAGGAATGCTGTTTGGCATTTGCAGCTTTGACCATGATGACACTTACCTTTTGGTCACTGTGATGAGGGGGGTTTTAGACCCCATCACCACAATGCTCAACCTTTGCTGCAGTTTGGAACCACACACTTAACTTTTGTTCTACACAGTGAGGGGGTGTTAGTTTTACATTGACACAGTGCTATTGTGATGCCTGCCTTGTGTAGGCCACACTTTTTGGTCACACATGTGATGGTAGTATGTTCAAAGTCATAATCACTGTTGTGGGCATTTGTCACAGACTACACACTGTTGGCATGATGTTAGGGGGGTGTATTTTGCTGACATACCTAATGTTGGTGTATGATGGATGTGTGGCGCATCACCCATCCTATGGGTGGGGGTGGCAGGAGTGATGGGCAACATAAGCCCTATGGGTGGGGGTGGCAGTAGTGATGGGCAACAGGTCCCCCTATGAGTGGGGGTGGCAGGTGTGCTGGACAACATAGTTCCTATGGGTGGGGGTGGCATGAGTGATGGGCAACAGGTCCCCTATGGGTGGGGGTGGCAGTAGTGATGGGCTACAGGTCCCCTATGAGTGGGGGTGGCAGGAGTGATGGGCAACATAGTCCCTATGGGTGGTGGTGGCAGGAGTGATGGGTAACAGGTCCCCTATGGGTGGGGGTGGCAGGAGTGATGGGCAATATAAGCCCTATGGGTGGGGGTGGCAGGAGTGATGGGCAACATAAGCCCTATGGGTGGTGGTGGCAGGAGTGATGAGCAACATGTCCCCTATGGATGGGGGTGGCAGGAGTGATGGGCAACAGGTCCCCTATGAGTGGGGGTGGCAGGAGTGCTGGCCAACATAGTTCCTATGGGTGTGGGTGGCAGTAGTGATGGGCAACATAAGCCCTATGGGTGGGGGTGGCAGGAGTGATGGGCAACAGGTCCCCTATGAGTGGGGGTGGCAGGAGTGATGGGCAATATAAGCCCTATGGGTGGGGGTGGCAGGAGTGATGGGCAACATAAGCCCTATGGGTGGGGGTGGCAGGAGTGATGGGCAACATAAGCCCTATGGGTGGGGGTGGCAGTAGTGATGGGCAACAGGTCCCCTATGAATGGGAGTGGCAGGAGTTCTGGTCAACATAGTCCCTATGGGTGGGGGTTTCAGGAGTGATGGGCAACATAAGCCCTATGGGTGGGGGTGGCAGTAGTGATGGGCAACAGGTCCCCTATTAGTGGGGGTGGCAGGCAATGTTCCCTCTAATTTCTTTCCTCTGTGTGCGGCAGTGGTGGGTCTCTGTGCGCTGCAACCATGGCTATGTGCGCCAGGAACCAGACCGCGCGTGTGCGCGGCGCCAAATGTCACTCAAAACGTTTACTTTAAAAAGTGAAAAGATGGTGCATTTTCACACATACAGTGCCACAAAAATTCAGCCTTAAATTTAAAAATCTGCATCAAGAGGAATAACCTTCAATCTTGTTTTACTTGCAGAGATTTTTGCATATTTCCCACATCTTCATTGCTTTGATTTTGTTCACAAGAAAATGTCACCTTTAGCCATCGAATGCTAGTCATCATAAGTACATTGAAATTATGAAAATGTCACACATATGCAATCTGAATCCTTGCCAGCTATGCTCACTTTACTAAGAAAAGAGTAGAGCAAGTTTAAAAACAGGGCATGTGTTTTCAGAAAGTACACACTGTGTTTTTAAACTTGCTCTACTCTTTTGTTAGTAATTGACAGGGTTGCCTCGGCTGCCCTTCTTGTTCAAAGGGACAATTATGGGGGTTTTCACAAACAATTTTTTTTAGGAGCTTTTTAATTGTAACTCACACTAGTCCACCCATTAGCTTCTCTTCTCACCTGCCAAAATGATTGCTGAGGAGGTGGCAGCTATGTATTCATGTTAATCACAGCCCCTTCACGGGCCGTGATTAACATGAATACACAAAAGCCAACAATCTGGTGGTGGTATTGGGAGTGGTGGTGGTGTTATTAATAAAACAGGCTTTTGAAAACAACCCGTCAGGTGGCTTAAGTACAGATGACATGTAACACAGATGTGCTGTTGTCAGCTTCAGTCCATTAGCACAAGATTATGTGCTACCTAGAATTCACATGACTTAATTTTCTAATCATTTCTAAATCCATTTTATTTGGGGGCTGGAAACAGACCTGAGATAATGCTGGTTAAAGCGATCGAAAGCAGGCACCCGTGTTAAAGGGGTGGCCATGCTGCTTAAAAAAAACACAAGCGGTTTCAGCTGAAGCAGCGCATGTCCAGCTTGCAGTAAGAGAAACTCAATAAATAAATAGTGCTTCAAGACTAAATAACCGGTCCCGTGTAACAACTGAAGTAAAATGGCCAGTCGCCATGGGAGGGTACAATGAAACTGAAGTAAAATGGCCAGTCGCCATGGGAGGGTACAATGAAGACAAGGCCATACTAAGGAGGGACTAACAAGCCTATTAACAAATCCGAGGGCAGCATTTACGAAAGACAATGACACAAGCCAATGGAAAATGTGGGAGGAGAGTGGACGCTGCTTCTCTCCCATACTCTACTACAGCAGTCTTGCAGAGTGAACAGCTCTGGGTCTGAGGACGGTAGGTTGCCATCCAGATCATCATCAATGAAGTCATTGTTAAATAGGCCTGGGCAAAATTTCCGTTTCGTTCGCGGAATTTGCGATAATTTGGCATTTCCGCGTTCCGCGGAGAGCGCGGAAATGTCAAAATTTCTGCATTCCGCAGCTTTGCGATAATTTGGTTCTTGCTCGCGCTGTAAAATAATACATTCTCGCGCCCGCGCGATCGCCTTACCTGAATCCCCGCGTTCGCCGACAAGTTTTCCCGATTCGGTCGCGTTCTCCATGAGATGTTGTATTGTTTTAGCCATTTGCGCTGTCTCGCGACAGTTCGCGCCCGCAGTGACGTCATGCGTCGCGTGATCACGTCTTTCTTCTCGCGATCATGCACCGCGAGAAGAGTGAAAACAAGATGGCCGCGCCCGCAAGCAACATAATGGGTAAGTTGGCGAGCCGCGAAACACGCAGAAAATACCGCGAACGGGCGGGAAAAAAACTTCCGCATCTTCGCGATATTTCCGCGTGTTTGCGGAGATTTTAAACATTTTCTCGATAATTTGCGGTAGTCGCTTTCGCAAATTCCGCCCACCCCTATTGTTAAACACACATACTGCTGCATGGAGGACTGACGCACAGCAGCACACCCTCGTCCCAGCAATGTGCAGATGGTGGCCATAGCGCTATCTAGCAAAGCCAGCCTTACTCTGAGTCACACGGTGCACGTGGGCCAGGAACAGGCAGATTGTGGCCTTTTGTTTAAGTATTGATGTTCATCACAGCCCATGAAGGGGCTCTGATTAACATCAATACTTAAATCGTACAGCCACTCATACAAGCTCCCGCACATGCAGACGTCATGCTAGGGGCGTGGGATTATGTGATCCCTGCCGCACATTCACACCCACCCCTTGACAAAAAGGAGATTGTGTCTCTTGATACCCCTGAGTATAATGATAAGGCGGACAGAAGTGCAGACAGAGATAGGCTTCCAGAAACACCCATGTCACATCACTAACTCTTCATAGCAGAGACAGTAGTCAGAGGCTCGAACTTGAAATATGGTTGATCTGACCCCAACTCTACCGGCCCTCCTCTAACAGTTTCATTAGAAGTCCCTTCCTCTCTACCAAAAGGCTTCAAGTAGTGATTCAAAAAGAGGTCCTTTGTTTGTGTTTATGACCTGATGTGTAAAGTTAATGTGCTAACATAACACGCGCTTTACTAACAAAAGAGTAGAGCCAGTTTCAAAATACGCGTGTACTTTCTGAAAGTACATGCTGTGTGTTCATCACAGCCCGTGAAGGGGCTCTGATTACCATCAATACTTAAACAAAATGCCACAATCGCCCCCGCACCGTGCTTTACTAACAAAAGAGTAGAGCCAGTTTCAAATTACAGCGTGTACTTTCTGAAAGTACACCTGTGGTTTTTTTTTTGGTGCATATTTATATAGCGTGAACTCGACCCGAAGGTATTGGAGCGCTTTACATGAGCACCGTATTTACATTACGCATTCAAGCACAGGGAGATTAAGTGATTTGCCCAGAATCACAGGATGTGGACGCGACCTCGAGGCTCGAACTCTGGTTTCCAGCACCAAAGTTCATCACAGCCCGTGAAGGGGCTCTAATTACCATCAATACTTAAACAAAATGCCACAATCGTGTCCGCACCGCGCTTTACTTACAAAAAGAGTAGAACCAGTTTCAAAATACAGTGTGTACTTTCTGAAAGTACACGCTGTGTTTTTAAACTGGCTCTACTCTTTTGTTAGTAAAGCTCGCTGTGGGGATGATTGTGGCCTTTTGTTTAAGTATTGATGTTCATCACAGCCCGTGAAGGGGCTCTGATTAACATCAATACTTAAACAAAAGACCACAATCGTCCCCGCACCGAGCTTTACTAACAAAAGAGTAGAGTCAGTTTAAAAACACAGCGTGTACTAAAGTACACCCTGTGTTTTGAAACTGGCTCTACTCTTTTGTTAGTAAATCGCGGGGACGATTGTAGCCTTTTGTTTAAGTATTGATGTTAATCAGAGCCCCTTCACGGGCTGTGATGGACATCAATACTTAAACAAAAGGCCACAATCTGCCCCGCGCTTTGCATCCACACGCCCACATTCCCACAAGCCCCCAAGCCCACAATCCCCCTTACCTGCACTCCGTCACGACTCCTCCGCATTTTAAAGTGCCTGCTTTTCGCGCTGCTCGCTTCTTTAAAGTAGCGGCGCGACTCTCTCTCGTGACTCTCTCTCGCGACGTCCTGGCTGTGTGCACACTCCACACACGGTGGCAGTAGTGATGGGCAACAGGTCCCCTATGGGTGGGGGTGGCAGTAGTGATGGGCAACATAAGCCCTATTGGTGGGGGGTGGCAGTAGTGATGGGCAACATACCCCCTATGGGTGGTGATGGTAGTGGTGATGGCTATGCAACCCCTATGGTGGCCTGTTGCTAGTGGCCAGGATATGGATCCCCTGGGTGTATGTGACATTTTGTGGGTACGTGTCATTAGTTTGTGTGGTGGGTGTCTGACTTACCGTATGCGCCATCCGCGTCTGTTCCTGATCCGGTCATAGATGTACAGTACTGGTATGACCTGCGCGATGGGATTCATAATGCGTTCGTCTCGTACATGCTGCTTGTTGCTCTATTTCGTACCCATTGCTAGCTGGTCCGTCTCATAGCCATGGATTGTGTTCTGGTGCGAATCGTACTTGCTTCTTTTCCGGATGCTGTGACGTGCTGTACGTAGCGTGCTGTACGTAGTGACCCGTCCGGCACGTATGATTTGCGCATCGTACTTGTCCGGCCGGAAACTGCTGTGGGTATTGCTTCCGGGCGACTCGGTTCGGCGTTCGGAGGTACGGCTCGGGTGGAAAATGAAGCTTGAATCACAGCCTACGTGTCGGTCGGATTTGTGTCAGTTATGCGCATCGTACTTCATCGCCCGGACGGACCGGCTCCGGGTATGAGTCGGTCGCAAGGTAAGGCTACGAACAGCTCTCGGGGAGCTGTCCGACCCGGATCGGAATCGACCCCCAAAAGGTACACCTCTAAGTTTGTGTTTCACCGGTGCAGCACCATGCTTGACCACAGTCCTATGTTTGAAACCACTTATCTTACCTAGATGATCCCCAAACATGGAGCGAAAACTGGTTATCCACTTTTGTTTGGTGTCATTTTGTTTTGTGTCGTCATGGCACTCCACCGCTAACACTAACACTTGTTCAAGAGTGCCAGGCCTCAATATCATGCCAAAGAAGCCCTGGTGAAGCCACCCAAGAATGCTTAAGCCTTTGACAGCAACATAAATTTTGCCCTTTATACACCTTCCTTTGAAAGACATTTCATCTTCGAAAAATCCAAGAAGATCAATCTTGAGTCCTTCATAAGACACAGGCGACCGATCTGGAGGAGACAACTCGATGGAATTTCCCCATATTTCCACAAATAACTTTTTCATTATCATCGTAATACGAGCACCTAAGTCTACTATTCTTTGTATGAGTGGGGTTCCCACACCTAAGACAAATATTAGGATTAATCCCTTCCGGTTTGACAGACTTTTGAAAACCTTTGCTAGAAACGATCTTGGATTTGGCATGAGGCTTACTAATCTTAATAGGATAAACACTTTCATTGAGTTTCTCACAACTTTTGTCCTCAAGTTCCTTGAGAGACATCATCGAAAACCTCTATACTTTTAGCGATTTTGATTGTCTCATCAAGCAAGGGATAACTTAAGCTTAGGAGCTTTTGTCTAATGCTTTTGTCTCTGCATTAATATGATAGCACTCCTTAAATCTTAAAGAATGTCTCCCTTGTGCACTCATAAAAGAATGTAATAACTGTAAATAGACTTCTGATATTTTTAATCCTTTAATGGATCGTGAACGTAAATCAGTTTTTAAAGTCCATTAATTCTTCATGGTTTTCATTAGATTAGATCCATTGTTTTGGAGTAAACAATACTTTGAATTCATCATAGTTCAAAATTCTTACTGCCCAATGCATTTCGGGCTTGTAAGCCCTTCATCAGGGGCTGACATGCTGTAAGTGAGGAAACAGGGTATCAACACATTTGTAAAATCGTATTCAATAAACATTGTAATGACATCACAACATGTATCACAGGTGAGTATTTAACGCTGAGATTAGGACCAATACTAGAAACGTCTTGTGCCCTTTAATGCCCCGTCTAAAAAAACAAGCCGGAGATGTATTTAAATTACCACACGGGAACCTGTTGTACTACTGTTTGGTACGTAGTAGAGTAAACAAGTAACAAGAAAATGAGGTGAAAAGATTATGGAAAAGTGCATGAGTCTTTAGAGTGTAACCACGTGCACACGAATAAAGTTTTGTGAAACTCACTTACAAAAACAAGTCGGTTCTCTAGACTTCATATAGACGAACTCGAATCGTTCCTGTAAAAAATATTTCACATCATAAGCTATCAGGACAAATTCATTCCTGGAGATCTTTAGGAAGTTCAGTGCGCTGAAGTGCGTCTACTTACTATATCGAGTTGTGTGTACAATTTCGAGTGAAGTCTTCCTCAAATGTGGCGTGCAAGTTCGCGTTCCCGAAACCAGGAAGTAAATGACGTATGAACTTCATTGGTTAAATAATTACAAACGTCATGTGGGTGCGGGACTACAAAGAAGAAAGACTAGTAGTCTCATGCGTAAATGGTGTCAATGAACAATAATTTTTTTGCCTAAAGTAAATATGTCGCCCATATGATTATAAAATGGGTTATTTCAAGATGTTATACGAAACATAACCCGAATGCCGTGTATATAAGCTGCCTCGATTCAATCCTTCCATTCGGCACAAACGTTTGAAACTACCAAGAAAAAAGACTCGTAGTTTTTGGATAATCAGTGTAAAGTTAAGAGTGTATATGTGGAAAAATGGTGGGATGATTAAAACCTAAAACAGGTGAAGAATCGGTGTATACGAGTCACTCTGAAATATGAAACAAGATAATACCTGTGTAAAAGATGCGTTAGTATCAATGAGTCATGATCAATGATACGAGAACTTAGATCGTTAATGCACACGGTCCTCTAATATATTTTGCTGTTCTGGTGAGAACACTACAAACCGTATCCGAGTGATATACCCGTACTAAAAAGGTCGTAAAACTAACTGTAAAGATGCATGCACGTGGTGAATGAATGAAAGGTTACGTAGGTTGGTAAAATGGTGACATAGTGGTGGTAATTATCTTAAACAAAACATTTATATGTGGTAAACATCAATCACTTGAATAACATTAGAACAAATAAACATGAGATTTCAGTATTTAGTGCAATGATGATACCGGGGGTGTACTTTATAAGAAACAACTCAGGTCACATCGTTCATTCAGTCCTTTAGGGCTGATAGAGTCCATTCTGTTTATCCAATGTACCTCTCTTTGCAACAAATGTTGGGTATTGTTTCGCCCTTTTAGAATAGGTACTTGCTCTAAAATTAAGAATCACAGTTGACTGATGTTATGTTTCTGGGTTTCAAAGTGTTGGGCTATGGCTGATTTAGCATTTCTCGTTCGGATATTGCTTTTGTGTTCATTTAGTCTGATGCGTATTCTTCGTTCAGTTTTTCCGATGTATACTATTCCACAAGGGCATTTTAACATGTAGATGACATTTTGGCTGTTACAAGTGGCAGATACTTTTAATTTGATGTTAAATCCTTTATGAGGATGCTGAATCATATTCCCCTTTATGATAGAATTGCAATTTCCACAATTTAAACATGGGGTGGTTCCTTTGTATTGAAGTTCAGCCAAACTTTTTGTAGAAGTTAATATTTCTTTGAAATCCCTTGATCTTTGGTATGCGAATATCGGAGGAGCGTCAAAGATGTTTTTGAAATCTACTTCAGTAGTCAACATAGGCCAATATCTTAAGATCGCTTTCTTGAAATTGTAACTTTGCACTGAGTATTTTGATACAAAAACACTTCTGTTGTCTGCGATTTTCCTTGGTTTGGTAGTTAACAATGTAGATTTGGCGGTTTTATCCACTTTGTCCTTTGCGTTGTTAAGAATTTGCTCTGGGTACTTTCTTCTTCTAAACTTTTCCATACATACATCTCTACTTTCTGTGTATGATTGTTCAGTACTAGATATTCTTTTGAGTCGCAGGAATTGTGAATACGGTAAGTGTTCCTTGAGAGAAGGTTGATGAAAACGGTGGAAATGGAGTAAGTTGTTACGATCTGTGGTTTTAACATAAACCTGGGTCATTAAAGTTCCATTGATGTTGTGAATGGTAACGTCAAGAAAATAAATGCATTGTTTGCTGATGGTTGATGTGAATTGAATATGATTGTCCACTTGATTAAGGTCATCTATTAGGTTCTGCAATGTATTTGAAGATCCATGCCACAATATAAATATATCGTCAATATATCTCTTGTATAATAACAAGTGTTGTAACCATATGTCATTGCTTAGAATATGATCTAATTAAAAACTGTGCATAAAAAGATTTGCATATGTTGGTGCAGCACAATTGCCCATAGATGTTCCGGAGCACTGTAAATAGAAGTTGTTTCCCCATTGAAAATAACTGTGATTCAATGTAAAGTGGATGAGTTCCATTAGAAAAACTTTCAGATCAGTAGGTTTATCACTGTTGATCAGAAAAGATTCAACTGCATCCATGCCCTTATTATGTGGTATTGATGTGTACAAAGCTTTGACATCTATAGTACACAATACTGTATCCAAATTGGTTTTGCCTCGGGTTGTTTCCAGTATGTTTAGGAAATCAGTTGTGTCCTTTATATATGTACTCATGGATTGAACCAAAGGTTGTAAGTGCTTGTCCAGGTATTTCCCTATGGGTTCGTGTATAGAGTTAATAGTCAAAACTATAGGTCTGAATGGAGGGTTTGTTGCATCCTTATGAATTTTAGGAATCATATAAATGTAGGGTACAGCTGGATTGATTTTACGTAGATATTTTTCATCTTCTGTCGTGATGATTCCTTGATCTATGGCTTTGTTCAGAATGGTTTGTAGAATTTTCAAAAATTCCTGGGTAGGATCAAATGGTATCATCATGTATGTGTTAGTATCATCGATATGTTTTTGAACATTTTTCTCATAAATGTCAGAATCCATGATTACCATTGCTATCCCCTTTATCTGCTTGGCGGATGGTAATTTCACTTATTTCCGCGATTTGTCTCAGGGCCTGTTGTTCTTTCTGGGTAATATTGGTGGTTTGGATTTGTTAGAACTGGAAATTGTTTTCAACTCTTTCAAGGTAATAGTTTCAAATGCATCCAACACTTTGTGGCTGATAGGAGCCATAAATGTACTTTTATTACGCAATCCTAGAAGGGTATTTTCTTGCGGTCTTTGAGTTGGTTCTACCATGTTGTTTAAAAAGTGTTTTGATCGTAGAGATCGCATGAATTTGAAGAAACTTATTTCAATATTGAGAGAGTTGGAATGGTAGGTGGGTATGAATGATAATCCCTTTTGTAAAGTGTTGATTTGGAAATCTATCAATTCATGTTTAGAGATGTTGATTACGAGACTTTCTGGCTGCGTGTTCCTTTCGCCACTGGTTTTGGTGGTGCGGCTTTTCCTCCTGCTTCGTCTGGTGGTCTTTGGCCTGGATCTAAAAAAGACTGCCCATTGGTGTGAGATGTTGATGGTCCTGCCATTTCTGGTTCGAGTGGGTCCCGTGTAGATCTAGTCGTATCCGTAGGTTGAGACTTGTCTTGTCTGCGTGACGGTCTTTTATTCTGAGTGTCAACAGAGGATGATGCGTCCGTGTCTGAGAAACGGCCAGTATTGGCCCTCTGTTGTCTTCTGTTAGCGTACACCTCTGCCCAGGTGTATACTTCTCCTAACTTGTAGTCAACAGTGTCTCTTTTAAATTTTCTAATTTTTCTCTCATTAATCTCTTTGGTATAATCATCAAGTTGTTTATTGATGTCTTGTAATGTTCTTTTCCAATCCACGTCTTCTAATCTAGTCGAAAGATCTTGCTTTAATTTGGTGATTTCTAGGTTAAGATCTTCTACCAGCTTCGACAATTCTTCGACTATCAGTAAAATCAAATGCAACGAACATTTATTGAGGATGGCCTCCCATTTCTGTGTGAATCGTATATTGTTTTTACAGAGTGTAGATTTTAAGGCTATTCTTAACCCCCTTGGTATCCGTTGCACTTTGTGGTACTTGATGAGTGTACTGGCATGTAATCTTTGATTGATGACGTTTTTTTCAGCGTATATAAGTTGTTTAATGGTTGATTGTGTTGAAGTTGTACTGGTGCTGGTTCCCTCCGTTTCCTCGAAGAGGTCATAGATTCTTTGAGTATCGTCCGTTGTGTACACAAAAGTGTCAGCTCTGTTGTCCGTAGTTTTAGCGATGTCATCCAGTGACATGGTGGGTGCGTACTCTGTGTTACTCAGAGAGGATATGTAAACAATAAATGAACAGGGTAGCGCACTCCTTGGTAAGATGGGGTACTTTACGTGGTGAATCTGTAAGTGGTGCAGTTGGGTGAATCCTCCTGAGTATGAGGATATGGTATAATATGATCGCACTCCTTAAATCTTAAAGAATGTCTCCCTTGTGCACTCATAAAAGAATGTAATAACTGTAAATAGACTTCTGATATTTTTAATCCTTTAATGGATCGTGAACGTAAATCAGTTTTTAATGTCCATTAATTCTTCATGGTTTTCATTAGATTGGATCCATTGTTTTGGAGTAAACAATACTTTGAATTCATCATAGTTCAAAATTCTTACTGCCCAATGCATTTCGGGCTTGTAAGCCCTTCATCAGGGGCTGATATGCTGTAAGTGAGGAACCCGGTATCAACACATATGTACAATCGTATTCAATAAACATTGTAATGACATCACAGCATGTATCACAGGTGAGTATTTAACGTTGAGATTATGACCAATACTAGAAACGTCTTGTGCCCTTTAATGCCCCGTTTAAAAAAACAAGCCGGAGATATATTTAAATTACCACACGGGAACCTGTTGTACCACTGTTTGGTACGTAGTAGTGTAAACAAGAAAATGAGGTGAAAAGATTATGGAAAAGTGCATGAGTCTTTAGAGTGTAACCACATGCACATGAATAAAGTTTTGTGAAACTCACTTACAAAAACAAGTCGGTTGTATAGACTTCATATAGACGAACTCGAATCGTTCCTGTAAAAAATATTTCATATCATAAGCTATCAGGACAAATTCATTCCTGGAGATCTTTAGGAAGTTCAGTGCGCTGAAGTGTGTCTACTTACTATATCGAGTTGTGTGTACAATTTCGAGTGAAGTCTTCCTCAAATGTGGCGTGCAAGTTCGCGTTCCCGAAACCAGGAAGTAAATGACGTATGAACTTCATTGGTTAAATAATTACAAACGTCATGTGGGTGCGGGACTACAAAGAAGAAAGACTAGTAGTCTCATGCGTAAATGGTGTCAATGAAAAATAATTTTTTTGCCTAAAGTAAATATGTCGCCCATATGATTCTAAAATGGGTTACTTCAAGATGTTATACGAAACATAACCCAGTGGCGAAAGGAACACGCCGCCAGAAAGTCTCGTAATCAACATCTCTATACATGAATTGACAGATTTCCAAATCAACACTTTGCAAAAGGGATTATCATTCGTACCCACCTACCATTCCAACTCTCTCAATATTGAAATAAGTTTCTTCAAATTCATGCGATCTCTACGATTAAAACACTTTTTAACAACATCATAGAACCAACTCAAAGACCGCAAGAAAATACCCTTCTAGGATTGCGTAATAAAAGTACATTTATGGCTCCTATCAGCCACAAAGTGTTGGATGCATTTGAAACTATTACATTGAAAGAGTTGAAAAAAATTTGCAGTTCTAACAAATCCAAACCACCAATATTACCCAGAAAGAACAACAGGCCCTGAGACAAATCGCGGCAATAAGTGAAATTACCATCCGCCAAGCAGATAAAGGGGGGGCAATGGTAATCATGGATTCTGACTTTTATGAGAAAAATGTTCAAGAACATATCGATGATACTAACACATACATGATGATACCATTTGATCCTACCCAGGAATTTTTGAAAATTTTATAAACCATTCTGAACAAAGCCATAGATCAAGGAATCATCACGACAGAAGATGAAAAATAGCTACGTAAAATCAATCCAGCTGTACCCTACATTTATATGATTCCTAAAATTCAGAAGGATGCAACAAACCCTCCATTCAGACCTATAGTTTTGACTATTAACTCTATACACGAACCCATAGGGAAATACCTGGACAAGCACTTACAACCTTTGGTTCAATCCATGAGTACATATATAAAGGACACAACTGATTTCCTAAACATACTGGAAACAACCCGAGGCAAAACCAATTTGGATACAGTATTGTGTACTATAGATGTCAAAGCTTTGTACACATCAATACCACATAATAAGGGCATGGATGCAGTTGAATCTTTTCTGATCAACAGTGATAAACCTACCGATCTAAACATTTTTCTAATGGAACTCATCCACTTTACATTGTATCACAGTTATTTTCAATGGGGAAACAACTTCTATTTACAGTGCTCCGGAACATCTATGGGCAATTGTGCTGCACCAACGTATGCAAATCTTTTTATGCACAGATTTGAATTAGATCATATTCTAAGCAATGACACATGGTTACAACACTTGTTATTATACAAGAGATATATCGACGATATATTTATATTGTGGCAAGGATCGTCAAATACATTGCAGAACCTAATAGATGACCTTAATCAAGTGGACAATCATATTCATTTCACATCAACCATCAGCAAACAATGCATTTCTTTTCTTGACGTTACCATTCACAACATCAATGGAACTTTAATGACACAGGTTTATGTTCAAACCACAGATCGTAACAACTTACTCCATTACCACAGTTTTCATCAACCTTCTCTCAAGGAACACTTACCGTATTCACAATTCCTGCGACTCAAAAGAATATCTAGTACTGAACAATCATACACAGAAAGTAGAGAGTATGTATGGAAAAGTTTAGAAGAAGAAAGTACCCAGAGCAAATTCTTAACAACGCAAAGGACAAAGTGGATAAAACCGCCAGATCTACATTGTTAACTACCAAACCAAGGAAAATCGCAGACAACCGAAGTGTTTTTGTATCAAAATACTCAGTGCAAAGTTACAATTTCAAGAAAGCGAGCTTAAGATATTGGCCTATGTTGACTACTGAAGTAGATTTCAAAAACATCTTTGACGCTCCTCCAATATTCTCATACCAAAGATCAAGGAATTTCAAAGAAATATTAACTTCTACAAAAAGTTCGGCTGAACTTCAATACAAAGGAACCACCCCAGGTTTAAATTATGGAAATTGCAATTCTATCATAAAGGGGAATATGATTCAGCATCCACATAAAGGATTTAACATCAAATTAAACGTATCTGCCACTTGTAACAGCCAAAATGTCATCTACATGTTAAAATGCCCTTGTGGATTAGTATACATCGGAAAAACTGAACGAAGAATGCGCATCAGACTAAATGAACACAAAAGCAATATCCGAACGAGAAATGCTAAATCATCCATAGCCCAACACTTTGAAACCCAGAAACATAACATCAGTCAACTGCGATTCTTAATTTTAGAGCAAATACCTATTCTAAAAGGGCGAAACAATACCCAACATTTGTTGCAAAGAGAGGTACATTGGATAAACAGAATGGACTCTATCAGCCCTAAAGGACTGAATGAACGATGTGACCTGAGTTGTTTCTTATAAAGTACACCCCCGGTATCATCATTGCACTAAATACTGAATTCTCATGTTTATTTGTTCTAATGTTATTCAAGTGATTGATGTTTACCACATAGAAATGTTTTGTTTAAGATAATTACCACCACTATGTCACCATTTTACCAACCTACGTAACCTTTCATTCATTCACCACGTGCATGCATCTTTACAGTTAGTTTTACGACCTTTTTAATACGGGTATATCACTCGGATACGGTTTGTAGTGTTCTCACCAGAACAGCAAAATATATTAGAGGACCGTGTGCATTAACGATCTAAGTTCTCGTATCATTGATCATGACTCATTGATACTAACGCATCTTTTACACAGGTATTATCTTGTTTCATATTTCAGAGTGACTCGTATACACCGATTCTTCACCTGTTTTAGGTTTTAATCATCGCACCATTTTTCCACATATACACTCTTAACTTTACACTGATTATCCAAAAACTACGAGTCTTTTTTCTTGGTAGTTTCAAACGTTTGTGCTGAATGGAAGGATTGAATCGAGGCAGCTTATATACACGGCATTCGGGTTATGTTTCGTATAACATCTTGAAATGACCCGTTTTATAATCATATGGGCGACATATTTACTTTAGGCAAAAAAATTATTTTTCATTGACACCATTTATGCATGAGACTACTAGTCTTTCTTCTTTATAGTCCCGCACCCACATGTCGTTTGTAATTATTTAACCAATGAAGTTCATACGTCATTTACTTCCTGGTTTCGGGAACGCGAACTTGCACGCCACATTTGAGGAAGACTTCACTCAAAATTGTACACACAACTCGTTATAGTAAGTAGACGCACTTCAGCGCACTGAACTTCCTAAAGATCTCCAGGAATGAATTTGTCCTGATAGCATATGATGTGAAATATTTTTTACAGGAACGATTCGAGTTCGTCTATATGAAGTCTATACAACCGACTTGTTTTTGTAAGTGAGTTTCACAAAACTTTATTCATGTGCACGTGGTTACACTCTAAAGACTCATGCACTTTTCCATAATCTTTTCACCTCATTTTCTTGTTTACACTACTACGTACCAAACAGTGGTACAACAGGTTCCCGTGTGGTAATTTAAATATATCTCCGGCTTGTTTTTTTAAACGGGGCATTAAAGGGCACAAGACGTTTCAAGTATTGGTCATAATCTCAACGTTAAATACTCACCTGTGATACATGTTGTGATGTCATTACAATGTTTATTGAATACGATTGTACATATGTGTTGATACCCTGTTTCCTCACTTACAGCATGTCAACCCCTGATGAAGGGCTTACAAGCCCGAAATGCATTGGGCAGTAAGAATTTTGAACTATGATGAATTCAAAGTATTGTTTACTCCAAAACAATGGATCTCATCTAATGAAAACCATGAAGAATTAATGGACTTTAAAAACTGATTTACGTTCACGATCCATTAAAGGATTAAAAATATCAGAAGTCTATTTACAGTTATTACATTCTTTTATGAGTGCACAAGGGAGACATTCTTTAAGATTTAAGGAGTGCGATCCTATTATACCATATCCTCATACTCAGGAGGATTCACCCAACTGCACCACTTACAGATTCACCACGTAAAGTACCCCATCTTACCAAGGAGTGCGCTACCCTGTTCATTTATCGTTTGTCTCTGCATTGACATACAAACTGATTTCTTTTTAGTTGGACCGTGAAATTTTCGAATTTACAAACCGCATCCCATCTTCACAAAGCAGAAATGTACGAATCAACGTCTTCCTCATCCAACTGGTTCATCTTGAAAAATATGTGTCTTTGCACCATAAGACTAGGTTGCTTATCAAATCTTTTTTTTAACTTAAGGACAGTCTCTCAGAACTCATCAATACCAGCACTTTCTTCTGGAGATAAAGTGGGCAAATGTTTAAAAATGGATCTCCCTTCAAACCCAAGTGAGTGCAATAGAATAATTTTTTTTCCTATCAGCAGCATATGTTTATGCTCCTATAGCCCCAAAATACGTTTCGAATGCATCATACCAGATTTTCCATTGGACTGGAGGTTCACCTGGAATATCAAGGAATGAAGGAAGAGGGTTAACAGCTTGCATTGTACACATCTCTAGAAATAAAAAAAATTAAAAAAAACATTTTTGGTAAATATTACACAAGTTATTATTTATACAGATGTAAGGAGAAAGTTGAGTTTGTAATAATAGGTAATATTATAAAACCAGTGTGTTTGTCACTGTGACGAAATTGTCTTGACATAATAATATGGTGTGTGCATCACCGTGTGATACACATCTTTGAAGGAAAAATAAAATATGAATGAAGGAGTTGTGTGTATTACCGTGGTACACAACGATGGAGTAGTCCCACAATACTAGAACTATGTTTGAAGAAAAAGACACCTTTTCTTTTTTTAACAGAAATGGTGTATAAATCACCACATAAAACACTAAAAAAAAAGAAGCAGTAAAATTTAATTCAGATGGCTGAAGTGAACTAGTTGGTGTGTGTATCACCACGTAATACACCAAAGGGTGAGTAATGTTGTTACCTCCCACGCAGTTAAGGAATTGAACTTGGTGTGTGTATCACCGCGTGGTACACAAAGTTGTTGTCTTGGAAATGACTTGTAAATATGCTCGCTGACGTCGTGATGCAAATAAGTGTTGTGTGTATCACCGCGTGATACACAAAGAGTTGTCTTGGAAACTGCAAAATGGCCGCTGCAACGCGACGTGATGACATCACAGCATTGGACGTGCAATGTAGGCATGGAACGCAGAGCAACTATGAGATGGCACCCAACTATTTAAACATGTCGTATGAAGACATAGCGAACCTCACAGGCAACAAAGCTGACACATTTGAATTCTCTACAGAAGATACCAACAGGATTTACTCGCTCATCCAAGAACCAGAATGCGTCGCATTCAGCACTGGATCTGTTCAATCAAATAGCCGACAATTACTGTTCACAGCAAAGGGAGAAATTAACCAGCGGCTGCATGCCAGTACCCTCATCAGATATCACAAAGTCCAAGGAATCCCTAGGGGGTTGCGTATACCTCTCAAATCAACCTTGTGTAAGAACAATACCCAATTTACGGAACAATGGTACGATATCCTGAATGAATGTTCATTAGATCTGATACTCCTAATAGTTGAAGAACTCTCAAAAATGTTAGAAGAACTTGACCATTTAGTTTCCCAACTCAAACAAGAACTTAGCAGAGAGTTATCCAGTGAAGAGTGGACTAAAACATTAGAAGACATCAACTCTCAACTAGACAGGTACACCAAGGAAATGAATGAAAGGAAACTCAGGAAGTTTAAACGCGACACGGTCGACTACAAATTAGGAGAAGTCTACAATTGGGCCAAAATATATGCAACCAGAAGACAACAATGGGCTTTCAATAATAGATCAACAGAAGGAGACATGTCGTCATCTGATGACACATCACGCAAAGGTTACCAACGCGGACCTCCACGCAACACCACCGTGGAGAAAGAGAGTCAACCCTCCACCTCAAATGCAGAACATACTCAAGCGGTTTCTTTTTTAGGAACAGGCCCCGACCCAGCAATTAAACCAGGAGGGCGAAGCACCAAAGAAAAGCATATACCTGTCGCCAAATCGACATGGAGCCAGAGAACTTAGTCATAAACATCTCAAAAACAGAAATAACTTCCACACAAATACAGACACTCCAAAAAGGAATGTCATGTGTTCCTACATACGAGTCTAATGAATTTGAAGCTCAAGTTTGTTTTTTCAAATTTATGAGAACCTTGAGACTAAAACATTTTTTCAAAAATATCATGGAACCGCAACCAAGAGAAGAACAAGGTACTTTACTAGGCTTAAAACCTACGAGTACTTTTATGGCACCCCTCAACCACAAAATGCTTGATACTTTCGAGACCATGGTACATAAAACTTGCACACTATTTTCCAGAACAAAATTCACAGAAAATCTAATTTGACTCTCCAAGAACGACATGCTATAGCACGACTAGCAGCTAATGATGAAATCACTCTATGTAAGGCAGATAAAGGAGGAGACATGGTAATTTTAGATACGGTCTTCTACAATGAAAACTTGATGACACATGTCAATGATGACTCCTTATACATGGAACTACTCTCCAACCCGACAAAGGAATTCAACAAAGTGCTACATACCATTCTAAACCAAGCTTTTCTGATGGGAGCCATGACAGAACGCGACAAAAAAATCTGACTAAAGAATATCCTCAAACACCATATCTTTATATGGTACCAAAAATTCACAAACACCCGACCAAGCCACCGTTTAGACCCATTGTCAGCACACAGCATTCCATACACGAACCTATTGGCAAATACATTGACCAACATCTCCAACCGAGTGTCCAAAAAATTACCACCTATATTCAAGACATATTCTATCGACCACTCAGTGGTAAGACAACCTTATTATATATTACAGATACATTGATTACATTTTCCTGATTTGGAAAGGGACAGAAATTCAACTACTTTTGGCTATAAGAGAGCTAAACCAGGTAAACGAGAGAATCCAATTCAACCACAATATGAGTAAGAAACAAATTGCATTCCTGGATGTCAATATACAAATTGTCAATAATGAATTAGTGACTTCAGTCTACACGAAACCCACAGACCGCAATAACTACCACCATTTTCACAGTTTCCACCAAATGAGTTTAAAAAAACACCTACTGTACTCTCAGTTACTCAGAGTCAAAAGCATTGCATCCTCCAACACGCTGTTCGAAGAAGACAGTCAGAAGATCAAAACCAAATTTATATCGAGAAGTTATCCACTTTCTAACATACAAACAACAGAAAACAAAGTGAAATCTAAGGAGAGATCGCAATTACTCACACCTAAACTGATGTCTAACACTACGGAAGAACGCATTGTGTTCGTGTCCAAATACTCTATCCAAAGTACTAAAATCAAGCACACCATCTGCAAACACTGGCAATTGCTCCAAACGGAACATGATTTTAACAACATATTTCAAGCTAATCCTATATTTGCTTACCAACGCACTAAAAATTTGAAACAATTGCTAAACAAGAAATCACAAGTACCAGGTTTAACTTACAAGGGGACAGCCCCCTGTTACAACTGTGGAAACTGCAACAACATAATTAAAGGCAATACTTTGACTCATCCCACTCAAGGCACCCCCATTAAATTGAAGGTTAACGCCATGTGCGACACTGCCAACGTAGTGTACCTACTTAAATGCCCATGTGGATTACCGTATGTGGGCAAAACGGAACACAAGATTAAAATCAGACTAACTGAACACAAAAGCAACATACGGACTAAAAATATGAAATCATGTGTAGCTACCCATTTTTCCAAAATGAACCACAATGTCAGCCAAATTCGATTCATGGTGCTTGAAACAATTATGGACATTGAAGGAAGAGACAACATGAAATTTTTATTGCAACGCGAACTTTATTGGATACACAGATTGAATGCTCTCCATCCGAAGGGGCTTAATGAAAGACTGGAATTCAGTTGCTTTTTCTAACATTTATGCACTGCTTACCCTTTGCCCTGTGACTTTTCAAACATTTACACTCCGTGCGCATTTAATTATCATGAATTGTTGACCTCTGACACTTCATCTCTCTTTAACTGTGTACAGCATTGTTTTCTTCAATCTCTACTTGCCCCACTATTTCTTTCTTTATTTTCAACTATTTGTTCTTTATTTTCAGCTATTTGCACTTTTTCTGGCTTTTCTTTCTCCTACTTTGAAACTTCCCCCTTTTTTCCCTGCTGTTGCTCTCTTTCTTTTTCACTTTTTTCATGTGATCCATATTGCTGATCATTCGTCTAATATTGTTTCTTAATTACTCTCATTGACACTCGTCTTTTTCCACTTTACATTCCATTCCTTTCCTCCTAGGACCTCTTGTTACACGCGTCGTCTTTTCTCCATTTTCATTCACTCCCGAGTTACATTTCCGGTTTTCGGACTATTACTTCCTGGTCTATAGCACTGTTTGTAATTTTCCAGACAGTGTTCTCCGAACACTTTCTCGCTGTTAAAATACGGGTTACTAGATCACAGGAATGCTTGAACCTACACTTTTTAATCTTTTTTTCTTTTTCTACACTAACTTGGTGTAACTGGTACCGCTTTTACTCTCTGCGGCGCCCGTGCAGATGTTCACTTCACGTTTAACCAGTAAAAAGTTTGCGGCACTATCGGCACCACCCATACACCTCTCCTTGCACGTATGACTTTGCATACGCCGGATTTCTATCTCACGGCATACAGTTAACAGAGAGCACACGCTCGACAATTTGCACTTTTGAACTCACAGGTGCATACTCTTTCTCACGTTTCTTTCCATCACCCTTCGATGGCCAACACTCATTTGACAGTCTGCACTGCTGAATTCATGAGTGCACATCCTTTTCCGATTTTTCTGTCAACCGCATAACAACACACTTGATTTTTGCATCCCCCGTATTAATACACCTGATTTTTAACTCGCTCTGTGTTTTTTCTTCGAGCATTCTATCTACACTTGGATTCCGAATATATTGCCTACTTTCTCTTTGTAGATAATTTCCCCTGAAGAAGGGCACATGCCCGAAAGCCATCGGCGACATATTTTCAACATGGTGACCTGTTAAAACCCTTCTGATACCTGTTAATACGGCTGCACCGTTTTTTGAAATGCTTAAAATGATGACTGAATATTTCATATGACGCAATATGAAAATAGGAATACATTTCCATTTTTGAAGATGACACAACCTTAGTTGGAATTTTTGAAAAACGATTTTCATCGACCGGAGTGCTTTCGATTCATACGCTTCCCAGGGAAGGGTTCCCTTGCATGGCACGCAGAACGACACGGCACGAATGCTTGCACAGGAAAGGATTCTAGATTAGGTTCCTCGGATACCAAGTGAACAGAGAAATGCGTGAGTGGGCGTTGATTTGTTTTTTAACTGTCATGAACAAAATGCCCAAAATAAATTAAATGAAGATGTGGTTTGAGCGTAGAAAGGCAGCGCTGAGCCTGAAGGTTTATGTCTTTATGCGCAGCACGGAGATATGTAGAAAACAAAACGCAAGCGTCCTACCAGTTTGACGTTTTCATAGGGTGGTAAACTTGCTTTTCTAAACCGGAACTCCCCAACAGTTTAGATGTAGTGAAAGGCAGTCTTCTTTTTGACCCTTCAGTCGGCTGATAGGCTTGCAGTTTTCTTGTTTTCCACTAGTTTCAGGAACAACGATGTGTAGAAGATGGCACACCGGGTAGCAGGGTGTGACCATGTAGAGAATAATTGCCGCCAAAATATTTATAGTGATTAAGGCGGAGGCGGAAATAAATACACAAAAGTATTTATTGAATCTACATGGTCATGGAGCCAGTAGAGAACAGCTCCACCAGGCTCAGCAGAAAGGACCAACTGAACTCAGCATTGAATCTCTAGGCAACACAAAGATCCTACAGGTGACATCATAAGGAACAACTATATACATCAGAAGCACATCGAACACTACAACATTACTAACATCAGAAGCACATTTAACACTAAAACATTACTACACAATGGTGGAGAGTACCCTGGAGAGAGAGGCAGTGGTAGAATTTAGGACTCTCCACACATCTCAGTCGCCACCACCCCCTGGCTAGTGTTCAATGTGTACCATATTCAACCAAACCCCTGCTCTCCACATGCAAGCCATACACCCTCAACCAAATACACCTTGATGCTCCATCTACATGACCCAAAACTCACAGCTGGCGCATCATGGGAAACGTAGTCAGTGACATAAACAGTGCAGTTAAGGTCTGACATGAGCTGAACAACATAGTACCACCACTGAGATAAAGTCTCACTTATCATTTTAATTCATTTTCCTATTTGCCACATAGATACACCTCTGGGAGGAGAGGAAAGGGCTGATGATGCAGGCGAAGACCAGGAGCAGGGCCAGATGAAGGAAGTGCAGGATGGGGCAACAGATAGTCAGCCAAGTTGTTCCAATGTCCAATGTCCAGGCTTCTGCTGCATCCAGTTCACCACAGGCTCCAAAAATATATGCCCCAGTATCCCACCAGCCGGCAAAAATCCAACACAGTCCTGTCACCAGAGTCCAGCTGCTGCGTCCAACACAGCAATCAAGGAGGCGGCAGGAAGTAAGGCTGCACACTCTCTCCCAGGCTGGAGCAGGCAAGCAGGCAGTGTTAGGTGTTCTGGAACAGACCTTGCTGAAGGTTCAGCACCTGCAGCAAAAACAGATAAGGCTCATTAACACCAAGCTGAGCAAGGGCTTTGAAAACACCACCCAACAGATGGCTTATAACTAGGCAGGGGCAGCTCCTCCATAATGGTAGAGGAATATCCCCTCACTGCCAGCAGATGATAAATAAAACGATAATAAAATGTTGTTATTATCGTTTTATTTACCTCTGTCGGCGTTACGTATGTCCAACAGGAGTGGCGGGGCCAGGGCAGGTAGGAGTACTCTGAACATGCACACTTATGTTTCTCCAACCCACCTGTATTGTACGTTGGAGAAACACCAAAGGCTCTCAGGCACCGGCTTTTGGGATGCGAGGAACAGGAGGAACAACCTCTCCTCTACCCCACCTGCCCCCACCACCCTACCAGTTTTAATTGGTGGCAGCCACCACTGTAACCAGGCATACCTTGTTGTTGGTGGTGGAGTAACCACATTACATGTACACTTGTTTTGGTGATGGTGGAATAACCACATTACATGTGTACTTCATTTTGGTATGCAGATGATGATGTACAGGTTGTCCACCAGGTTTTTTGCGTGCCCTGACGATAAAGGGGGAGAGGACGTAGCATTATGGCTAGAGAGGTCGACCTCTAGGCTGGAAAACCAGGTTCGAGTCTCGGCAACGATGCTCAAAATCTTGTGATTCTGGGCAAATCACTTATTCTCCCTGTGCCCAACAGTCCTTCTGTAACGAAACTGGTGCTCATGTAAAGCGCTCTGATACCCGATTTCTCGGGTCTAGTTCGCGCTACATAAAACTCAAACAAAAAAAAAAGGGAATCTTTCATTGTGAAATTCACATTTTGGATTGTCATTTGTAGAGGGTAGTGTGTCAAAGGGTAGGACATACCTTGCTAAATAATGTCAGGCTATGTGGTCCCTGCACCTTCTCCAGTCAGCTGCTGTGCTTCACTCGCTTGGCTGTTGGGCAGGTGGGCCAGGGTCATCATCCTCCGAGTCTGATTCAGAAACCTCTATGGGCTAGCCACCCCTTCAGGCAATCTTGTAGAATATAGTAAAGGTATCCACTATTTTGCAAGCAGTCTCAGGCGCAAACTGCAAGGCTCCGCCACTCTTGTGAAGGCACCGGAAGCGTGATTTGAGGAGACCAAATGTTCGCTCAATCACAGACCTGGTGCGCCTAGGTGCCATGTTGTACCGCCTTTCATTTGGGTTGTTGGGAGACAGGTACGGTGTGAGTATCCATGGCCGCAGGGCATATGCACTGTCACCTGATAGAACATATATAAGGGTGAGACAACATGCAGAGCGTAATGACTGTGCCAGTACATTTTACAGCGGACATGACATTTCAGTACCTAGTAGGTATCCTTCATCGAATTCCCCTCTTTCTAGTCACTGGTATATGCCATTGTGCCTAAAGATGTGTGAGCCATGGGTGCTTCCTGGATATTTGGCCACAAAGTTTGTGATGATGTCAGGGGCGTAACACAGGCCCCCACAGCACTGCACTTTAGCCGGAGAGCTCCAGATTGAGTCGGGAGGGGGCCCCTCAACATACCCTGCAGGGGAGCCCCATCAAGTTTTGTCACGCCACTGGATGATGTTGTGTGCATTGCAGACACCTTGTATGTTTAGGAAATGTATGCTTTTTCAGTTACGGAATAAGTATTCTAGGCAAGATAGGGGACATATGGGCACATGGGTCTCATCTATGCACCCGATGACCTGTAGAAAACTAGCTATTCGGTAGAATTGCATTTTTATATTTTGTTGTTCCACAACATCCCTGGGCAGGTAGATGTGTTAGTGTATGTGGTGGGGTGCGACACCTCTCCAGCCACTGCACTGACATCTTGGTAACTACCACTGGTCAATAGGTGGAGGGAGCACAACATCTGGACATGGGTGGGGATTGTTTTGCTGCACTAGGCTCTGCTTTCTAGCTGTGGCTTCAAGGTGTCTATTAGATCTAGGATCACAGTGCTACTCATCCTGTACTGCTCATATATTTCTTTCTCTGTCTTCTCAAACAAAGTTAGCCTGACTCTGAAAATCCTCTCCTGTCTCTGCCTCCTCTACTGAGCAGCCAGTAGCCGCATCCTCCTTGCTGTCACGTACAGGCCAGCCATTGTTGAAAGATTTCTGAAGCCTTCTGGGCCTGTTTTCATAGGTTGAGTCCTGTTACCACGTGTTTTTGATTGGTGGTAAATTGCACAAGCAAATGGCCCAATGTGCGCATTGTATCAATTTGCGCCTCGTTTGTACATGCAGAATAGCGAGTCAAAATTTGCGACTCGCAATTTGGGACACGCAAATTCTGCACTCAGTTTTTGCGAGTCAGTAATCAGTTGCATCACAAACTTTAGATTTGCGAATTCCTGTTGTACAATGCGTACGACCCATTTTGCATGTGCAAATTGATTTGTGACTCGCAAAATGGTCATACATCTGGTCCCTAATATCTAACAATCTCCTTAGCCCGTGGAAATTCCAGGAGAGGATCTCAAGTGGCCTTTCGTATCATTCTCAATCGAAGCCACTGGATCAAGGTGGCCTTAAGCAAATGAATGAGGCGACAGAGAGCGCTGGGATTTCGGTTGTGATTAAATGCAAAGCGCATCAATAACATGTTAGAAAATGTAATACGTTTCACTGTAATTCAATATTGATAGAAACATTTCAAGGTGATTGTCTGTAGACTATGAGGTCATAGTGTCAAATTCTTGTCAAAGATGAGGTAAAAAGTATGCTGTTAAGTCCGCTCCTTGATATTAGGGGTGGGCCTAACTCTGCAGAATCTCGCAGAGTTTTTATGCCGCGGAGTGAAACTCTGTGAGTTCCGCCCATCCCTGCTTTTGACACCTCCTTGCCCGCCTTAGTATTGGTGAAAGCTACCTGTTTTAGATCTTTTTAGGATATTGCACTTAAAGAAGTGCAATTTTTAAATGCTCAAGGAGATGAGATTTGTTATTAGCTCACAGCTGGACTCAGAGCTACCCTTAAGGAACCTTGGGACTTCTCTCCATTCAAAGAGAACCAAAGCAACTAGGTAGTGGCTTTCCTGGTTGTCAGAACATGGTGGACTACTTCAGGTACTACCTGGTCTGAGAACACTGCCTCTTGTGTCTCTCAGACCCTCCACCATCTGCCCATTGATGGTGAGCCGCTGCCTATTCTTTTTACTATTGTCAGGCATGTTAGCCTTAGACTCTATTTCTTCTCCACCCAGGGTCACTAGGGTAACCTCTGAACTCTCCACAAAACTAACAAGGGAAACCCTCTCCCCCAGCACTACACTGGCAATTCCCATGGTAGGTTCATAAGTAGAAGGCTGCTTCCTGCAGGGACAGATGGCACCCTTCTTTCTGTGCTCATACAGGTAACATTCATAGCACTTGGGCTGGAAGTAGCCCTGACTTTTATTCCCAATATACCCACCCTTCTTCTGATCAGGAACGGATGGGACTGCTCCCATGGAAACTCTGTTGGGGGGCTTTAGAGAACTCCATATGATTTCCCTTGTCCCTCCCCTTCTTCTTCTGGTGTGGACCCTGCCCATCCTTCTGGTGGTCCCCCAGGTACCTTCTGTGACACTCTGGTGATGATCCGGAGGTCAGCTTCCTCCCCAAGCTCGCTGGGTACAGTAGGCTAAGAGTCAATAAGGTGTTTGTGCAACTCTGTAAATCAATTACTGAACATGTGCTCTCTCATGATTGAATCGTACAGCTCATCATAATCACTCACTGTACTGCCCTTCGCCCAACCGACTAGTGCCTTGCTGAAATAGTCCTTCAAATCAAACCAGGACTTTTTAGATACCCTCTGGCTATCCCTGAACTTTAAGCAATATTTCTCTGGGGTTGATAGGCACAATTGTAGAAGTCACCGGGAAGCAGGTTCCACTCGAGCCCCAGTGCTGTCTTCTTAATGTCTGGGGTCCGACAGACCTTAACCATACTGAACGCCTTTGGGCCACAACTGGCATGATGATAGTCAAAAGGAACATAGCGCAGAAATGGGGTTTGGGAATAATACCAACAATAATACAGTGGTATAGAGATATGGATATGGTCATGGTGGCGGAGAAGGCCACCTTTATAAACAGAAAATGCCCTCGCAAATGGGCAAGGGTGTGGGGAAAGTGGAACACACATAGAGGAGAAATTTGTTCACCCCCAGAACACGATAGTGATTCGGACGGAGACATGTAGGGGTGTGAGAATATAGATGTATCGCAATGAAACTGGTTTGACTAAGTGACTGTAAAGAAAGTATTATATGATGATGTCGTACCAAATGCAGATCTATATTGTTATGTTATCTAATTTATTAAAATAAAAAACTGTTTAAAAAAAAGAAAAATTCTCTGGGGTCACACCAAACTTGACAATGAGACCTTGCTTTATGGGGCCATACTTCCAACTGTCAGCTTTGCCTAGAGCCAGTGAGGTATCTTTGTCTGTTGTTGGCACTGGCATATGCCACCTGGTACTAGCTCCTCAATCCTCCTCTGTGACTCTGTGCATCTCCAAGGCCACCTCTTAGGCCTCCAACCTTCTGTCAATATCATCCCTAACCACAAGGCTATACATTAGGTCTTTTGGTATGTGGACCCTTTTACCTCCATGAGGGACTCCATTTTTGCTCCTATCATCATCACTGTTTTCCCTTCAAATCCAGTTCTTTCTGGCTCAGCTCATAAGCCAACTACTTTTACTTCTCCTCCAAAGCCAACATTTACTCCTACAGGGCCCTTGCTGCCACGGTCTCAGTCTTCTTTTCACCCCAGGCCAGATTTCTCTCTTCCCGAGCAATAGTGGTCAGTTGCACCTTCAAGGTCAACTCAGCCTGTCTGTACAACCAACTATAATTGGGTTAGGCTGGAAGAAGACACTCAGCTACCAGCCACAGAAATTGCTGATGATCTCATCCCTGGGTGGGGATCTTGTCTCTTACCTTCGCTCTGGGCCTCTGCAGGGGTGTCCTCCCCATCCTACTCCTCCACCCTCACCTTTTCTTCCTCCTCCTCACATTCTCCTTCTCCATCCGCCCCACCTTGTTCTTGTGCTGCAGCTTGCATCATGTTTCATAGGCTCTCAGTAGTATTTGAAAGTCTGCTTTGGAGGCTCCCTCTCTCAGGGCCAGCTTCCTATCCTTACAGAGCTTATTCAGCCCTGCCTTGGGGAAGACTTAAATGCTGCTGAGGTCTAGCTTCATCCTTGCAAAATATCACAGGTAGAAAAAAAAGAATCGAGTCTTCAAAAAAGTAAAAAGTCCAATTTAAAAGGAACACTTAAAAATAAATCGATTTTGATGGCAAATTACACTAGTGATTTTTGGTTTTACACAAATCAATGAGTGACCCTACAAAAAACACAAGTACTGAATCCCATCACTGAACACCAATGTAAGAAATTAAAGTATAATTTGAGGGGGGGAGAACTCACATCAAATAATAATCGCAGTCCTAGTCAGGCTGAACCACTAAAGTCTCTAAATAAACTGTGCCTAACCCTCTGGGCGCTCAGTCAGGCTTAATTTAGAGGCAATGCATAAAGTATTCATGCACCACTCAAACCTTAAGTGAAAAAATAACACAAGGAAAATCCCAAACTAATTTATAATAATAGAGAATATTTAAACAAATAAAATGATGAGGAAAGTTCTCAGCTGGTGAAGCCCAAAGTCTCTGCCCAGGAAGGCCTTAATGTAGATTACATACTGTTCGGTGTTGGTCCTGGTAAAGTCCTCTCGTACAGACTTAGAAACTTTTTGGGAGGTCAGATCTCCTTCAGCAGGGCAAACCAGCAAGCTTAAGCAGACCATTGATTCGATGTCTATGGTCTCCATCGGTTCTCCAGGCAGGAAGTTGGCAAAAGGTTTCCAAGTCCTACATCTTGCAGGTTTAGAACAGAAGGGGTACACTCTAACACTAGCCAAATGTCCAGGACCTGGAGGCACGATGGGGATTAGGGCTCACTCCTAACAGAAGCCAACAGAAGGGTCCAGGGAAGGCCCAGCTGGAACTGGTCAGCTGGACAGGTGCAGGGCGAGAGGCCTCTGGGAGGTTTTTGTGTCCCCCTAACTCAAAAAGGACAGCCAACTGACCCTTGGTGTGAATTACGAGGTCCTGGGTTCAAGGCAAGCAGGCCCAATCTTTCTTTAAGTTCTTTAGATGGGAGGACAGTTCTTCTGATTCTTCACAGGTCCGGGAGTGTTCGGAGGAGAAGTATAAGGCGTCCTCATTTATGACCAGTGCCAGCTGGAGGGAGGAGGGCAATCTTTTGTCCACCCTCTACACCAGTACTGGTCAGATCCTCCCTTGTCACTGGGTTTGGAGCCAGCCTGACTAGAGAGACAAAAGGGAGGCAGGCCTAGGTGTGAATTTCATCTGCCAGTGACACGGTACGCATCTTCTGAAGCTCAGTAGATGCTGGGCAGAGACCCTAGGCCATCCTGTCAAGGGACGAGACCCCCTCCCCACAACTACAGCCCTTTGTCTACTGGGAGCAAAACACATCTCACCGATCTCACCACAGGGGGGGCTATCAGAGGTCAAGTTACAGCTGGACACTGGCAGGAAAGGCTTTTGGCAAGAAACTAACAACTTTGTAAAAGTGCAATTTCCAAAAGAATAATATAAAATGTGACTTTACTGTTAAGTTGTATTTTAAATCACTATTGAAATGAGTCCTTGAAATATTTTTGTATCTATTCTCAACTGAATTTAGCATTTATTAAATGTAATAGTGTTAACCAGTGTTAATCTATGGGAGAGCCAGACTTGTGATATTGAAAAATAACTTTGGTTTTTTTTTTACTGCCAGTACATGTAAAACATGAACTATAAATGTCCTAGTTTTAAATGCCATGTACTCTGTCCTTTGGGCTCTTAAGGCCTACCTTACAGTAACTAATAAGTATTCAAAAGGAAGTATTTAGGCCTAGCAAAAGGTTTATTTTGCTAGGTCTAAATGGCAGTTTAAAACTACCCATCCACGCTGCAGTGGCCAGGCTGGAGACATGTTTACAGTGCTAATTCAGTGGGTTGCAGAATGAGTGCTGCAGCCCCTAGTAGCCTTTAATTTGAAGGCGATACGTGCAGGCGGTACCATATGCTCAGGACTTATAAGTAAATTCAATGTGCCAATCAGGTGTATACCAATTTTAATATGTTTTAAAGGGAGGGTACAAGCACTTCTGATTGGCATAGGTAAAGTGCACAGCATCCTGTGGCCAACAAAAATGGGCTTAACAACAGAAGGTAGAAATCTGGGCCAAAACCATGTAAAAGATAGTCATTTCCTAGAACAAACACCATGATGCTGCACTCCCAAGTCTTCTATGACACCACCAGAAATTAACTTGTCACAAAAACAGAAAACAAAGAAAAGTACCACAGAAAGAAGATGCCAAACAACCAGTCTCTGGACACTTTCAAACAATTCTCTGCACCCCAATTCAAGGAATTTATCAATGCAAGCAGGTCTGTTGATTAACTCTCAGACCTGTGCCTTGCACTAACACTCAAGCGCATCATACTCTCCACAACTACTGCCTTCTTAGGAGAGGATGTGGCCTAAGGGCTACAGCGGTCGGCTTGGAAGCTGGGGAACCGGGTCCGAGTCTCAATATCGATCTCAACATCCTGTGATTCTGGGCAATTCACTTAATTTCCCTGTGCCTAACAAAAAACAAAAAAAATGAATGTGTCTGTTTGTAAAGCAACTTGTGCTCATATAAAGCGCGTCGATACCTTCGGGTTGAATTTGCGCTATATAAAACTCTTAAAAACAAAAACACAAAAAACATTCTCAACTCACTAACTTCAGGCACTTCATCCTCTGCCATCAAGATCTCTTACATTAATCACTCATCAAAAAAGTGCCTTGATCCACCAGATCCAGACAGGGACCTACGGACTCCATTGCACCATTCTCAGGAAAACTTACTGATATAGCTGTTTTCACTCAGAAGTCATATTTGATAAGAAGACGGACCCTACTCTCTGGCAATCACAGAGCCTTTCACCCACACAAGGAACTGAACCTGCCCTTATAGCCATCTGGGATGATCTGAAATTGACCGTGGATAGAAATGTATGTGCAGAATTATTGCTTAGATCTGTCTTCTATGCTGGCACAGTGTAATAGGAGACCCTATTACATAGAATAGTGGACCTGAACACCCAAAATAAAAAAATACTAAACTACATCCCCTCTACCTCAATGCCTACATGATAGGTCTAGCACCCTCCTGCTACCTGGAACCTAGCTGGTAATTATTATGTTATGTCATGTCTTCTGTGTAGTGCACAACTTGACCCAGAGGGTATACTGGCACTGAAGCAGGAACTGTATGGCCGAGCCATGGCCAGGGCTCGGTGAAGAGCCAAGTCTTCAATTTCATGCAGAATTCAAGAACTCAGGAGGAGGCTCTGATGTTCAGGGGAGGCCATTCCAGGCTTTAAGAGTGAGGTAGAAGTAGTCATGGCCACCAGGTAGAGGGTGTGTGCGCATGGGTGTGTCTGGCTGAACAAAGGTGCCTAGTAGGTTTGTAGATATTTATGCAGTTGTTGAGGTACATGGGACCAATGTTGTGTAAGGCTTTTTACATGTGCAGGAGAAGTTTTTTTGTCAGTCAAGTGTCTATTGTGTCAATTAATAAAAATTGTTACAAAAGATTCAACTAAAATCTCACATACTTCGTTACAATTAATGCGTACCAAGCGAGTTTTGATATATTGTATCTACTAAAACTAACAAGGATGATTTTTACAAACGGGGCTTTAAAAACAGATAAAATCAGTAAAGTGCTGGTATAAAACAATACATCAATTCAATACTGTAGGATCCTTCCCCTTATGTGCAGACTTTGCAAGTCTAGCAGAGGAGGGTTGGAGTCACAGAGTTATAAATACATTCATAATTATCTTCGGGATGTTCAAACCAAGTTTCAATGATGTTGTAAAATACATGGGTCTGATAGTGGCATAAATAGACTGAGTGCTAAATATTCATAGGCGATTTCATTTCAATGAAGTAAGAGATGTGCAATCCTAAATAAAGCATGACTTCTTCGCGCCAAATAATTTCATTTCAAAGGTACGTTGTGCTTGTTTTACCTAAGAGTTCTTTGGCCTTATGTACTTAGCAAACATTGCCAATTCCATTGGAGTCTCCAGATTGAAAAGCAGTTTCATGGCTTCAGTACAGGTTCATACCCCGTGTTTTAGGAACAAGGGTTTTAATAAAGTGCACCGTGCGTAGCATGTGCAAACCAGTTGGGCCAAGGATTCGTCATATTGTTGGCAAAGTCTGCAAGTTGTTATTGCCGCCAAGGCTTTCCAGCGCCTGTTAATATCTTTGATCGGCATGGCCATTAGTCTCACCATAAAAATTTGTTTTAAAATCACCTTGTTTAATGCCATGTCGAGGTATGGTTGGCGTAGGTGGGCTTCATAGGAACTTGCAAGTATTCCAATGTTGCTACTGGACGAATTCAGTTCCTTCAAGTCCCCTTCCTTTGATAATAATCTGACTTGTTTTTTCAGCATGGACTTTAGGATACCAGGCTGGTGAGTAAAATCCTGCAGTTTGGACATGTCGAGGTTCAGTTCGCTACAGGCGGTGTGCAGTCCATCACGCCACAGGTTGTTCCCTCTCATAAAAATGATCTTTAAAATTGACTTCATTGTGTACGGGGGCTGCGCAAACCCCTTGATAGAACCGCACCATTGAGGCCCAGTGCTCATAACTCTGTCTATTCAGCCCAAATTCCAGTCGCACCAGAGCATTGCGAGCGTGGACGGGAATCTGAAAGATTTGTTTAAATGCGCAACAATTGGCATGTTCCATAGTGTTAATAAAAGTCACTGGGAATGCTATCTGACCATATGCGATTGCCGGGAGGAGTTTGGCATTCATAACCTTTCTCATCGCTTTGGTCGTCGTGCTGCTTAGCTTGGAGTACAGTTTGCACAGAGCGAACGTTTACTGCTTTGACTTTTGTTTCAACTGAGGCAATGTGTGCTGTCAATTTCCTGTTGCTCATCAGCCACACCCCTAGGTAGTTATATTTGGTCGCTCTTACTATTTTTAAATTACCCAGTCTCCACTGTTGTCTGAGTTTGTTGGTGTATTTCCCAAATATCACTACCTTTGTTTCTCCTGCGTTCACTCGTAATTCGTTGTTGTTGTTGTAAATGTTTAGTGCATCTAGTAGTCTTTGTATGCCTATTTTTGTATGGTCCACTAAAACCATATCGTCTGCATACTGCACTAAACATAATCTATTTCAGCCGATTTTGGGCAGTAAAAGGTTGGCGTTAGATCTAATTTTTCCGAGGTCTGCAAGTAGAGATTAAAAAGCAGAGGAGCCAGTATGCAGCCTTGCTTTAACCCTCTCTCTGTTGGAATCTTTGTAGTGGCTGAATTTGTCGCGGTTTTTACCCGTACCCAAGTTCCTGTATAGAGACTGATTATGGCTTGCAACAGGTTTGCTGGTATCCCCCAGTCTTGCAGTTTCTGCCATAACAGAATCCGATTGACCCCGTCAAAAGGCAGCAGCGTAATCCACGAAACATGCAAAGAGAGGAGGCGAGTTTTTCTGCCCGGACTGATCTATTAAGTAGGCCAGAGCTAGAATGTTGTCTGTTGTAGATGCTCCTGGCCTGAAGCCAGTTTGGTACACAGGGAGAATTTCATTTTCATTAGCCCAGTTCTGTAGGTCTTGCAGGAGGAGGCTGGCGTATCCTTTCGCCTCGATATCCAGCAGGGCAAAAAGCCTATAATTGACGGGGTCCCCAGTGTCTCCCTTTTTGTCGATGGGTTGCAACAGGGAGCCTTTCCAAGTCTCTGGGACTGTTGAATTTGTCATACAGTACTGATAAAGTGGAGTGAGTACGGTTACCCAGAAGTCGCAATCTTCTTTGAAAAGAGCCCCATCTTTTCTAATATTTTTTTTAATTGTCATCACACGATCCCCCATGACCAATACTTCAGATGTTTCTTCGATGGTTGTCAGTTTCCCTTCCATGAGTAGTCCAGGTGTGTCTACGGGAGGCGTGTCAATCCAACCCATGATGGTGAAGGGCCTTTGCGTGCCCGTTGATGGCGGGTTAGAGGTTCCACAGTATAGTGAGGTTACATGGTTTATCTATTGGTCACTGTCGACCACATTGCGTCGATCATGGCCATGCCCTGAGAGCCTGTTAATATACGTCCAGAATTCCGCCTGTTTGCTTGGAGTCAGCAGAGTGAAGACGTGCAGCCATTCGGAATCTTGTTGTTTTCTTTTGTGATCCCAGACATTTTTTCTGTGTGTTTTCCTTGCTGAAAGTAGAATTTGATGTGTTTCGTTATTTCCCTCTCGCTTGTGGTTGCGTAAGGCGGCTCTAAGTAGCCTCTTGCTTTGCTCCACTTTTTTACACCGAGGTTGGAGTTGGCAACAGGGCCTTTCTCTAAATGTTGGGGGGTGCCTTCTTTGTTTATCTATTAAGAGATCATATACCTTGGTCGACAGTTTGATCCAGTTCTCAGGGATATTGCCACTTGTGAATTCATCAGCTATTTTTGGCCAATCACTTTTCCACCTATTTAGAACTGCCACCTCACACTACGCACCCGCCTCCACGATGCAGGGATCCGTAACAAGGCCTTGGACTGGACCACTTCCTTCCTCTCTGGCAGAACGCAGAGAGTCCGCCTCCCCCGTTCCGATCCGAGGCCTCCAAGATCATCTGTGGCGTCCCTCAAGGATCCTCCCTCAGCCCGACACTGTTCAACGTCTACATGGCACCACTAGCACGCATCGCCCAACAGCACGACCTCAACATAATATCCTACGCCGACGACACCCAGATGATCCTCTCCCTCACAAAGGACACCCTCACCACCAAATCCAACCTCCACCAGGGAATGAAGGCCGTCGCCGACTGGATGGAGGACAGGTGCCTCAAACTGAACACAGACAAGACGGAAATCCTCATCCTCAGATCCAACCCCTTTGCATGGGATGACTCTTGGTGGCCCACTTCACTGGGCTCCCCCCCGCCCCCCGCCGACCACGCACGCAACCTGGGAGTCAGCCTCGACTCGAAACTCTCCATGACCAAACAAGTCAACGCAGTCTCCTCCACCTGTTTCAACACCCTCCGCATGCTCTGTAAGATCTACAGATGGATTCCGACCAACACGAGGAAAACAGTCACCCAGGCCCTAGTCAGCAGCAGACTCGACTACGGAAACGCCCTCTACGCCGGAGCCCTGTCCAAGCTCATCAGCAGACTACAGAGAATCCAGAATGCCTCTGCACGCCTGATCCTCGACGTCCCACGCCACGACCACATCACCCCCCACCTGAGGAACCTGCACTGGCTCCCCGTCGACAAAAGAATCTCCTTCAAGCTCCTGATCCACGCACACAAGGCACTCTACAAAACCGGCCCAGCCTATCTCAACAGTCGACTCTCCTTCTACGTACCCAACAGGAATCTCCGCTCCGCTGACCACGCCCTGGCCACGGTCCCACGCATCCGGAGAACCACTTCCGGAGGCAGGTCCTTCTCCCATCGCGCCGCCAAGACCTGGAACACCCTCCCCCTCGACCTGCGACAAACCGAAGACCTGCTGACTTTCAGGAGACAACTCAAGACCTGGCTCTTCGACCAGTAACAGCACCTCTCCCCCCCGCCCACCCCCACCCAGCGCCTTGAAACCCTACCGGGTATGTAGTGCGCTCTACAAATTATGTGATTGATTGATTGATTGATGTATCTATTTTGTTCCACTTTAGTCTCCTAGGCAAAACATGGATTTCTTCCCCATCTGTATTGCCCGCAAGAACTATGGGTTGGAGCCAACTCGCTTGTAAAGTGATAGCTATGGCCAGAGGGAGGTGATCGCTGCTCTGGATGAAAGGCTTTTGAAATTCAGCCACCTGTCGATACAAAAGATTGCACACAAAGATATAATCGATTGTTAATTTGGTCATCCTCTGCAGGTCGTTATTCGTGTCTGTTACCGGCTGCTGATTCCTTTGTGTTGATTGTAATCTATACATGTTTAAGAATGAATTCATTACCATTCCTGCTTTGTCCGTGGGCAGTGCTTCATCTGGTGCCGTTCCAAGATTTTGGGTGTTAAAATCCCCTGCCATTATGATCCCACAGTTTGGCTGGGTGCTTAGTAGATCTTCAAGCATATCCACTAGTGCCCTCATATCGATGTGTCTCGGAGACTTTTTGCTGTTAAAGTAGATGTTCAAGAGTACAATATTATTGGATCTCCATTTATTTTCATGCCTTGCAATAGAACCGCTTGAGCCGTGTCAGTTTTGAGTAGGGGTTTTATTTTTATGTTACTGCTGATGCGTGTATATATCGATAAACCCCCTGAAGGTCTATTGTATTTTTTTGCTGGCTGCTGAAATTCCATAAAGCCGGGTATCACCTCTGAGGCAAGTAGCCAGGTTTCTTGAAGGCATAATAGGTCCCCAGACTGTAAAACTGTGAATGCTTCCTTGTTATTTAGTGGGGTTTTTAGCCCAAAAACTTTCCAGGACATTACTTTCAGGGATCTGCTCGATTTATTGTTAAGAAGGCCCTTTCCGTGTGTGCTAGGAACACGTTCTCCTTATTTGACTGGGATTGGGTGAGAAGTTAATTCTTAAGTTGGGAAATGTAGTGGTTCGAGCTACATCATTTTTCCCTTTTAAGATGGACTTCCGTGGATTCTGTGCTGATTTAGGGTGAAATCCACTTTTTAGCATAAATGAGTATTTCTCCTCTTTAGGCATATGGACATTAATACCCCAGTTTGCAAATCGATCTCTCTCTTTCATGATTCTTTGTGGGATGGAGCCATTGTTCCATTTTAATATGGTTGATTCTCTTGATGTGTTATTGTCTTGCGTTTTAAATTGGACTTGGAAGAGATCTTCCGCTACGATAGAGGAGAGCTCTGGGATATGATTTAGAATTTGTAAGATGTTGGACCTATTTAGGATGTCTGAGATTCCCCGTGAGGTGTATTCTGGTGTAAAGATTATGGTGGTATTCTCCGCGTTCCTATGCTCTTGGGACATTTGGCTAGTGGCAGCGGAATGTGATGCCCAGCATTGTGCAGGTATTGCTACTGCTCCTGAGTCGTTGTTAGCATCCTGTAGACCCCAAGGCTCGGTAGTGTTCATTAATGTGGTTGCTGTTGTTCCCCCCTCTGGAGCCTTCTTCCAAATTTCTCAGTGGTTTTCCTGGTGCTGCTCCTCAGGGTGGCTGTCTGTGGTAATATTTTGCGAAGTCATTTTAATTCTTGCTGTGGTCGTTCATCTATGGTTTTGACAGTTCTTTTCTCGGAGGTTGGAGTTATGAGTAGTACTGGATTTTCCTCGATGATCGAGGAAAACGTTCTTTTCTCGGAGGTTGGAGTTATGAGTAGTACTGGACTTTCCTCGATAATTGAGGTTGTAATTAGTTTAGGTTCAAGTTTATTTTTTATCTGGCTTTCCTATAGAAAAAACGGGAAAAATTTCTGTGAACCCGGGTTCTTTTGAGTTAGAGCCTTTTTGACGTTTGTTTTTTGGCGCTGAGTGTCATAGGTTTCTCTCGAGCCTGACAGTAGTTCCTTTGCCCTATTTTGTTGTTTTATGTTTTTTGCGTATTTTTTCAAGCGTTTCTTAGCCCTTCTGGAGAGGGTTTTACCGGGAACTGAGGTGTACTCCAAGCTGGTGGCCCCATCGGCATTGCTGTGTAGAGTCTTGCCTGTTGCAGATTCCTCGATAGTGGCTATGTTTTGGATGGGCAACGGTACCGACTTCAAATATAGTTGGGGTATGTCCTTGCACGGATCCTGTTTACTCACTTGTGTGTTCCTAGACGTCGGGGGTTGTTTACTGACTTGTGTATTCATAGGCGTGTGTGATGGTCTGAGCCTCCTATTACCCCTGTTGTGTAGCTTAATTTCCAGACTCGTTAAAGTTGGGTGAGTTGCTTTAGTAAAATGAAAATAATAAAATGAAGTGGACTTTTTCCCCTCAGACTGCACTGCCTTGTGCTGTCTTACTCAGATGTACTCACATGTAGTCACGATAGCACGGGCAGGACAAGACGGTGGGGCCTTGGCTTTAGGTGAAAATAACAAATGGCCGGACACAGGGCGGTTCACTTTAGGTCTCTTTTGAAAATGCTTGGTGACTCCAGTGGTAACTCTGGTGACTGTTGGTGACTGTTTGGTAAAGGCAGCGCCTGGTGATAGTGCTGGCAGGGGGTGTCTGACCCCCTCTGGTATCCGCCACTGTCCTCGGTCAGCGGCCTGGTGTTGAGGGTGTAGGGCGTCAGGTGAATGTTTCTCCCGGATTGCAGGGGAGAGGAGATGGCAAAAAAATGGATCGGGAGCAGGGCACACTCGGGCGCCGCAGCTGCACCCAACCTGGTTGGGCCGCTTCTGTGGCGATCCCGGGCACCACACTCTGCGGCCTCCGATAGCGGAGGTCGCGCTCCACCCCCTGCACTCGCCCCCACCCAGCTCCTAGCGCAGCCTGCTCGCTCTTTACCGCAGGATGCCTGGTGCCGACGTCGTAGCAGAGGCGGAGGCAACAGCTGTAGGGCCATAGGGCCGTTGGATGCAAGCCGGATCTCCTTGATCTCGGACCTTGATTGGCGGGTTCCCGAGTTCGCGGTCTGCGGTCTGCGGATTGCGGATGGTCCAGAGCCCCGGGGCGTCCTCAGGCAGCGTTGTCAACCGCTTGCTCACTCGCCCGACCGCTCGCCGCTCACCGCTCGCTCCTCCCAATCCTGCACTGATCCTGCACTGCTACCTCACGTTCAATGTTAGCAACAACTGTCCTAACTCAAAAAGGACAGCCAACTGACCCTTCGTGTGAATTACAAGGTCCTGGGTTCAAGGCAAGCAGGCCCAATCTTTCTTTAAGTTCTTTAGATGGAAGGACAGTTCTTCTGATTCTTCACAGGTCCGGGAGTGTTCTGAGGAGAAGTATAAGGCATCCACATTTATGACCAGTGCCAGCCGGAGGGAGGAGGGCAATCTTTTGACCACCCTCTACACCAGTACTGGTCAGATCCTCCCTTGTCACTGGGTTTGGAGCCAGCCTGACTAGAGAGACAAAAGGGAGGCAGGCCTAGGTGTGAAGTTCATCTGCCAGTGACAAGGTACGCATCTTTTCAAGCTCACTAGGTGCTGGGCAGAGAACCCAGGCCATCCTGTCAAGGGACGAGACCCCCTCCCCACAACTACAGCCCTTTGTCTACTGGGAGCAAAACACATCTCACCGATCTCACCACAGGGGGGGCTATCAGAGGTCAGGTTACAGCTGGACACTGGCAGGAAAGGCTTTTGGCAAGAAAATAACAACTTTGTAAAAGTGCAATTTCCAAAAGAATAATATAAAATTTGACTTCACTGTTAAGTTGTATTTTAAATCACTATTGAAATGAGTCCTTGAAATATTTTTCTAGCTATTCTCAACTGAATTTAGCATTTATTAAATGTAATAGTGTTAACCAGTGTTAATCTATGGGAGAGCCAGACTTGTTATAGTGAAAAATACCTTTGGAGTTTTTTTCACTGCCAGTACATGTAAAACATGAACTATAAATGCCCTAGTTTTAAATGCCATGTACTCTGTCCTTTAGGCTCTTAAGGCCTACCTTACAGTAACTAATAAGTATTCAAAAGGAAGTATTTAGGCCTAGCAAAAGGTTTATTTTGCTAGGTCTAAATGGCAGTTTAAAACTACCCATCCACGCTGCAATGGCCAGGCTGGAGACATGTTTACAGTGCTACTTCAGTGGGTTGCAGAATGAGTGCTGCAGACCCTATTAGCCTTTAGTTTGAAGGCCATAAGTGCAGGCGGTACCATATGATCAGGACTTATAAGTAAATTCAATGTGCCAATCAGGTGTATGCCAATTTTAACATGTTTGAAAGGGAGGGTACAAGCACTCCTGGTTGGCATAGGTAAAGTGTACAGTATCCGTGGCCAACAAAAATGGGTTTAACAACAGAAGGTAGAAATCTGGGCCAAAACCATGTAAAAGATGGTCATTTCCTAGAACAAACACCATGATGCAGCACTCCCAAGTCTTCTATTACTCCACCAGAAATGAACTTGTCTCAAAAACAGAAAACAAAGAAAAGTACCACAGAAAGAAGTCTCTGGGCACTTTCAAACAATTCTCTGCACCCCAATTCAAGGAATTTGTCAATGCAAGCAGGTCTGTGGATTAACTCTCAGACCTGTGCCTCGCACAAACACTCAAGGGCATCATACTCTCCACAACTACTGCCTTCTTAGGAGAGGATGTGGCCTAAGGGCTACAGCGGTCGGCTTGGAAGCTGGGGAACCGGGTCCGAGTCTCAACATTGATCTCAACATCCTGTGATTCTGGGCAATTCACTTAATTTCCCTGTGCCTAACAAAAAACAAAAAAAATGAATGTGTCCGTTTGTAAAGCAACTTGTGCTCATGTAAAGCGCTCCAATACCTTTGGGTTGAGTTTGCGCTATATAAAACTCTTAAAAACAAAAACACAAAAAACATTCTCAACTCACTAACTTCAGGCCCTGCATTCTCTGCCATCAAGATCTCTTACATTAAAAAAAAGTGCCTTAACCCACCAGATCCAGACAGGGACCTACTGACTCCATTGCACCATTCTCAGGAAAACTTACTGAAATAGCTGTTTTCACTCAGGAGTCATATTTGATAAGAAGACGGGCCCTACTCTTTGGCAATCACAGAGCCTTTCACCCACACAAGGTACTGAAGCTGCCGTTATAGCCATCTTGGATGATCTGAAATTGACCGTGGACAGAAACAGAATATGTGCAGTATTATTGCTAGATCGGTCTTCTTTGCTGGCACAGTGTAATTACGAGAACCTGTTACATAGAATAGTGGGCCTTAACACCCAAAAACAAAAAATACTAAACTACATCCCCTATACCTCAATGCCTACATGACAGGTCTAGCACCCTCCTGCTGTTCCCGTTTACATCAGCTTTTTAAACACCGCCTCTGATATACCTGAAGGATGAATCATCTAATCACTCTTCTTCAATGTCCACCTCACTCTGCTACCAGACCTTATCACGTTATGGAACCTAGCTGGTAATTATTATGTTATGTCATGTCTTCTGTGTAGTGCACAACTTGACCCAGAGGGTATACTGGCACTGAAGCAGGAGCTGTATGGCCCGAGCCATGGCCAGGGCTAGGTGAAGAGCCAAGTCTTCAATTTCAAGCAGAATTCAAGAACTCAGGAAGAGGCTCTGATGTTCAGGGGAGGCCATTCCAGGCTTTAAGAGTGAGGTAGAATTAGTCATGGCCACCAGGTAGAGGGTGTATGCGCGTGTGTGTGTCTGGCTGAAAAAAGGTGCCTAGTAGGTTTTTAGATATTTACACAGTTGTTGAAGTACATGGCACCAAAGTTGTGTAAGGCTTTTTACATGTGCAGGAGGAGTTTGAAGAGTTCTTGTTTGTGTATTGTGAGCCAGTGGAGCTCTCTGAGGTGCTGGGTGATGTAAGTGCAGGGTGGGAGATTAAGGGCGATCCTGGCTGCTAAGTTTTGTATGGTCTGGAGCCTTCCAGTCAGTTTAGAGCTGATTCCGACACAGAGTATGTTGCCATAGTCCAGCTTGCTAGTGATGAGGGCTTGGATGATGGTTCTGCGAGTGTTGATAGGAAGCCATTTGAATATCTTCTTGAGCAACTTCACTGTGTGGAAGCATGGTATGGAAAAGCTGTGTCCACTTGGCTGGTCATGGTGAGTTGGTCATCGATTACTTTTCCGAGGTTCTTTGGTTGAGTTGCTAGGAAGAGTGTGGGTCAGAGTTCGGCAGAGCACGAGGTGGAGTCCCAGAGTGAAGATACTACTTCCGTCTTGTCTGTGTTAAACTTAATGCAGTTGGTTTGCATCCATCTGGTGACTTTAGTCATGCAGGATGATAAAGTGGACCGTGCATTGGGCGTTGTTGTGTATTGACTTCTGTGGAATGTGAAATCCTCCAACAGGTTTAGAATGTGAGTACCGAAGGATTCCCTGAGATGACAATTAAAGGGAGAAGCGCTGGAGGAGAGAGAGGAAGCAGGGTCGTGCTAATAAAGGAGTTTCATAGTTATTCATGTATCTGGCTGTTATTCTAGATTTGACAATGAGTAGCACGGCCAGCAAACCCACAACACCCTTACACGCCAGATAATCGTCATGGACATTCGTGGAGCCTGGGCCTGAGTACCAAAGCGTCCAGCCCACATCGTGCACGGCAGCCAAAAGACGGAGCTGAGCATCACAGAATACTTACAGTTTTCACTCCGTACTGTAAGTCACATTACATTGGCATGCTGGGGCACGAAGAAGGCAGGGGGCATAGACGCACTCCTCAAGATATTATGCAGGCTAGTGGCACAGGCTGCTGCATGCTCAGATAAAGACGCCGTGCACACTCGTTTTCTTTTAACGTGTGTGCATCAGCAGTTGCATGCCTAAAACTTCGGTTTCGACTCAAACTCATAATGCTGACTGTGAAGTCATCATGCTGCATGCCGCCATCTTGTATAGAGACATATAACAAAAATCCAACCGATCAACAAAATCCTAAAGTAAGAGACACACAATTACGAAAGAACCCCAGACAATGAAAGCAAAGATAAACCAGGTTGAACTTGATTGTCAATACAATGTTTATATACACAAGTATTAGTCAAAATGCTTCATTTGAGATCGAATGTTACAAAGGTTGCTCCATAGTGATAAAGTGACAAAAGTGCTCAAAAGAATGCTTGTGAGGTGAAGGAATTGTGGATGATGGACATTCAGAAATGTACACTATTTACATGAATTAAAGATGACTTGTCTAACATGATTATGAACACTAGCTTGGAAGCCCGTGTGATGTGACATTGTTATTGAATGAAGAGCTTGTCCACTTCTGGGATATGAATGATTAGAAAAAGGTCTCAAACAAATAAAAAAAGTCTACGTTTCAACCCCAAATGAAACGTTAACTTTTTTCATTTGTTTGAGACCTGCACTAATCATTCATAGCCCAGAAGTGGACAAGCTCCGAAGTCCAATGATTTACCTACTGTCGCACAGACTGGAGTGGGAATAGTAAATGTTACCCCTCTGTAGTCCAACGCTTTCCCTATTGTTGCACAGTCTGGAAGGAGAATAGTAAGTTTGACCCCTCCGAAATCCAACGCTTTCCCTTCTGTTGCATAGACTGGAGTGGGAATAGTAAACACAATCCCTCCAAAGTCCAATGCTTTACCTACTGTTGCACAGACTGGAGTGGGAATAGTAAATCTTACCCCTCTGTAGTCCAATGCTTTTGCTATTGTGCACAGTCTGGAGTGAGACTAGTAAGTTTTAACCCTCCGAATGAAAAGAGGCAGTAGACCTAGAGCCAGACACAGCACCCACACTGTTATGTCCATATAGTCAAAAAAGGTGAACAGTATCCTGTATCATGTGTGCACTACCCTGTGTGCACTTTCTGCCCACAAAGTGCTCCCCTACCTGGGGTGCACCACATGCAAACAAAAAATATATAAGCACATGCGTATTTTGAAACTAATAACAATAAATCTCAAACAATCCATTAGTGTTCTTCATTTATTGGTGCTTCATATAAATGCTCATAAAAACCAGCCAACGCGTTTCGTCCAATAGATAATAGACTTCTTCAGGGCAGGAAATAACTGGTGTCAGACGATTCAAATCCTGTAGCCAAACTAATGAACAGTGTTTCCTACAGGCAAAACGTTTTTAAATGCACCATCTTTATGTAAAAGGTTGTTAGATATGAATTCTACAAACAAGATTTACAGGAATCCATCCATATATGAATCTTAGATATCAAAGTTCTGTATCCGTTTTGATAGGGGAGTATCCACCCTATGTATGACACTTCGATGGGTGCCGCAGGGATGCAAGAACTGAGAAATCCCTCCAAGTACTGGCGTCCGGTTCAAAATAGCGGATATAGAACATTGATATCTAAGATTCATATATGAATGGATTCCTGTAAATCTTGTTTCGAGAATTCAAATCTAACAACCTTTTACATTTGGATGGCGTATTTAGAAATGTTTTGTGTGTAGGAAACACTGTTCATTAATTTATTGTTATTAGTTTCAAAATACGCACGTGCTTATATATTTGTTTGTATGTGGTGCACCTCTGCTCTTTGCATTTGTACATATTAAAACATTATTTTTTGTATTGTTTTAACTATATTAATGTGAAGCGATAATTTTTCGATATTTTATAAGTATAGGGAAACTATATTTTTGTAATTGATATTTTTGACACAATATTTCTGTTTCTCAATATTGTTCAATATTGTTCTGTTGATATTGTGTCAGTGATCCGTTGTGTCTTGGCTTCTGTGGAATGTGGAATCCTCCAGCAGGTTTAGAATGTGTGCACAGAAGGATTCTCCAAGGCGACAGTTAGGGGGTTGTTACTCCACAGGCGTCTTATTGGGGAGGAAGAGTATGAGTATGAGCTGGGTGTCTTCAGGGTATGATATGATATTGACTTCATGGGTGCAGATGATGCTGGTAAGCAGGCTAAAGTAGGTATTGAATGGGGGGGCTGAGCAAGGATCCTTGTAGAACTGCGCAGATAAGGTTGATGGCGTCTGAGGTGAAGGAGGCAAGACTGACTAACTGGTTGCAGCCTGTCAGAGTCATGGCTGCCACAACTCTTTTGGGAGCACGCTGGGCAGGCCTGACCAGAAGTAGGTGCTGTTGCATAGGGCGGTCTAGTCTTTTCGACCATGCCCTGTGTGTTGGAGGCCACGCCCACTACAAAGTCAATGTACCTTGCAGTCTGGATGTTCAGATGAGGCAAGTGTGGTAAATTTAAATTACCTAGACTTAATTTATGTGGTAAAATATAATACAAATAACTCAGTAAAAATAAGAGGCAGAATCCGTGGTATTCGAGGGTATAATAGGGAATTTATTCCTTACAAAGGAATGATGGTTCGAACCAGGCAATCGAGTTCCGTCACCACGAAGGTTCAGGAAGGGATCAGCAATACATTATTGACAGGTTATAGCATATATAGTAATGCATTATAGTAGAGACAGATGCAGGAGGCGTAACAGCTGATAAGAATACACATACGTAATAGAAAAGGCGTTACAATAGGCGTGCATAGAGGCGTATACTAAAAACGTCATTATGATGATGACACAAGTGGGTGGATCCATAAGAGAATCCTGCAAAGTCAGCAAAAAATATATGGCAGAGATGCGCGCGCAGCCGCATGACGTGTGATTGACGTGTAATTAGAGGGTGAAGGGAACTTGACATTTAGCCCTACATGAGGAGACAGAAGTCTGGGGTGTCAGGACAACCTAGTCCTAAATCATATCTAATATCTTGTGTTTAAGGAACTATATTATCTGGAAGGAAAGGTCTTCTCGGACAGATCCTATTCTATACTGACTGCTAGTGCGTGTACAAGCGTCTAAGTGTCTACATGAGATGCGAGGGGGCATGGGCCTACCATGGTAACGAAAGTCATGAATTACTTGCACGGAGGCAGTAAGGCCGGGCCCTTTGCTCTGCAGCTAGAGGGATGTTTACCTAAGCTACTTAGACAGGAATGCATTTCTTGAGGAGCGGAACAGATAACTTGAAGGCTGAATACAGTTTTGGCAGGCAATAGGCCGGGCTAGGCACCGTCAGCCGCGCAGGAAGTAAGACAAAGTTCATGGATACAGATGCAGGTCCAGGCTGGAGCATTCAGAGGCAGAAGCAAGAAAAAGCTCGATGGCAGAATTCAGGGCCTACCTTGCCAGAGCTGGAAAACGTGAAAAGTATACCATATAAAGACGGTGGCAAGGCATACTTAGGAACGGAATATCTGGCCCATTCATGGCAGATATGAAAGAGGACATATTAACGTTGGACACAATTGTATTTGCGTCTTCATAGCTTGAAGTGGAGGGAACATACATGTACTTGTAACATGTACATGGAGCCGTTGGGGTCTAGATAGGGGACACAATTGACCATAAAAATTCATATTTCCTCATTCCCTCCTTGTCCCCTACGACCCTTCATGAAATATCGATCTTCAGGAATCCATCAATCTGTTCATGTAATATCATTTGCTCTTCTTTCTTCTTCCGGGATCTTGAATGAAAACTTGAACGTGGAATACACGATGTGGCACACAGGCCGCAAATCGCTGGTCCACATTGTAGACATAGGCAGCAACTGAATACTATGAGAAATCCAATACATAGGAAGGATAGGACTTTCCATCCCCAGGCTGACAACACGCTCCAGAACCAACCGGACCATGTCCAGGTGCCTGCATTCTGATGTATCTGGTTCGCAATCTTGTGAAGACGAGTTATGGCTTTATATACGGATGGCGCGTTTTCTGGGATGAAAACACAGCAACTTGATCCGATGACCCTACAAGCTCCGCCCCTATCTGCTAGGATGACGTCAAGGACAAGACGATTTTGGAGAACAACAATCCGCATCGCAGACTGCTCCTCTGTTAAGTTGCCTAGGGCAGAGGTAGTTTCATTCACTACTGCTTCAAGGGTTCTGGTTAATCTACGTATCAGTTTACTGTTTGAGACAACACCTATGTAAGGAAAGAGACCTTTATTGAAGTCTGTATATTGTTCCCATGCTGTTTCGGTGTAGTCAACAATCGGGATATCTCTCTGGGGTCTATGGTGTACTAGATTGGTATTTCTATGATAATCAGGAGGGGCTAGGAAAACAGGTGGCAGAAGGAATGCAATGTAACAGGTACCATCCCAATCTAGGGGTAGGCGTATATATGCGGTGTGACCACAGATGAAGTAGGAATGACGGGAAGCTCTAAATGTAGACTTGCCTTTATCACTGAATTCGATCACAGTAGTACATTTACTATGACCCAGGTGTACTGAACCATTCTTTCTTACACATAATTCACCTTTGACTGGTAATACGGACATAGCAGGCAAGACTAGTGTAGCTTCAGATTCAACATTTAGAATCATGAGGTTAAGTGTAAAATTACCTAATCCATATACTTCATTTTCTAGGTCAGTTCCTGTTCTTTTGGGAAGTCCCTCCTTGTTAGGATAACAGGCTTTAAGCAAAACTAAGTTCAGGTTTCCCCATACCCAGTTGCTCTGGTAAACTACGGTGTTTGAATCTAAAGAGTTAATCAAACTAAACCATGCTCCACAGGAACCATTGTGTGTGAACGGATACGGAAAGAGAGGCAGAACTCCTTTGTATTTCTGATAGGGAGGGAGTCGGCCACATATCCAACAATTTGTAGCGTTGCTGGTCTGATGGAAATGGTGTAACATACTAATGAATGTGTTGTTGCGCAGCGCAAATCTATAGGACAACTCATGTGGAGGTAGTTCACTAAAAGAATGTTCGGCAGTAACATTATAAGCACGCTTGAAAATAGGATAGTACATGTGTAACAGTATACTTGCAGCTATAATAAAAAGACTTAGAAAAAACATAATCAACAATGTCACTATACAGTGACTATGAAGTGATTTACAGTATGCATGTTTCTTGAGCTGTTTCTGTCTATTTCTCTCTCTCATTCGGTCTAGAGGATACATGTCAAAGACTTAATTGAACCGATTCACCTTGGAGAGGACTTAAACAATCGAATTGTCTGACTTGCTAGACCTTAGTTTCAGTTTATAGTTTTGAGATTCGGTCTTTTCAACCAGGGGGAGTTTTGAATCAGTCTCTGGAAGGGGGCAGGGCTGAGAGTTCAGATCGGATGGTAGTCCATGAAATTTCTTGATATGACTCGAGTGTAACCAACCCTTGCGACCCTCGACCTTCACTGCTGTCCTCGTCGTTAGAAGAACCAGCTTTGGTTGTTGCCAACGAGGCTCCAACGGGCTTCTCCTGTCGAAGTTTCTGACGAAAACTAGGTCCCCCGGAACCACTTCATGGGGCTTTACCTCGGTGTTGTCGGGAAAGGCTGCAGCTACCTGTGAACGGCAAGATTGTAGTGCAGACATCAAGGAAGCAAGGTAATCTGTCAGCATATTACAATCAACATCAGTTATTTTACGAGGTATAGGCGTCCCCCACATATTTGGTGGCCTACCGAAGACCACCTCGTACGGGGATAGCCCTGTGCGAGAATGGGCTACCATTCTCATGTAAAATAGTGCAACCGGTAAGGCTACTATCCAGTCGACACCTTTCTCTCTACAGATTTTAGAAAGTCGTATTTTCAGGGTCTGATTATGACGTTCCACGAGACCTGCTGCCTCGGGATGTCGGACACAGTGGAATTTCCATTGATAGCCTAACAAGAGTGAAATGTGTTTCATTAGCTCGGATGAGAACGGCTGGCCATTATCTGAGTACACGATACGGGGCAAACCATACCGTGGGAAGAATTCACGAACTAATTGTTTGGCAGTAGTCGGGGCAGTGTAATCTGAGACGGGATACGCCTCTGTCCAACGGGAAAGAGCGCATACAACTACGAGGACATATTTGAATCCTCAACATCGTTCCATCTGGATATAATCCATCTGGAGGACTTCAAAAGGGTGATCGGGAGGTTGGAATCCACCCTGCTCTACAGGTAAGCCTTTACCTGGATTGAACTGGCAACAAATCATACAAGTTCGGACTTTCTGTTTGGCTGCAGCTCGTAAGTGTTTGTTGAACCAAATGTGTTGAATACTGTCTAACATGGCTTTTTCTCCTAGATGTGCTGGACTATGTATTGTGTTAATGATAACTTGAACCATTGAGTCGGGGAGAAACCATATAGATTTTCCCTTCGTCATCCATCCCTGATCTGTTTGGATCCCTCCTAATTCAGTCCATTTCTTTATTTCCTCTGGTGTAGCATGTGTCTGTATGTCAATTACATCAAGGGCGGGATCCTTAACTGTCATGCAGTGTGTCGGTGTCGGAACTATTGTCTTTGTCAAGTCAGTTGCATGAGTCTGATTCTGTGCTGTTTGCTTAGCTGTTCGGTCTGCTAGGTCGTTACCCTGGGAAATAATATCGGTGACTTTTGTATGAGCTTTACACTTCATGATAGATATTGAAGTAGGTAGATGTATTGCATCTAACAGGGCTTGAATGAGGGGGCCGTGTTGAATGTTGGCACCGTGAGAAGTCAAATAACCTCTCTCTCGCCAAAGGACTCCAAAGTCGTGTACGACTCCGAAAGCATAACGTGAATCTGTATATATGTTAACTTTTCTATTCTTGGCTTGAATACAGGCTTGTGTCAGAGCAATAAGTTCTGCTGCTTGAGCTGATAATGTGTCAATACAATTTGTTTCAATGACTTCGGTGTCTGTCGTGACTGCATAAGCGGCCACTAACTTTCCTGTACTTGTTCTCATACATGAACCATCTACATAAAGTGTCAGGTCTGGATCTGGTAATGGGACATCTGTCAAGTCTTGTCTGGGTTTCGTCGTAATAGTAATGACTTCAATACAATCATGTGCCAGTGGGTCTGTTCCACTTAATGGCAAAAGTGTGGCAGGATTTAATGTACTACAACGTCTGATTTCTATGTGTGGCTGAAACAATGTGAGTTCGTAACCTGTCAGTCGTGCTATAGTCAAGTGTTGTGTCTGTGTCCGGTTCAAGAGAACTTCTACTGCGTGTGGTACCTGTACTGTCAATTGATGTCCTAATACTATGGAATCGCTTTGTCTAATCGCTAAAGCTGTCGCTGCAACTGATTTCAGACACGCAGGAAGAGCTTGAGCTACGGGATCTAATGTGCTAGAAAAGTAAGCACATGGCTTGTGTGATCCTGCTTGTTCCTGAGTGAGTACTGACAAAGCAGTACCTTCACGTTCTGTAACAAAGAGTGTAAAAGGCTTACTGTAACATGGTGTCGCTAAAACAGGTGCTTGGCATAAAGCTTTCTTTAAGTCTTCAAAAGCTTGTGTATGTTCTGGAGTCCAAGGGAGGACAGTCGATGTCGCTGCCTCCTGGGTTGTCAACTGAATGAGTGGTTTTGCTAAAAATGCATATGGGGTTGAGCGTCGTTAACGGGTGGTGTGCGTGGCTGCGCACCATTTGCATATTCGGGGGCTGCATCGTCTAAATAGGAAGAAAGGAAAATGTCTTTTGCGGTCTTGGGATGTACTTTAATCGGGAGTAACGGAGGTGGCAGATCTTTTGGTACCTCCAAGGTGGCCTTAGGCAAACCCTCGGCCAGAAGAGGATACATACCATTCATAAGAGTGTTTCGTTGTCTGTCTATTTGTTCTGTTTTTACTCGGGTACCTTCGTCAATTAATATGTTTTCTCGGGCTTTTTCTGAATCTTCCCTACTTTTCTCTTCCTTTCTGAGCGCTTTCTCTGTGCGCCTATGCGATTCTTTACGCCATAATTCAATGGCATCTTTCTGTGACTGTCTTGCTTTCTTTTTCCATAACGCTTCTTCTATTCTCATGATGCAATCTGCATCCCATGTTCCAGCAGCGGGCCATCTCTGACTCTCTGCTAAGTCCTTGGTGTAGTCCACCCATAGATCAAGATATAATACGGCATCTAGGCCATGTTTATGGTACATAAAGTACCCTGGAGTGTCCCTAGGTGGGATGGGAACAGCTTCCTCGAGTATCCCTTTTCTAGTTTTTATCTGTCTTAATTTTGAAAATAACGGCATCTTGAACCTTGTTACTTAATTCTTACTCGGTCTTGAACACAATAATTACAATAAACACAATAATGAAGATCGAACAATCACTCATACCACGACATTTAAAACATATCAAAACATTTTAGAACGAACAATAATAATTAGAATAAAACTAGTTAACTGCATAATACTAAATATACTGTATGTACTGCTAAACAGTACAGATACACTGCAAAAACAGTGTAGACCAGGTCTGTGTACCCAGACCCGTCTTGACCGGCACAAATTAATGCGCACGTCTAGATGCGTCCCCAGCAACGGTACTCACCGGGAAGCACGGAACGGAAGGCCTCGGAAGTCTGGACTGGACTAGACCAAACTGGACTGGACTCGACTCGTGACTTAGATACTTCGGAACTTCGGAATCTGGTGGGCCTCTGTATACCTCGGATCTTGCTCTCTCAGCTAGGCTCTGGTCGGGATTCTCCGCACTCCTCACCGCCTCGTCTGGGTGTTGATCGCAGCCTCAGTCGCCCCCGTTGGCCTGAGGGAGATACAGGAAATCCTGCGGGTACGCGTAATTGTCCGTCCGGCTGTGGCAGGAGACCGGGTCTGCAACGCACCTCCGGCGCGTGGGGTGTGAGAGGCGTCCCTGTTCGGGCGCCAATTATGTGGTAAATTTAAATTACCTAGACTTAATTTATGTGGTAAAATATAATACAAATAACTCAGTAAAAATAAGAGGCAGAATCCGTGGTATTCGAGGGTATAATAGGGAATTTATTCCTTACAAAGGAATGATGGTTCGAACCAGGCAATCGAGTTCCGTCACCACGAAGGTTCAGGAAGGGATCAGCAATACATTATTGACAGGTTATAGCATATATAGTAATGCATTACAGTAGAGACAGATGCAGGAGGCGTAACAGCTGATAAGAATACACATACATAATAGAAAAGGCGTTACAATAGGCGTGCATAGAGGCGTATACTAAAAACGTCATTATGATGATGACACAAGTGGGTGGATCCATAAGAGAATCCTGCAAAGTCAGCAAAAAATATATGGCAGAGATGCGCGCGCAGCCGCATGACGTGTGATTGACGTGTAACTAGAGGGTGAAGGGAACTTGACATTTAGCCCTACATGAGGAGACAGAAGTCTGGGGTGTCAGGACAACCTAGTCCTAAATCATATCTAATATCTTGTGTTTAAGGAACTATATTATCTGGAAGGAAAGGTCTTCTCGGACAGATCCTATTCTATACTGACTGCTAGTGCGTGTACAAGCGTCTAAGTGTCTACATGAGATGCGAGGGGGCATGGGCCTACCATGGTAACGAAAGTCATGAATTACTTGCACGGAGGCAGTAAGGCCGGGCCCTTTGCTCTGCAGCTAGAGGGATGTTTACCTAAGCTACTTAGACAGGAATGCATTTCTTGAGGAGCGGAACAGATAACTTGAAGGCTGAATACAGTTTTGGCAGGCAATAGGCCGGGCTAGGCACCGTCAGCCGCGCAGGAAGTAAGACAAAGTTCATGGATACAGATGCAGGTCCAGGCTGGAGCATTCAGAGGCAGAAGCAAGAAAAAGCTCGATGGCAGAATTCAGGGCCTACCTTGCCAGAGCTGGAAAACGTGAAAAGTATACCATATAAAGACGGTGGCAAGGCATACTTAGGAACGGAATATCTGGCCCATTCATGGCAGATATGAAAGAGGACATATTAACGTTGGACACAATTGTATTTGCGTCTTCATAGCTTGAAGTGGAGGGAACATACATGTACTTGTAACATGTACATGGAGCCGTTGGGGTCTAGATAGGGGACACAATTGACCATAAAAATTCATATTTCCTCACAAGAATAAAAGCTGCATCCAGAGGCCCAACATCTGCCTGGTATTGAAAACCTACCTGTGTATATTTACCATGCTGACGCCTATTTGCCGAACTCTTCTTTTTCACATCTGTCGCCAAGCTGCACAACCTGACCTGGGACCTAGGTGCCTGCTTGTTTTCCTGATGCCTGCTTGTCTTCATGCGACAAATGGAGTTCTGGTGCTTGTTTCATTACATCTCAAAACGTCATTTATGCCATCCGCTGTCCATGCGACCTTATTTACATTGGACAAACCATCCAAATGGTCAAACAAAGGATAATAAAACACAAAAGTAGAATCCATTGTAAGGTCCTTACAGTACCCCTGGTTGCACATTACATCCAAAAAAAACACTGCGAAACTGCTATCACTTGGCAAGTGATAGAGCAACCCACACTACCAATGAGAGGGGGTGACTTGAAAGCGCTCCTTAATAAGTGTGAATGCAAATGGATCGATGTAGGAAGGTGGAATCTGACTATATGGTTGCCCCCAACTTTTTGCCTGGTATTTGAATGGTTTTTGACTAGGCTGGCTGGGATCCTGCTAACCAGGACCCCAGCCTATCTGCTTCCTCTCTAAACTGATGTGAGTACCCTAGGTACCTACCAATTGGATACTGAGGACACCCTGTCAGCCCCTTGTAGATGGTACCCTAGGTACCCAGGGCTTGGGTCCCTCAGAGGCCTACCAGGGGCTGCAGCACTTATTGTGCCACCCTTGGGACAGCCATACAAACTGACACCACCAGACCACTACTGTAGTCTGGGTAAGGTGGTGCTTGCACCCCTTACAGAGATATAGGTATCCTGTATCCCACTTAATACAACACATATATCCTCATAGGTCACCCCTAAGGCAGGCCTTGCTAATCCTACATGGCAGGGTGCTGAGATATGTGTGAGGGGGAACCCCTACCTGAGTAGGGCCCCTCTGCAACCTTCATAAAACTATTGCTGGGTTGTTTGTAGTGCAGCCATACCATATACTCTTAACCACATTATAAGTAATCGCGATAGCGTGATAACTTGAGAGTGGCTGCACAGAACCATGTCGTGTTTGGTGTCAAACATGTAGGAATCATACCCCCAATCCAACCATGGGAGTGATGGCATGATACCCCCCTGCTAGAGGGGCGATATGGTAAAAGCGGCAGATTTTAGACACCAATTTAAAAGTGCACACGTAGTACAAAATGGATGCTACCCGCCACCCACACGACTCTGGCTGCCTGTTGCTGGGCAGAACTCCAGCCACGGCAGCTGGACAATAGGGATCTTGTTGCAGGGAGGTGCTCCCACCTCCCCAGACAGACTATGTGGATTGGAACTGGGTGGGTGCACCATAGGATGTCTTTCAGACTTGCACGTAGGCTTCTACAGTGCCTACTTCTGCATACACCGCCTCAAACCGGTTCAGGGGCATCCTGTCCCCTGCCCAGGTGGGAAAGCCACCCTTTCCCGCCTAAACTCTCATTGGTGGGCTCTGATTTAGACACTCCCCTAATCCTTGGATAAAGGGGAATACAGGGTCCACAGAGCCTCAGATTAATTTTGGACTTCACAGACTTGAACCTTCGACTTGCTGCCGCACAGCTGAATGAAGAAATCTCCCTTGGGGTAAAGGAGTTACCCCCCTGCTTGGCAGGCACCTGAAACACTGCAAGTGACCCGGTTGGAACTCCGCTGCTCCTACGGACAACAAAGACTTCTGCCTACCTTGAGGTAGGTTTCCAGGCATCCCAGAGGCCAGTGAGTGTGCACAGCAAAGCTAAGCACCGTGGACTCCGTGGGTGCCGAGATCCCCAATACCCCAGGACACCGGCCACCTCTTGCATAGCACACGATCCCGACCAGTGGGAAAGTTGTGCTTTGGCCCAATAATGAGCCAACCTCTCAGCATCATCTGTGCCAAAGATCAATGCCCTAGCCCGCTCCGGCGACCCGTGGGCGCAACTTTACGCACGCCAAATTGCTGCCTCTTGCAGTCCCTTGTCTCTCGACTGGTGGGCCCTAGCGGAGGTCAATCTTCACTTTAAAGGGCCCCCTGGTTGCTCCAGATCTGCTCTACAGTCTCCTTGCTGGAGACCTCGCTCAGACCTCGTGGGTCTGCACCAGTAGCTGTTTGGTGATTATTGCGTGGGTTGCGGTTGCCAAGGCTTAGTGGATCCTATCCGTACACTAACACCGCAGCGACCCTCATTCTTCATGGGACAGTCGTCCTCCAGAAGCTGGCCTTCCTTGAAGCATCCTGGACCCCGTGGCTGATGATCCAAGCTACCCATCTTCCACCTGGAAGCACCCGACATTGAAGGGCTCTTTCTCCTGAGCCCCCTGGTCACTGTGCCGTGACCCAGACTCTGTTCCCTCTGCTTTCAGGTCCTTACCTTCAAGATCTACATCTTCAATCTGCACGACATCGACGACGCTTCACGCCAGCAGCAGTTCTTCACCTTTTCCCATTGAAAACGAGATCGCGACCCGACATCGAAAACAACCTATGCACCCGCCTTCCCTGGGGCAGGTAACAGTGGTACCTCTGTACTGTCGTGTGTGTGGGCCCTCCAAGAGCTTAACTCTAAGCTGCTGAACTTGAACTCCTGCTAGAAGTGTTTTGATTCTTGCAATTTCCAACCGCGACATTCTCAACAGGGTTTAATAGAGATCCCGACAGTAGTTTATACCACTTCACGCGTCTCCCGTGGCCCCCTTCCTCACTACCTTGGGTGGTTTCTTAAGGGGCCAGTGACCCTAAGTGCCCTAGGCACTGTCTGTAAAATTGTTGTGGTTCGTATACCACTTTTTAAATATATGGTTTGGTCCCCCCCTGGGGCACTATGATTCCAGTGCTATGTATTGTAATTATCAATGCTTGTTTGAATTGTATCTTTACCTCCAGTTTCATAAAGAGACTAGTGGGATTATTCTTAGAATAAATACATATATTTTATATATATACCTGTGTGGACTACTCTTTCATTTGGTTATTCAAGAGGTTATCTATGGTAAAACAATAAGCTTAACACTCCTTCAAGACTTAGCCTGAAGGCTGCTCTCCACAGCTAACAACTAGGATAGCTTTCTTTAAAGGTTGTCTTTTAACCTATCACCTTAAGAGTTGAATTGGACTGGTGTAAGGTGTCCCCTATAACTTGTGGACAGCATATGCCAGGCCAACTTCACACAATCGACACTTGCAACTCTGTCCACGCAGGCCTTAACACTATTGATGAATGGAAAAGCACCACTCTACTCTGATTCTCTTATTCCACTTCACTACTTGACTGTATCTCTTTCTCAACTTGCACCAGTGCACTAGGGTTACTCTGAGATTCCTCTGAATTACCATTTGAGAATTGTTCCTTTCCCTCTATACCCTCCCCTCTGCTTTCCGCCCCCCGCCTATCCCTCCTCTCCAACCCCCCTCCCTCCTCCTCCCCCCCCACCTGCCGCTCTCGCGTTACCCCTTAGGAGACATGCCTCCCTTACATGACTACTCGTAGCCCTCTCCCTACATGCCTTTTATTATTTTCCTATTTATTAATTAGGATTATTTATTTATTATTAGTTTCATTCCCTTTCTCTTGAGTTCCGTTTCTTTTATTTGGCACATTTTTCCTCCACTTCCCCCCCCCCCGTGTTCTAGTCTTTTTTCACTAACTGCGCCAGGTCTCCCGGCCTGGCCCCTTTGCCGCGCTCACGTGATCTCCGACGTGATGGCCCCCTTTCTTTTTCTACTCCCCTGTGGTGGGCACTTTGCTATCGATTCACATGCCTCACGAGGAGCAGCGCCCCCATGCCCTTGCTGCCACCCAGATTCAGTCCTCGCATGCTACCAAGTAAGTTTCCTGACTCCACCACCCTCTTTGCCTTTCGTCCGCGTATGGACTCCCGCCGACCCCCGTGTCTTCTTCTCTCAAGGATTTCCCTTCTGGTCAGCACTGCGGAGCCCCGAAGAAATTCCAACCTCCTTTCCCACCGATGTTCAACCCCCGACACGGCCGGTTCACCATACTGCTCGATCAACGAAAGGATCGTTTCTCCAATCGAATCCATTTTTCCTCTTCTCCTCCCAGGTACTCCCCAGCACTGCGCTTCCCCCGGACCCCTGTCCACCGCTTCCCCGCCCACATTCTGATTCTCTCCCCCCCCTCCTTTCTTCCAGATTTGTTCTCCGTGATGTGATCCTCCTTATGCTGACCCATCCGGAACTCGTCTCATGCCCATATAGGTTTATTCCTTTTTCTTTCACTTCCATGGCCCTCTGCCTTTTCTTGACACGAGCCCACCTTGGTTTTGTTCCCCTCTCTCCGCGCTCCTAGGACCCTGCGCTTTCACCACATTTGATCCACTTGTTCTATACTGACCCATCCGGATCCCGGTTTACGACCACACAGATAATATTCTCTACCTCCTCCCGTCCTATCTCTGCCTCTTCCCTTATCTCCATGGCCCTCTGCCAAGTTCGCTACACGAGCTCTTCGCCTTGCTTTATTTTCATATCAAATGCTCCCTGCCCTCTGCGCTTCACTTTTTCTACTCCCAGCACTTCTGGTTTCTGCCACTCCGTCTCCCCTTCACTCACGAGCCTCACGCATCTTTACTGAGGACTGGCACCTCTCCATTCCTGGCGCCTGTGCTTCTTCCCTCGCCAGCACCCTGGCTCTCCTCTCCCCCACTTCCTCACCCTGATTTAGCACCCCCTTGGCTTTCTGCGCCCCCTTACCCCTACCCTCTCCTTTTTGCCCCCCTGTACAGCACCGTCTTTTAAACTGAACAACTCGGTCCTGAAGATGATCCTTAATCAGAGGATCGAAACGCTGTCGAACGTTCAGTGCAAATAATAGCGCATTCTCTCTTTTGTGGTTCTTTCTAAATGATTGTCTTGATTGCAAATACTTATTCATTCATTACTTGAACCACATTATAATTTTTCACTGTATATATTCTGTCACTAATGTTTTGTTGCGCCGTTTTCCGCTGATTCCACATTGTCACTTGCGTCGCCACTTTGTGTGTCACTTACACATTCAGCACCAAGTCCAATTCGGGTTGTTTTTTCACTTGCAATGTTTGCTTACAGTGCTGCTACAACTGTAATCTGCCTTAATTTATCCTTATGATTATAAACATTTGATGCCCAGTACATTTCTCAAAGAATCTTTGCCTGAGTCTCCCTTTCTTCTCCCTGCTTATGTCATGTACATGCATTTATAATTGTCCTGTATAATCATACCAGTTGAGAACTGTTGTCCTTTATGTTTCATTACTTCAGCATCACCGCTCTGCAGTAAGACTCTGGGGTACCTGTAAAAGAAAAGTAAAGCACTTACCAACATAGGACTGTTGTCACTAATTGGTAAGGTGCAAAGTATAAATGTAGTATGGAGAAAGACTTACTGCAATGGATATCTGTTATGAGCATCACTTATTCTGGATTTTGAAGTTCCTGAAAATAGAAAGGCACTATATGAGATTTAGAAAAGTGCCCTTTTTTACAAGGCTACTAATTTCAAAGTTATTTTTGCACATTTGGAGACTGTTTTGGCAGTTTCTTTGATTTAATCTCATTCTCAGAATTAGCTTACCACTGTAAGTATTTTAGGGAATGATAATACAATTCCCAGGATACTACGCATGGTAGAAGGTCCTTCCTATGTAGCTTAATAGGTAATTGAAGGGTTTAAATAAGGTTAATAATTCACACTATATCCTTTTCAGAGTCCTTATGTGTGTTTTTCTCTATCGATCTTCGAACTTACATATTGTTTTCTCTAATGCCAAAGTCTTAAGAGGGAAGTATTTGGTGAGCTGGATTAAGGGGAGGAAAACAGGGTAATTCTTTAGACTCTGTATCAGAAATATCCTCCATGTATGTACTTTTCTTTTGTTTGTTAAATACACACAGACACATCCCTTAGCGACCTGAGAGGGAACCAGTGTAAAAGTACCTATGCTAAGAAGGACCAGATTAAGCAGGGGACGACTCCTCTTCTTTCATCCACTTCCTCTTTCACTGGAGTATTGGTGCAGTTTGAATCTTCTGCTGGAATTTAAGCAGTGTTATTATATAGGTAGCATTAGGGCTTAGAATCTGGGATCGCATCTTGCTCCAGCAGAATTGTATAACCTGAAGAAGAAATGAAGAAACAGGCCAAAGCATTACAGTCAGGAAGGAGCAAATCCAGAAAAGTGTGGGTCCTTGGATGCCGGCTTTGTGCAGTTGTTGGATAAGGATGGAGTAGGAGACTGTGTTGAAGGCCCGTAGGATGAGGGCCACTGTATCACCTCTATCTATAATCATCGAATGTTGTCCATGGTGGCGATGAGGGTGGTCTCTGTCCTGTGGTTGGACCTCAGTCCAGAATGAGTGGTATTGAGGAGGTTGTTGTTGCTGAGGTGGGTGGATAGGGCATTTGTTTATCATGTTTTCCATGACTATTGACAGGCAAGGTAACTGGGAAATAGACCAATATTTTGCTATGATCTGCTGAGGGTTTCTTAAGGAAGAGGAGTGCTGTGGCATATTTCTGGGCATTCAGGTGGGTGGATGTAATGATTGAGTCACTCAGAATTGGGGTGGGGGCTGTGGTGATAGGGTCCAGTCATACTTTGATGAAGACATGGTGAGGGCAGGGTATTGGGGGTGCTCCAGAGTGTATGAACTGCATGTTCATTGCAGTTTCTTAAGTGGTGAAGGTGAGCCAGATGGCCAAGGTGGGACTCTGAGTTTTTGTTGAGATGGGCAGGGAGGGTGTGTGGGTGCAAGGGTACAGTTGGGGCTTGATGTGGTCATAGATGCTGGTGATCTTGTTGCCAAAAAATAGGGACAGCTGGGTCCATGGGTCCCGAGAAGTGCTGTTGGTGGTGCTTTCAATGTGGTCGGTGAGCACAGAGCGTTTGGGGGCTCTGATTTGCCTATGGCAGCGTTGGAGGACAGATTTGTAAGGGCTCTTGTTGGTGTCATCCTGACTTTGTCGCCATCTATGTTTAAGTTGTTTGCGGTGGTGTTTGTAAGCCTGGGCTCTTCTGTGTTCTCGTGGGCGATATATTCGCTTTGAGAGGAGCCAGGGTGTCTGCTCATGCAGTAGATCAATCAATCATGGAATTGTGAAGCGCGCTACTCACCCGTAAGGGTCTCAAGGCACTGGGGGGGGGGGGGTGGGATCTACTCCGGTCAGTCAATTAGCCAGGTCTTGATGGTCTTCCTGAAGATGTGCAGACTGGGAGCTCGTTCCAGGATTTTGCTGCGATTTGGGAGACGGCTCCTCCACCTGTTCTGACTCTGCGGATGCGCAAGGTTTTGGCGAGGGCGAGGTCAGAGGATTGGAGGTTTCTATTGATGTTTATGAAGTTTATTGGTTTATATAGCGCTGAATCACCCCAAGGGGGTATCTCTGTGCTTGGACGGTAATCCTGAACAGTCAGATCAGAGGGCTAGAAGAGGTGAGTTTTAAGAAGTTTCCTGAACTGTGAGAAGTTCGAACAGTAACGAAGTTGAAGAGGCAGTTAATTCCAAAAAGCAGGGGCAAGGTGGGTGAAAGCTTTGCCACCACTGCGCGCCTTTTTAATTCTGGGGGTGCAAAGTAGGAGTTTAGAACCTGATCTAAGAGATCGTGAGGGGGTGTACTTAATTAGCTTGCTAGAAAGATAGGAAGGGCCTAGGTCGTTTAAGGCCTTGAAGACAGTGCAGCCTATCTTGAATTTCACTCGCTTTCTCACAGGGAGCCAGTGGGGTTTGTTGAGAAGAGGAATAGAGGGGGTTCTAGGAGGGGCCCCAGCTACAAGGCGGGCAGCCGTGTTCTGCACAACTTGTAGCTTGTTAAGGGAGGCTTCATTGGCCGATAGAAGCAAAGCGTTACAATAGTCTAGTCTACTTAGTATCAGGGTGTGCATCAGCGTTCTTGTTAGTGGAAGGGGGTAGCAGGGTAAAAATCCTTCTGAGTAGACATAGAATATAATAGCAGGTGCCAGCAGTGGTGTTGGCATGAGCGTCTAGAGTGAGGTTCTGATTGATACTGATACCTAGGTTCTTGACCACTTCCTTGGGCAACGGGGCTTTACCCAACTCCTCGGGCCACCAGCTGGGCGACCAGCATATGGCAGCTCCTCCAAACAGCATGATTTCAGATTTTTCGGTGTTTAATTGGAGGAAATTGCTGTCTGACGATGGTGGCGAGGGGGGCCATGTAGATGTTGAAGAGCGTCGGGCTGAGCGATGATCCTTGGGGTACTCTGCAGCTGATCTCTGTGGGTTCGGAGAGAAAGGGAGGAAGTCTGATTCTTTGGGTTCTGCCGGTGAGGAAGGAGCGGAGCCAGACAAGGGCAGTCCCCTGAATGCAGGCGTCGGGAGTCTGGCAGTGAGAGTGCAGCGGGAGACGGTGTTGAAGGCTGCAGAGAGGTCAAGCAGGATCAGGGCCGCAGTGTGTCCTTGGTCGAGGAACGTCCAGATGTCATCTGTGGCGGTGAGTAGGACAGTCTGGGTGCTGTGGTTGCTGCAGAATCCAGATTGGGAGGGGTCGAGGATAGAGTTCTCTTCTATGAATTTCGTTAGTTGGACATTGACGATCTTTTCTGTGACTTTGGCCACGAAGGGGAGGAGAGAGATGGGTCAGTAGTTCTTGAGGTCCCTTGGATCTTCTGTGGGCTTCTTGAGGAGGGGCTTGACTTCTGCGCATTTCCTGTCGTCGGGGAATGTGCCGGCTTCGAGGAAGGCGTTGATGGTGCGTTGTAGCACCAGTTCGATGGCGGCGGCAGCTCTGTGGAAGATGTATGCTGGGCAAGGGTCCGTGGGGGCTCCTGAGGGAATGCCTTTCATGGTTGATACGGTGTCTTCTGTAGTGACTGGGGTCCAGGAGGAGATGGTAGGCTGACTTTCGTTGCTGGGGGGGGCGGAGTGGGTTATGTGTCCTGTGTCTGTTGGTCAAAATTGTCATAGAGGGATCATATTTTCAGGTGGAAGTAAGAGCCGAGTTTTGTTGCAGAGGTTCTGGAAGGGTGTGATGCCAGTGGCTTTGCTGGGTGGCTTTGTGAATTCCTGGATGATGTTGAAGAATTCCTTGGAGTTTCCGGTGTTGGCGTGGATTTTATTATGGATGAAGGTCCTCTTTGTGGATTTGATGAGTTGGTGGTATTCTGTCATGGTGTTTTCGTAGGTGAAGTCGTCTTCCGAATTTTTGCGGTTTTTCCAGTTCTTCTCGAGACGTCTGCAGGTAAGTCTGGCTTCTTGGAGGTCAGTGGTGAACCAGGAGGTCTTCCTGGGTCATTGTCTGTCAGGGTTGGGCAGGGCAGCGAGCTTGTCTACGCAGTTTGTGATCCATCTGTGAAGTTCTTTGGCTGCGGAGTTGGTGTCGGTTGTTGTGGGGGGGCTTCACGATTGAGGGTGGATCTGAGGTGTTCCTCGGTGATCTTGCTCCAGTTCCTTCGCGGTGGGCAGGATACCGGTTTGGGTGAGGTGGGCTTTATTACAGGGAAATAAACACAGTAGTGGTCCATCCAGATGGGTTGCGTGGTGTGGCTGAACTGGACGTTGCTCCCTCCTGCTGAGACAGGCTCCAGGGTGTGTCCTGCCTTGTGCGTAGGGGTGGTGACGAGTTGTTGCAGTTCGAGGTTGGTGAGGTTGTCCAGGAGGGCAGCGGAGTTGGGGTCGCTGAGGTTGTCGAGGTGGAAATTGAGGTCTCCGATGAGTATGTAGTCCATGGAGGCGATGGCGTGGGGCTCGATGAGGTCGGCGATGGTGGTGGTAAACGCGGTTCGAGGTCCGGGGGGTCTGTAGGCGAGGGTGCCTCATAAGGTCATTCTGGTGCTGGTCTGGATCTAGAAATGGAGGTGTTCGGTCATTGACGGGGAGTCGCTTGTGCTAGAGGTGGTAAGTCGGAGGGAGTTCTTGTGTGCGATGGCGAGTCCTCCTCCTGGGCGGTTTAGGCGGTCTTTCCTCTGGATCTTGTATCTGTCGGGGTTGGCGGTGACAATGCCGGGCGGAGGTAGGGATGGTCCATGTTTCTGTGAAGAAGACAATGTCTGGCGAGAGGGTGTTGAGGAGGCCCCAGATCTTTACTGCATATCTGTACAAGGAGCGCACGTTGAGGAGGATGCATCTCAGGGCTCTGGGCTGCTGGCATCTGGCGTGGGGACATCAGCCGTGGCAGTGCAGAGGATGGTGAAGGTTTGTCAGCAGTGTCGGCAGGAGAACTGGCTGTGGCAGGTGGCCGGCGTAGACAGCTGGCAGTTGTTGTTCCTTCCAGGGTTGAGTGCGAGGAGGACAGCAAAGTCGTAGCAGTGGGTGGTCGGAGAACCAGGGTCCCTGGCGTTGGTCACGGTTGGGTCATGGACGGGCGCAGCAGACAGGCTTGCCTTTGGCACGCCTTTGGCGCGCCAGCAGCCGCCATTAAATAGGGAAGGGGAGGGAAGCGCAGCTGGGAGGAGGAAGTGGGAACCAGGGGGGGGAGGGGCCGCAAGGGCAGCAGCGGCCGGGAAGAGGGCAGTGATAATGGGCGTGGAGGACATAGACAGGGGCACAAACAACAGGCAAAATACAAACAGGCAAAATAAACAGAGGCACAGAATTACGGGAAAAAGACAGACAAAAGTCTGAAAACGGGTACAAACACAAGACAGACAAAAGCAGACCAGCAGAAGAGTAAGGTTGTCCGGGCATACCCAATTAAGGTCATCAAACAAGCAAGAAAGCGAGCTTATAATACCCCGCGCGCTGCTTTATTAGAAAAAACCCCTAAGAAAAGCAGCGACTGCATTCCAGTAGTGACTACTTTTGGTCCACTCTCCACTAAAATTCGACAGACCATTCGCAGACACTGGCATCTGCTAAGTACTGCGAACATGCAAATGCCACCTCCCCGCTTCGCATTCAAGCGATCAACGAACATCCGTGATCGTCTGGTCCATACAAGACCAAGACAGGACCCCCGTGAGACCAACATTCCGCAGGGACATTACCCATGTGGGAGCTGTTCTGTGTGTGCGTTTACATCTGCCACTAAAAGTGTAACTCTTGCAAATAACACCACCTGGTTTTTAAACCAGTTTAGCAATTGTAACACAACTAATGTTATTTACAGACTGACATGCCCCTGTGACCTCCACTACATTGGCCTCACTAGCAGGAAGGTCAAAATCAGGATACAAGAACACCTGAGTACATTACGTGCAGGGAGACTAAGTACCAGACTGGTGCAACACTATCAGTCCCAAAAACATATGCCAAAAGATGTACGGTGGGTGGTCCTTGAAAGGGTGAAGGGGGACCTTTTCAATATGGAGACCAGATTAAGCACCAGGGAAGCACGCTGGATTTACCAGGAAGGGGTGGACAAAAATGGACTTAATGACCTTATTGAGTGGAATAGGGTAAGTGTATAGTCCATCAATCTCCTATACAGCCAGATAAAACTAGCTTGCGGTGGTATGCCAGAAATTTAGGTCCAGGCCCAACCTCGACCAAGGAGTAGAAACAGCAAGGGACTACCAGCGGACAACCTGTAAAAGAGAACTCTGTACCTCGTGGTGAGACAGGTCCGACTGATAGCTAGAAAAGAAATAGTTGTGATTGTGAAGTAAAATCTGGTAAAAATCTACAGAGCTACCTATTTAGAGTGATAGAGACATAGCTCTATTCCACCCCCCCAGGAACGAATAGTGGGCTGACAGGTTATGGACACCAGTCCAAGATGGCGGCGACGCATGACACAGATAGGAGCACCACATTAGACACTTCCTGAGCAGGGCGGTTCCCTTCCGGGTTAGTACACGAGTTGAACCAGGTGTATTTAATCCCAGGCAACAGCGCACCGGGTTGACGCGGTGCTGAGCTAACGCCGGACGCACAAGTGACTAAGGTGGGTGCTGCAGCAAGAGATACTAGTAAAGCAGGGACTCTGTGAATTCTTTAATCAGCTGGAACTTTTTAATTAGCTGGAAGCATGAGTGGTGATTTTGGGGCTACAGAGTGCGAGACGGGAGGGTCTGCAATATCTCGAGGGGGTCCCTTTCCCAGCCCTTATTTTAAATACAACCTCCGAAAACACAATGATGATGGTTTGAGTAGCGAAGATACAGCGTCTCATTACAGCCGCAATTTGAGACGCCGTAACACATTGGGGAGACTGGAAAACTGTAAGACAGGGAGGCGCCATTGATACTAGTAAAATGAGGCGCAAAACCGAAGGATATACGGACAGTGAGTTACGATATGCCCAAATCCATAATAACAGACTCACGATCCATGATTATGTGTTACAGGCTCACAGTAGGAGCCGTCCAGAAGAGCCCAGAACGAATGCAGTTTATCGCATACCAGAGCTCCAGGGTAAAGGTATACCCGTCCTGGGTCAAATTCCGGTAAATGACATGGCCTATACGCTACGAGGGGAATAATATTCTTTGCCCATTTGCCAATTGATGTCGTTTCGTGTTGTTGTTTGTCTCTCTACCCTTTGTCTCTTACAGAAGTTTTTACGAAAAGACAGGCGGAAATGCAGGGTTGAGAAAAAAACCCCACGCCCTGATGAAATTGCCATGAGTGTACCCAAAGGCAATGAAACATGTCGGCATTTTAAATTGAAGTAGACACACAGCACGGAATAAAATTGTAAGCCAGTGTGTACTAGTTCACTTTTATATATAAGTTGTGGGGATTCCTTGGTGCACACAATTTGGCACTATACCTTTCTTTACACACACCTTAGCACTCTCTAGGTTGTTACCTATTTCTCTTCCCTTACACTCAATTTGTTTTCGGAACGAGGGCTGCTGATGATGAGACCTTGAGGCAGCAGGCGAGTACCTTCCTGCTTAAACCTCCATGGTGGTGCTACCGTGAGGCTCCCTCGTTCCTTTCCTACACTTTTTCACTTCTATTGGGTGTTTTAGAGACAGACATTTGGGATCAATGAGACAATTGTACCTCATATGAATTTCTTCTTTTCTTTTCTTTTTCTAAATAGGTGAAATCATACCCATAAGCAGCGTTGATGGTGTAACCACATGCTCAATAGTTTGTCTTAAATATAAGACTAAGGGTATAGATGCTTGACTGGTCTTTCACCTTGGGAACAGGTCACTTGTTGTATGAAACGTTTGAGTGGGGGATGACCTGTTCTCTGCCCCTATAGCTCCAATTTGTGTTGTGGTTATGAGAACGGCAGCTTAGCCGTGAGAGCTTTTAAACGATTTTCTATTCATTACGAGGGACAACACGTAGCGACATTAACATTTGGCTGTGCTTCCTTCGGAAGCCATCCCCTGAAAATATTCACCCCTTTCCTCTCCGATTCCTGCACCTTGTACATCTCACTCACCATTTTCATAGATAATATCGGGAGGACTTGTACTGTGGGAGGTTCAATAGTAGAGAGATAGTAATATGGACAAGTTTTGCCTCGCATTTACGGACGAACATATAGCGTCAATCCTATCAGGCCCTTCTTTACTACCTAATGCTCCCTTAAATGGGGCTCCATCTGCCCGTGACGAATGGGAGAAACTATCCAACACTAGGAAAAGACAAGTGAGGATAGCACTCCATGGAGCCCTGATGACAGAATATCTTAGGGCAGGGGCAGCACCTGCCAGCCTTCTAGTGCGTATAGAACCTAAAATCTTTTTGGAAGACAAGAAATTCCGGGTGGACTGGAGCTACATAGCGAACAAGTGCACCCGGGACTGGCTTGTCTTGATAATCAACACGGCCAAGAGGCTCAGTGACGAGCTCCTCAAGGAGATCTTAGAGTTAGAGGAGACCATAAAGGCAGACACAACTATCACTGACACAAAAGAACAGCTGGCCAGAATTCAAGAAGACCTAAATGAATATCAAGCATATATGGTCAACCAAAAGATTAAGGGACTCAGACGTAATCTAGACAGGTTTACCCATGAATGGGCGTTTCCATATGTTGAAGATCAACACTATCAACAGACCCAACCCCAACCAACATTCCAACCAGGTGGGAGAGGGGGACGTCGTCAGGGGAGAAGAGCTCCAAATAACTGGACATTTGAAAATACCAGCAGTGAGGAAGATGAGACCCCGGCTCAAGCATCCACGTCTAACCAGAGGGTTAGATTTAATCCCCAGGACAAAACCAATGAGGATTTGGGAGCAATGTTTAGGGTTTTTTTAGGACAGCAAACACAGAACCCGATGGACCAACGAGGGGCCAGTTACAGAGGTCGGGGACGCGGTCGGGCCCGCCAGAACCAGAACTCCACCTGGCAGCCATTCTCCCCCAGGATTACACGCAGCAGAGGCAGAACACCCCTATAACTGCAACTAACAATATAGTAGTCAATCTTTCAAAATACCAACTTACTGATACAGAACTTGCAGTACTAAATAAAGGACTAGGGTTTGTACCCACTCCCCGTCACGATGGGTTCCAACTCCGGGCCGAGCTTCATGGTTTGATGAGGAAAATTAAACTCAAAAAATTTTTTGAGGGGAAAGAACAGGAAAATATGTCGGTGTTTTCAACAAATCTGCGCCGCCCCTCTCAGTTCTGCCCGCCCAACAGTGCAGTGGGCCCCGAAACATTAGTGTTCGAACAGAAGGTGCTACAGGATATCCTTCAGTTGGAACAAAACATGCAAACTCCAACACATAGCAATATGAGTTATGTGGATTGGCAAGCACTGAGGAGCATACAGAACAACCAATCCATCACTATCAAGCCGGCCGACAAGGGCGGGGCTTTGGTAGTGATGGACACACAAGACTATGACATCGAAGTGGCCAGGCTCCTGGGTGATCGTAACAACTATCGACCCTTGGCACGGGACCCCACCAACGAACTACAAGTGATGATCACTCAATTAGTGACGGAAGCCAAGGAAAAGAAGTGGGTGACATATAGAGAAGCTGAATTCCTGATCAATTTAAAACCAAGGGTTCCGGCGTTCTATATAGTCCCCAAGATTCACAAAGTACAACGCCCTCCCCCGGGTCGCCCCATAGTATCGGGCATTCAGTCCCTACTGGAACCACTATCCCAGTTTTCAGATTTTTTCCTGAGAGAATGTGTCATTACTCAACCCTCATACGTCCAAGATACAACGGATGTTTTGAGAATTCTGGAAAATGTATCATACAACCCTGATAACCATTATCTCGTCACTATAGACATAGAATCTCTATATACGAGTATCCCTCAGGAGGCCACGCTGGTGGCAGCAGCACGAGCCCTGAGAGATTCCGAATGGTTTTATGATACACCACAGACCTTTGTTCTCCAGTGTGTTGAGATTGCCCTAACAAGGAATTTTTTTGCATGCAAGGAACAGCTATACCTCCAGGTATCCGGGACATCGATGGGGGCTACCTTTGCCCCAAGCCTGGCATGTATCTATGTGGGCCAATTTGAGGCTTATTACATCAACCCAGATACCAATCCCTTCCAGAGGAACATTGTCCTCTGGAAGAGATACATAGACGATGTGCTATGTATCTGGAAAGGCTCAGAAGAGAGACTCAACGAGTTTCTCACGTGGCTCAACGGCCTTGATGGATGTTTGAAATTTACATGGTCAGTGAGTAGTACAACTGCAGTATACCTGGACCTTGATATACAGGCCGAAAATGGGGGTCTGACTACTACGGTCCATCAAAAACCAACGGACAAAAACTCCCTACTGCACTACAGATCATTCCACCCTAGAGCACTCAGGGATAACTTGCCCGTGGGGCAGTTTCTGAGGTATCGCCGCAATTGTTCCAATTTACAACACTACTCTGAGCAATCCCAGGTGCTAGCCACTAAGTTGAGGGACCGGGCATACCCAATTAAGGTCATCAAACAAGCAAGAAAGCGAGCTTATAATACCCCGCGCGCTGCTTTATTAGAAAAAACCCCTAAGAAAAGCAGCGACTGCATTCCAGTAGTGACTACTTTTGGTCCACTCTCCACTAAAATTCGACAGACCATTCGCAGACACTGGCATCTGCTAAGTACTGCGAACATGCAAATGCCACCTCCCCGCTTCGCATTCAAGCGATCAACGAACATCCGTGATCGTCTGGTCCATACAAGACCAAGACAGGACCCCCGTGAGACCAACATTCCGCAGGGACATTACCCATGTGGGAGCTGTTCTGTGTGTGCGTTTACATCTGCCACTAAAAGTGTAACTCTTGCAAATAACACCACCTGGTTTTTAAACCAGTTTAGCAATTGTAACACAACTAATGTTATTTACAGACTGACATGCCCCTGTGACCTCCACTACATTGGCCTCACTAGCAGGAAGGTCAAAATCAGGATACAAGAACACCTGAGTACATTACGTGCAGGGAGACTAAGTACCAGACTGGTGCAACACTATCAGTCCCAAAAACATATGCCAAAAGATGTACGGTGGGTGGTCCTTGAAAGGGTGAAGGGGGACCTTTTCAATATGGAGACCAGATTAAGCACCAGGGAAGCACGCTGGATTTACCAGGAAGGGGTGGACAAAAATGGACTTAATGACCTTATTGAGTGGAATAGGGTAAGTGTATAGTCCATCAATCTCCTATACAGCCAGATAAAACTAGCTTGCGGTGGTATGCCAGAAATTTAGGTCCAGGCCCAACCTCGACCAAGGAGTAGAAACAGCAAGGGACTACCAGCGGACAACCTGTAAAAGAGAACTCTGTACCTCGTGGTGAGACAGGTCCGACTGATAGCTAGAAAAGAAATAGTTGTGATTGTGAAGTAAAATCTGGTAAAAATCTACAGAGCTACCTATTTAGAGTGATAGAGACATAGCTCTATTCCACCCCCCCAGGAACGAATAGTGGGCTGACAGGTTATGGACACCAGTCCAAGATGGCGGCGACGCATGACACAGATAGGAGCACCACATTAGACACTTCCTGAGCAGGGCGGTTCCCTTCCGGGTTAGTACACGAGTTGAACCAGGTGTATTTAATCCCAGGCAACAGCGCACCGGGTTGACGCGGTGCTGAGCTAACGCCGGACGCACAAGTGACTAAGGTGGGTGCTGCAGCAAGAGATACTAGTAAAGCAGGGACTCTGTGAATTCTTTAATCAGCTGGAACTTTTTAATTAGCTGGAAGCATGAGTGGTGATTTTGGGGCTACAGAGTGCGAGACGGGAGGGTCTGCAATATCTCGAGGGGGTCCCTTTCCCAGCCCTTATTTTAAATACAACCTCCGAAAACACAATGATGATGGTTTGAGTAGCGAAGATACAGCGTCTCATTACAGCCGCAATTTGAGACGCCGTAACACATTGGGGAGACTGGAAAACTGTAAGACAGGGAGGCGCCATTGATACTAGTAAAATGAGGCGCAAAACCGAAGGATATACGGACAGTGAGTTACGATATGCCCAAATCCATAATAACAGACTCACGATCCATGATTATGTGTTACAGGCTCACAGTAGGAGCCGTCCAGAAGAGCCCAGAACGAATGCAGTTTATCGCATACCAGAGCTCCAGGGTAAAGGTATACCCGTCCTGGGTCAAATTCCGGTAAATGACATGGCCTATACGCTACGAGGGGAATAATATTCTTTGCCCATTTGCCAATTGATGTCGTTTCGTGTTGTTGTTTGTCTCTCTACCCTTTGTCTCTTACAGAAGTTTTTACGAAAAGACAGGCGGAAATGCAGGGTTGAGAAAAAAACCCCACGCCCTGATGAAATTGCCATGAGTGTACCCAAAGGCAATGAAACATGTCGGCATTTTAAATTGAAGTAGACACACAGCACGGAATAAAATTGTAAGCCAGTGTGTACTAGTTCACTTTTATATATAAGTTGTGGGGATTCCTTGGTGCACACAATTTGGCACTATACCTTTCTTTACACACACCTTAGCACTCTCTAGGTTGTTACCTATTTCTCTTCCCTTACACTCAATTTGTTTTCGGAACGAGGGCTGCTGATGATGAGACCTTGAGGCAGCAGGCGAGTACCTTCCTGCTTAAACCTCCATGGTGGTGCTACCGTGAGGCTCCCTCGTTCCTTTCCTACACTTTTTCACTTCTATTGGGTGTTTTAGAGACAGACATTTGGGATCAATGAGACAATTGTACCTCATATGAATTTCTTCTTTTCTTTTCTTTTTCTAAATAGGTGAAATCATACCCATAAGCAGCGTTGATGGTGTAACCACATGCTCAATAGTTTGTCTTAAATATAAGACTAAGGGTATAGATGCTTGACTGGTCTTTCACCTTGGGAACAGGTCACTTGTTGTATGAAACGTTTGAGTGGGGGATGACCTGTTCTCTGCCCCTATAGCTCCAATTTGTGTTGTGGGGGTGTCCCACTGGACCACCAGGGATGAGGCGCAGGCAGGAGCCTGTGGGTGGAGGAGGGCCTTGAACACCTACCTGCACAGGGCAGCAGCACAACAACGGAGCTGCTGGGGGAGAGAGCAGGTCTCTGATCCAGGCGTTGGCATTGGAGAAGGATTCAGGGAGCTTGTTGGAAGACCATTGTACTTCTCAGTACAGTCCTGTTGTGAAGATTTGTAGATGGTGTTTCTGTAGTGGAGTGGGATGAGTATGCTGCAGTTGATAAGGGCATGTTTGGTCCAGGTGATTGGCATGTGCTTGTCTACTATGATGTCACTGAAGCTGAAGAAGATTGAGTCCATTAGGTGTCTGGTGGCTTGTGCAGTGCCTTCCACTCACTGAATAACACCGAGGTTGGACAGGCCTTCAAGGAGGTTGGTCATTTTCTGACGTATGAGGTCCTACAGGTGGTAGTTGAGGTCACCAAAGAGGATGAAGGCATTGGAGTGAAGAGTAATGACAGTGAAAAAATCCACGATGGTGCTGCTGAAGTTGTGAAAGCGTCTGAAATAGCAGGTGGTACAGAACAATGGCCTTTCAGTGTTTGGTGCGGGGCACAGCAGCAGTGCTGGGAGATTAGACTGGGATTTAGGGCGCAGAAGGTTGCAGTGGAGTAGCGAAAGGAGGAGATGGGTGGGAGGAGGACCAGAGATCTTGGCGCTGAGTGCAGGGGTATGTGGGCTAGCCTTTGGTATGCCTTCAGCATACCAGAGCATGCCCACTGCATACCTCCACTGCACATCCGCATTACAACCACCATTAATTGAAGACAGTTTTGGCAGGAAACTTGCTCTGCAGATGTTAAGATATCCAGTGATGCCACTTACTGTGCAGATGGATGATGGAAAATGAGTTCTCCTGCTTGGCTTCTTCTTCTAAAGACAGGTTTTTTGCTGATGGCTCAGAGATCATCCTAATTCTGAAATACTCCAAGGATGGGAAATTTATCTTCATGCATGCCTTCTTCTATTAAAGGCGGTTTTGGGAGCAAGCCAGTAATGTTGCTTCCTGTGCAGACGTATGATGGGAAATCCAGTGATGTCACTTCCTGTGTAGGTGGATTATAGGAGATTAGTCCTCTTGCCTAGCTTCTTCTTCTTAAAACAGTGTTTCTGCTGAGGTACAGAAATCATCCTACATCTGAAATACTCCATGGACCTAGACTGCTCAGGACTTAACCTCCGCTTCTCCTTTATCCTGAGTAACCACCAGAAATGTCAGATCTTCCAAAACTGAAATCTTAACCTGCAGAATATGGAAGAACTACCAACCTGCCACTGTCTGACCCTAGTTATCACCACCAGCACCATGAGCTGAAATAAGAATTCTGGGCATGATCATAGATTCCAGTCTTTCCCAAATGCACCAAATGAACCAAGTCACAAGACTTCCTGCATTTTGTAAAGTCTTTGATTCCTCTTTCCTCATCTAGGATTCTCACAGATGTTTCAGGCCACCATCACCCTTGTCATGACTTGTTTAAGCTACACAAATGTTCTCTACATAGGGGCTCATTTTACTCCTCCAAAGACTGCAAATTATCTAATATGTGGCATTAAGACAACTCCTACTCCTTCGCCTATGGCAACACATCACATCAGTGCTCCAATAGCTTCACTGATTCCAAAGGGCGAGACACTCAATCTACAAAGCTCTCTGCATTTCCCACGTGGCCATCTACGACAAGAGCATAATCTTCATGCAAGAAAATCTTCAAAAATACTAACTGAATAGAACTTTTTGACTCTGGACTGACGCTTCAGCTGATCCTCGCCTACAGGCAGAAATGGACCAGTGGAACATAATTCTTCTTACAAGCAGCAAAATGATGGTATCTCGTTATGGAAAAGACAAAAAATATCAAAAATATCTTAAAATCAGGAAGGTGGTTAAGATGTAACTTTCCCCAAACAGAATGTGCAGGATCACACCTCCTTATAAACAGATCCATTTCTAAACACAAATATATCAGATGCTTTGGACAATGCCCACCCAAGAATTGGAATCTGCCACCCCCACATGGAAAAAAAAGACAACATTACCTTATGTCCTATGTCAGCTATCCTTGGAATATGTAAAGAAGATATAAGGATACACTGAACAAAACATTTTTGGGACATTTTGATTATTTGCGGTTCTGATGAAGCATGATTTTACAAAATAAAATCCTGCTTGATTAAATCTACTCATGTTTTGTCTTCCTAATAACACAATCACTAATAGCGTGGAAAATTATTCAAGTGGGTGACACATTTTTAGTATAATAGGTGCGACACAAAGCACACGTTGGAAGTTTTAGTAAAAATGTGAAATGAAGCACAATATGTGTAGATAAATTAAAGTAGCAGTAAACGTGTGGAGAGCATGAAAATTAACTTTCTTTATGCAAACTGAGACATTTACGTGAGAGAGAGCAATGGGAAACAATAATAATAGAAAAATGCATATGAAAATGTTATGCATAGACGCTTATTTTCTATTCATGTAATGTAAGAGAGACATATTATTTAATCCCATGGTTAATTAGAATAAGCTTTGTGGAGGTAATAGAGAAGTGAAGATTCAGCTGTAATGATGAACATTTATGAAAATATTGTGCTAACATAAATGTATTTTAATTTCTTAGAGCAGAGTGCAATTGTCCTGAGATCTTTGCACTTCATCGGCGGATGTGTTGCTTTAGCTATACCTTTTGGGCACGAGGTTAGCAACCTTTCTCATTGCACGCTGTGCGGGGAGTCTCTAGGCTCATACGAGATTGAATTTCATACTGACAATTGCAATGAAATTTTTCTCTTTGTCTCCCTCTCACTCTCCACTCAAATGCATGTTATTGACATTGTGCTGAATTATAACAAATTGTTTCTTATATTGGTGATTTATCTGTAACATTTGTTTATGAAGAAACAAATGATATTTGCTAATGTGCACATGTAGTGACCATTCATATTCTGAAGAACTTATATAAAAGTGACTTGACAAGCATTCAGAGTTTGTCGTCATTATTTTGAGGATTTATACAGTTGTTGTTACAGTAAAGTATTTCCTTTCTTAGGGTCCTCATCAGGGGAATATTATCCGTCTTTCCATTACCAAGTCCCTATTAGATCTAAGGAGGACCTGTTGTTGTAAGTGGTTATTGAGCTCTCATGAGCCTGAACTGCTAATCATAAAAGAGTCTAGTAGGTATAAAATTAGAAATATTATTTAGGATGAGTAAAGTTTTCTCCCACTTCTGTGGCAACAGTTCCAAGGTCTCATGTTTGTGTATGTGTTCACTGGGAGGTTTGTGATTTTCACTGTGTATATTTTAAAGTGATGTATTGTTTTATGTTCTCTGGGCAGCCGTTGAAAAGAGAAATATGAAAACAGATAGATATACCTGTTTTGATATATGAAAACTAATATATTTAAAACAAGTTAATGGTTGTTGTGTGTTAGTGGTTTTTAGAAATCATTTTCCTTTAAAGATTTATGTTTTTTGAGTAGGAGAAGATTCACACATGTTTGAGCGATCATTTATAGGCCCTTCTAGAATTTAATGTTTAATGAAAACATTATTTGACAATTCCCCTTGAGGAGAGTTTGTTCAACCGACAGATCTGTTTGTAGCTCATAACCTCCACATGGGTGGCAGACAATACAAGGGCAAACCACTACTCGTAATGAACAGTATAAACTAACTTCTCTCATAGGCCACAATCCCCAACCCATACCCTCCCACCAGCACCCCTTGCTTGTCCCTTAATGACATTTATAGTATGAAACTTTCCTTTCTTTAGTCACCTTAGACGGGCTCAGATTAGCTAAATCTGTGGTATGGAAACTAAGTGATATGTGAGTTGGAGGCAGTATGTTTTCTTAAGGGGTGGTCATAGTGGCTCAAAGGTGGGCCTTTGGGATAAGGGCAGGTGTGTAGCCTGATGCTAGTTTTGTTTGCCAGAGTTTTGTCACGTGGCTGATTTTGAGATTTGCAACGTAATTTGTTGAACCTAGCAAAATCAAAAAGCCTTTGCCTCAGAGCACAAATGGCAGAAAAAAAGAATTACATATTTGAACCAATTGCTCGCCTACCCTAAAGAACATTGACAGGTATCCCATGTCCCAAATAATAAACCTAAAAGTCTCGTACCTTAGACCTTCCTCAAAGTGGAGCCTAGATTCTTTGGAAAAAAACGACCACACTTTACAGGCCCAGTCTTTCTGATAGCCCGTCTCGCAGCCAAGGGCAGAGACACCGGAGGCGCGACCGTTCACCCTCGAGCTGCAGTGCCCGCGACTGACAGCAGGTGTCGCTGTGCTGTGCTAACCTGAATAACGGGGCTGTGACTGAGACGCCGTGGGAAGTGCCCGTGTGCCGCTGGCTGAGAGGAGGAGGAGGGTGCTGCCGAGTTCACACGCGCACACGCGCCGCAGGCTCAGCAGAGCTCCGGGAGCAGCGCGGCTCAGAGCGCAACAGGCGGGGGCAGAGCTCGGCGGAGTCCCGGAGAGGACCACGGAGGAGAGCCCGGGACGGGTTTTGGTTGCGGGCGCAGGAGCAGCTGCTGAAGTTTTGGCAGAAGCATCCCCGCGGACACAGAATGCAGCATGAGGAGCTGCGCGCCTCCCTGCTCAGACCACGCTATGGCTGTAAGTAAACCAGATAGTAGGCTGGTGACCCCAGAACAAATGCAGTATTGTATCTCTGCATTATCGAAAAGAGTCTGTGGTTTTAGTTTGTGTAAGGGTGTGTTGTTGCACAGCCCAATGTATGAAAGTGGTTTTAAAGGAGTTGTGGCCCCTGTGTGTGCCCTCAAGGTGCGTCTCGTGAAGTCCCGCGGCAAGTCTAGGGGTTCAGCCGGGGGGCTGCTGGTCTGCGGAAGGTCACACGCAGGAAGTCACAGGTGTGCTGCAAGCCGCAGCACACCTGTGACTTCCTGCCTGCAGATCACAGGCAGGTGGGTCTGTAGATTGGCTCTGCAGGCGCGGGGCTCACTCTTCTAGGAGGAGGATCAGCCGGGATCCTTTAAGTTGTGTGATGCTGTGGGGGCGAGGGAGCTTTGCAGAAGAGTTAAATCCCCCCCCCCCCCCTCCGTGGGTGGAGGCACCGCTCACCTGACCTGGGCATCCGGTGTGTGATCTCCCAGGGCGCCCGCGGCAAGTCACACGTGCGATCCCCGCCGGAGGTCCTCGCTGTGGGGCTCCCTCTTAGGTTCAGGTGAACCCTGCAGCTAAACCTGTTGGAAGAGACGCTGCTCACCAATAGCTTTAGAACATATATAAAAATGTTGGTCCAGGCTGATCCTCCTATCTGCACCTTGCGATAGGAAAGCTATGGCTGTCGTGCTGCTTTGAGTGAGTTTTTCGCTGTGGGCGAGGGTTTTTACATGCTCCACTGTCACCCTGAGACAGGAAGCACATGTGCGTGGAGTGAAAGGATGGGGGCCACTTAGTACCTGTAAAGTCTGCTGTGCCCCCACTCCCCCCTGCGGAAGAGCCCCCAGAGCTGCTTCGTGTCACCCGCCCCCCGAGGCAGCCCTGGTTTCCGGTGATTCACGGCTCCGTCTGCCAGCGACACGTCCTCGCGGCCAGGGCTGTCGCCGGAGTTCACATCAAAATAATGACTGCTGCTGGACTCATGCAGCACGCTCAAAAGCCCTCGCCCGCCTTTTTAAATAATGAGCCACGTTTAACATAATTGCCCATGCTTTAATCCAGGGAAGTCAGTCAGTGTCGTGTGTGAAGGAAGACATCACATGCCGCGTGTGTGGGAATGTAAAAGCCACTCCGTATTTTAATCGTGACAGAGTTCGTAGCCTGTGACCCCGGATGCGAACTTAATCACGTTTTTGCATTTTCTCTTGCCCGGTGCTCTTTCTGTCTTCCTGGTGCTCCACGCACAGAAATGTTGTTTCAAACAACCCGTGACAGGGTGTGACAAAACAAACAAAGGCACCCCCCTCCTGTCACCTCCACAGCCAGTGTGGGGACCGGGCGCTGCATGGCCGGCCTGCACCCCCTCTGAGAGGTGATTTGAGAGGGCCCGCCAACGCACAACAGAGCATCATTAAATACTGTCAAGGACAGCAATGGAATGTGTTTTTCATGTCATGCGAGCTATAACCTTTCTGATAAAACCGTAACGCATATGGTTAGCCGCTCCAGTCTTCCCTGTCAGTGAGTGAGAGTTTAGCAGGCCGACGTGTTCATGGTCACTGAGAGGGAGCCTCGGTGACCAACACAAGTTCCTGCAGAGGTTGGGGTTGAAAGGCCTTCCTGTCAGACCCCGAGTAAGGATATCGCCTGGTAGGCAAGAAACGTGTTCATGTCTCTGAAACCGGAACATTATTCGACTTGAACTAAAGCCCCTTTTCTGGGAGCGTGCAGCCGTTGCTGTTCCAGCACCTGGTGCCAACACCCAGGAGGTGTGGAGTAACATTTTACGCACAAGGCCCTCGCCCTAGAGAAGTTAATAGCTGAACTGGGGTTAAAGTCAAGCACGTGGCTGACATGATGCTGAGTATGTCGGTCCAGAGTCCGAGCACGGCCAGGAAGTGATCTGAAGGGCTGTGTTTAAGAAAGGCAGACACCCAGTATTTTTGTTTTGTGCAACCCAGATTGCATCAACACGCCAACTTCGATCACCTGAATACAGAGACATGGTCTGTTGAAGGTCATTTAACTTCTATGACATTGAAGTTTCTGCTTCACTGTCATTGGAGGGTGACGTGTTTGCTTGTTGTGGGTTATTTTATTATTCACCTTCAGAATGCCATTGTAGAGTGCCCAGCTTGCCAGTTATTCGATGATGCTTCTGTACTTTTTCGATGCAGTGTACTTTGATGCAGGCTGCACGTTATTTTGCGGTGCGCCTATTTACTGTCTTTGTAGGGGGTCCTGCTTGCTGCAGTTCTATTATGATGTGCATTTACAGTGTTATTGTACTGTGTTCTGCTTGCTGGCTATGAGTTGTCTGGTGATGTGCTTTTACAGTGTATTGCAGGGTGCTGTGTGGTTTATTTCATGATTCTTCGATTCCTATGTATGGCAGGGTGCTCTACTTGTGGGTTATTTTATGGTGCATCTGGAGTTTGTCGTTCTTGTGCTTGCTGTCTGTTTGTTCTTTTATGATGTACCTGTACATTGTCATAGCAGAGAGCTCTGTTTACTGGCTTTCTTATGATTTGTCTATGATGTACCTGTGCACTGTGAGCTTGTTGTAAGTTCTTTTGTAATACACCTATTTACTTTAGTTGGAGGGTCCCCTGGTCGCGCGTTATTTTATGACTCCTCTTTATACCGTTCTTACAGGTTGATGTGACTGCCGGTTGTATGTAGTTTTTCATTTTTTTTTTTTAAGTGTCTGAGTGCTTTGCATGGTAGATGTGGTTTATTTTACGATGCATCGATACAGCGCCATTGCGAGGTGTTCCTCATGTTTGTTCTTTTATAATGGTACTTTGCTGGTTATTGGTAATTTTATGATGTTTTTGAAGAGTGCTCTACTTGCCTGTTGCGTGTGCTCTTGAGCCGGGTGCTTTGCTTGCTGGCTCTGTATTCTGTTTTGATGCACTTGTTCAGTGTCATTGGAGGGTACTCTGCTTGCCTGATGTGGGTTATTTTGTGCTGCACCTGTACAGTTTAATGCATGGTGCTATTTTTCTTTCTCTGAGTTCTTTAGTGATGCACCTGTGCTGTGTGCGTTCCTACTTGGCTTTGTTCTTCTGTGAGGCACCTGTACAGTGTATCTACTTGGTGCTCTGCATGTTGGTTGTGGGTTCTTTTGTGATACCCCTGTTCAGTGTGGTTGCAGAATGATCTGGTTGTGGTTCTTTTATTATGTCCTTGTGAATTGTCATTGCAGGGTATCCTGCTCGCTGGCTGTGAATTATTTAGAGATGGATCCGTACATGGCCATTGCAAGGTGCTGAGCTCGCTGGTTTTGGGTTCTTCTATGACGTACCTATACATTTCATTGCCGGGTTGCCTACTTCCTTCTCAATGATTTCTCCTGAAATGGCAGTCTTTCTATAAAGTGTCCTTTATGATAAGTACACTTCAATGTACTCAAATGCGTTTACCTAGGACATGCCCATCGTTTACAAATGTGTTCCTCATCACAGTAAGAGCTCCTTGTATCCGTACTGTTTATCACTTGCGCTCCTAGAAGCAATTTAGTTCTGCAGTGCTTTCTGTTCAGAGCCAGGAAAAAAGTAGGACTTTGGAAATACCTACATTCACCCCGTGCCTGGATTCTGGGTAGAAGGTAGAGGTGGGCGAGCAAACAAATTAACAAGGAGAGCCGAACTCGGGGTCTGGCTGGGCTCTAAGAGCCCGTGCATGAGCCGAACCCCGAAAAGGCTTGGTATGCAAACTGTGTAACGAACCCCAATATAAAAATAAGAGACTCTAAACCCCCCCCCCAACTGTATTTCTTTAACACGCAGAAGATTTTTAACTATGTAAATCCTATAATATCACTGCATTGAGAGGCATGTTCTGTTGTATGAGTTTTATAAAGCGCTCTTTCACCAGGGAGGTTTCTTGGCGCTGGACAGTAGAAGATAACATACCGCTAGAGAAAATGTAATCATAGGCGTGTCGAAAGAGCCAAGTCTTCCAGAGTTTGCGAGAATGCATGTATTTCATGGTAGAGCTAATCTCTGGGGGCATGGAATTCCAAGTCCGAGGGGCCAACACCGCAAATCTAGACCCACCTATTCTCTTTGGGTTGAATGGGGGAATTCTGGGGAAGTTTTTGTGCCTCGACCTGAGGTTACAGTCCAGTACATATTATTTTTAACTCAAGATGATAGAAAGACAGGACATGTTCTGTTTAGGCATTTACTAAAAGTGACAGTTTTTAAACATGAACTTAAAAACAGTCATGACCCCCACCGCACCATGATAAAAATGCCAGTAGTGAATTAAGAAAGTATACAAAAAAGTGATGGATGGAATGTTTGAATTAATCTCAGCCACAGTAATTACTCGGGCGGCATCCCAGTCCAGTATTCTTTTGCACACAGTGCCACCTCAGTTTGGACACAGCCATATGCAAAGCAATCTTGACCCTGCTCCAGTAGGAACAGTTCAGCTCTAACTATTAGGTGAGGTCCTCCCTGAACCGAAACACAAGCAACCAAAGATCGGTTTCACCCTAAAGTTTATCAACCAGTTTTAGATTGCTTCCTTCGACACAGTGTGCACAGGAACCACACCTGGGCATTGCCGACACACTAAAGTTTACAAAAAAGCAGCCAATGGAATGCTTGAATTAATCTCAGTCACTGGATATTACTCGGGCCGCATACCAGTCCATCGTAATTTTGCACTCCATGCAGTCTCAATTCGGACCCAGCCATATGCACATTAGTCTCGAATTAAGAGGCACGTCCGTTGTCATGTGCACCGTAGATGTGGGGCAGGTTTTTACATGGAGAAGCATGATAGTCTATTTAAATCGGATGCAAGAGAAGTTCTTGTATAGTACACAGCGTGAACTTACATATTTCAAAGTGCTCTCAAAAGCAAAAAAAGGAACCATGGTTAAATAAAATATTTGCCTAGAATCACACAATTAGGTCAAGTGGGGAAAATGGGAAAAATCCAAGGATTTCCTCTTTCACATTGTGCCACTCAGCCACTGGACGGATAGGTCTTTCTCTCTCCTGTTTTAAATGAAAGCTTGATGTTTGGAGCAGGACTTCGAGGTCATGGACTTTTCGGTTTGTGTCTGCTGACTGCAGGGAACTAGTTCCCTTGCCCAAGAGAGTTTTTGGGAAGTCTGAAGTTTGCAGAGGGGTTCGCCTTCCATGTGGAACCAATCTCTTGACATGGTCGAGGTGCAATCCAGCAGGTGCAGGGTGGCTGTCACAGGTACAGAGCTTAGCACCTATTTTCGTGGACAAGGGCCTCTTCTTGATTTCATGTTGAATCTAAGGTTCTGGTGTCCGGCGTGCCCCTTAAATCCTGGATTTTGGGGGTGTTAGTGGATGTGAAGACTAGTAGCCAATGGGCATCTAGTCCTGCGGCTAATCCGCCCTAGTAGGGACAACATCCTGTGGGTGTGTCACTAAAACTAGTCAGAACCTGATTTCTAGCCTAAATTCAAGATGAGCGAAACCATCTTTGACTGTACACCTCAGCTGCAACACCCTAGAGGTGTAGTCAGGGAGGTGGACGCCTCCTGCAAAGCTAATTTCCCATCTGCCTGTCAAAAACTGTGCCTTTGAGGTGCACCGCCTCACCGGTCTTAATAACTAGCCATCCTCTGTGAGCGGAGGTATCACCTCCTGCTCACACAGGTCTTTGTCTCTGGCCTTTGGAAGTGGCACACACTCCCCAGCATGAGGTCAGACTTTTGTCTTGGCGGCAAATCTTCGAAAAAGTCGGCCAAGGCACGAGAACACTGGGTTAACTTGGTGGACTCTGTCTAAAGTGCCACCTAGATACATGCTGGTTGAACCGCAACACCACGGTCATGTCGGGGATTAAAAAACACTGTGTTTGACACTAAACATTAAAGAAATCGCCCGTGCCATTATGGAGATGGGCAGATAGGTAATGCAAATATGCCAGCCCATGTTATCCGATGGACAGCTGACCACTTTCGGTAGAATTACGTTTACAGTGCTACCACAGGGCAATATATGCTTCCACATATACTTTCACACATACAATATAATGCACCCTGCCTACCTAGGAGGCCTTACCTTAGGGGTGTCTGACATATATTAAATGCAGTGAGGTGACCCTGTCACACATGGTGTGTGCAGGTTAGAACTTGAGCAGGCAGGATGCTTGTGCAGGGTTGACATGGAGACTTCGATTTCAATCCGATAACTCAGGATGGTACAATGTGCTGCAGTCCTGATACCCCTTTTACATCCCTGCCCTGGGTACAATATACTTGGGCCTTACAGTGTCTAAAAGTACTTGCCAAGTGGGTGTACCAATTCACATTTATAGCTGAAGGGAAAGAGCACAGGTGCAGCGCATGGTTAGCAGGACCCAGCACACTTTGCGATCAACTACCACAGCATCTAGAAGCAAAAAGTGAGAGGGAGGGTAGTTGAAAATTACTTTTGCTATTGTGGTTCATGGGGGCTACTGTTGATTCTCCAGCACCACATGGGTTTCCAAGGCACAATGTTGAACTGGTTTGTCCCTTTTTTATCGACTTGACCACCAGCGTTAAAGATTGGCCGTCTCTCGTCGACTTCATCTGTAGTATCTTGTGATGTCCCCAAGGGGACTCCATAGGGTACATAATAATATACTAAAACGTGAAGCGCTCCTCCCAATTGGAGTGGGAGTTGTAGCCCTCACCGTGACCTGCTGTTTCGGTGCGAGGAGAATCCTTATGATGAAGCATGCCAACTCAGGTGGGTGAGAGATTTCGTCCTATTAAAGGAATACTCCTCTGACACTTCAGGTTTTAAGTATCTACTTTCTTTAGACGTTGGTATTTTGTTGTACGTAATGATGACCACCAGGTTTCCATACTAGCTCCTTTTGCTTTTCAATCTTTACCTTGAGCTAGTGAGCTTGAGCTGTGGTGCTACAGAGGGTGTTCTTTACTGGTATGATGACGATGCCCATGTCGTCATTGAAACTTCCTCAATAAAAGAAATCGTAATTCTGCATACAGTTCTTATCAAGCTGTACACTTGTAAGCAGTGGCATCACTAGGGGAGTGCTGGGGGTGCGGACCTCACCGGGTGACACCAGCACACGGGGTGACACCAACCTTGTTACGCTGTGTTGGCTGCTTGCCAAACTTTGCAGCCTTGCCTCTGCCTCCAGTCCTTTCAATATCAACTTCTGGGTCGCTCCAATGTGGACTTCCTCTCTCGCGCTCCGGTGGACTCTTGGTCTGGTAGGGGAGTACTGTAAGCCAGGATAAGGCCATGGGCACTTGTGGCGGGAGCCCCGGGGGCACCAAGGAGTCCTGCTTCCTGGTCTCTTCCTCTGTTGCCAGTGTAATACTTCCGGTGCAAGGGGGGGGGAGGAGGGACTTTAAATTCCGATGGCGCGGAACTTCGGAGGGGAACTCGGCTGTAAGGAGGTGAGAGCAGAGGAGGACAACACGGAGGACGCGGTAGCGGATGCTACGGAGGAGAAAGCGGTGGGAGAGCAACCAGCGCGACCAGAGGTCGGCGGATCCAGAAGGGACACCCTGACCAAGGACGTGGATGAACGTGAGGTTTGCAGGAGCCAGGATGACCACCGGGAAGGCGTGCCGGACGAGGTGGCCATGGCTCTGTCACATAGGAGGTCCATGGGGTAAGTCGTGAGGGGGTGACACCATAAGTTACCCGCACTCGGTGACACCAACCCTAGTGATGCCACTGCATGCAAGAGAAATAACTGCCCAAAGCCCAACACATTATTCTTTACTGTTATTGTTAATATGTGGTATATGTCTACAGCGCCCACATTCTCGAGTTGCCCAGCACTACAAAAAGCTCATGGAAAAAAAGAACGAAGGCACACTTGTTCACTGTACTCCCTGCACAGCTCCACAAATCGAACCGGACTCCAGCCTGTGATGACAACCTTGGAACTGTACAACAAGCCTTCCTCATGATCTGCAATGGCATGTTAATTGAAGATAGTGCGCGTATAAAAAAAGGCAAATAACAATATTTATTGCCTACACCAGTTTAAAATATCTTCTTGGCAAACAACTTTGACTTCCTTGATCTGATCTAAATCTCTAGATTTTAATAGTTTCTGTGCAAAACCATTGTATGTTTGGAGAGCGCCAACAAAGTGCCGAGGACAGCAGAATGCTCGTGCCAGACTGTAACATCCACAAGGAGGCTTCTTTCCACCATTTTAGAGACAGAAACAATGGTTTCTGTTCTCTTGCAGTCCAGTGTCGTTGCATGCTTATTGAAAAACAGCATGTGTTTATTAATCTTTTTTTTTACGGCAGCCGTTGTCTTGTGTAATTCTAAGTAATAAAGTTCTGGGGTGGAGGGAATTGCCCATGGCCTCATAAATGAACCATAGGACTTGCATGTAGGGCAATGTAGTGTCATTAGTTCTGCGAAACATGAGGGATTGGATTCTTTGTGACAGAACTCGGACAGCTGTCAAGTGCTTAACTAGCCGCTACTGTACGCTTTTCATCCCATTTTGGATATATTCCGCCATTTCATGTTGACTTAGACCCCTTTAAAAATGTATATGGGTAGGCCACAATTACTCACCTGTGTGCTTTGTTAATGTGCTTCATTGTAGGTTGTTCTTCGTCATGCAAATAAGACACTATCCCAAGTGTTGGTGAATTTTAGTTCTATAAAATATTACTCTGGAATCTGTATTAAAAGCGAAGAAGCAAGAGCTGTAAATCAAAGTTAGACTGGAGCTATTCTGTGTGCCTTCAACTGTCTGTCTTTTTTTTTTTTTTTTTTTTTTTTTGTTAGAGTGAAAAAAAATATATATTTTAAGACTCTCATTTTTAGGTCTTTTGACACCTATATATTAATATCTGAGGCCTCTCTTTGGGGAAAAACCATTCCAAGGAAAGGAGCTGAATAATTCCATTCCAATGTAATCGCAGCATTCAGAAATAAAACCGAATGTGCCTACAAAGGGTGAACCCACATCTGGGGTTATTGGAAACATAGGTGCAGACAGTCCACCGTCGACTGTTAAAATAGAGACCACAGAGGAGTAACCCCACTGTCCGGGATGCTCAGACACTGGGGTGAACCAGAACTGTCTAGGAAAGAACAGGGCACTGAACGAAGTGCGAGAGCCCGTGAAGGGTATATGGAACATATATAGTGAGGCACTTGGAATACAGACGGTTACCTGAAATGTGGTGCTTGTCTTTTGTGAAAGGGTGCATCTTCAGTTTCTTTCTGGATTCCAGGAGCCTGTGAACTTCAGACACCTAATTATTATTATTATATTTAATTGGGGACGTCTAATATTACATGCATGTGTAATCTTGTTGGTCAAACAAATGATTCTTAATTGTTATGCTGACTTTCCCCTGTCGTTACCAACGACATCATGCTAATATCAGGTCTCTTTATGTGCAGAGGTTATAAAAGAGTGTGAGTTGCACGTATGCAAAGAAAGAAAACTGCAGATCTTTTGGGGCCTTGTAATCCTGGACCAGTGAGGATACAAGTGTAGTCTGGCAACGGTATCTTAGAGGAGATGTAATCTAGGAATCATTGAAAAAGTGGATTTCTCTCTTTGTGGAGACATTTATTAATATACTAATCCTGTTGATGGGCGATAGAAGGCACCATCTGCAAAAATCCCTAAAGAGTCTTGGCCTAATGTATCAATTATTTTCCCCATTCTGCGTCTATTGATAACATGCGTTAGTACATGTAGGCCTCTGTTCTTTAAATTTAGTAAAGCAAACCCAATTCGTCCATCATCTTGTTGTGTTTCCTATGTTCACCCTAAGTGGCCAGGATATGCCCAGACGTGGGTCCCTCTGTCACTCTGCTACTGGATTCAAGCTAGCCTGGCTGATGAGCAGTGATACCCTGAAACCGGTCCTAGGATGCTTGTTTCCAGTCCAGGGAGGACCTGGCCTGCCAATTCGGGCTGGACTGTTCCCATGAGGAGCAGGGTCAAGACCGATTTCCATATGGCTTGGTCCAAACTGCGGGGATGAAGTGAGCAAAAGAACAATGGATTAAACTTGGATCTGTGACTGGGGATGAGTGGTTGAAAAGTTTCAGCACTCCGCCCATCATCTTGTTGTGTTTGCTTTAAAGTTAGTATTCATTGCCTGAAAAGTGAGCACAGAAAATGGGAATATTAGATGTGATGGGAATTGGGACCCTGTTCATTTTGAGGTGACATGGTATTTCCCCTCTCTTTATTGAAAATATCAGCTTTTGTTTCACATTAGCTTCGAACATATATATTATGTGGAAGGAATCAAATATTTGTTTTATACATTGTAATTTGTAATCTATAATGAACGAATAATGCTCAATTGGATTAAAATGATCCACAATTGGACTGAAAGGTCTTTATGAGTCAATTCTTATGTTGCTTACTAATCTTTAAAGGAAAGTGTTTGCAGCTGTAACACCCCTGCTTTAATGCTCACCCTCCGGCTAAAGTTACACGGGCAAGGAAGTTTCCTAATAGAAGCTGGATGCTAAAGAGGAGGACTGGGAATCAGATCTGTGGTTTGTCAGGTTCATAAGTGTGATGTTGAGGAAACTCCGCGAAAACTGTTTTATCAGCTATTGTGGTTCCTCTGCAAACATAGACTGGGTATTTTTTTAACTTTTAGTTTTAAATCAAATACATATCAACAATACGCAATAGAAGCATCTAAGATTTAGGTATTACAATTATCTGGTTGACAGATCCAGAGATTGCTACCCAGCTTTGTAAATCTTGGACTGTAATATTGAGGCAAAAGCAATGTCCTTTCTTCCCAACATTGCATTTGTGGCAGGATAACCACTTTCACCATCCTCCTGATTTTTCTAAGTCCTTCGATTGTTCCCGAGATAACTTCTTAAGAGCACCCTGTACATTTTGGTCTAGTTTGTACCGGTTGCAATTGTGCAAAAGTGTCAGCAGACTCGTTGCAACATGGTACGTCTTGCAGCCAAATCTCGGTCTTGGGCAGAGGTCCCTTCACCAGCTCGCGGTTACCCTGCTTTTCACTACATGTAATGGCAGGACAATGAATCTTCTGGTGGCGGTGGCTACCCTTGCAATGTATACCACACAGGACCCTCAGTGGGTTTAATTCAGTGTTGGTATTTTGTAATTTCATTCATTACAATCTCCACTTATTGTTATTGCCAGAATGCCTTCAGACCCAGACATGACCATGCCAAATGGAGAAAATCAGCCATGTCTAATGACCGCGGGGCATTCAGGGCTAACTGCGGTGTGAAATCTGTGTAACAAGGCAGATTGATAGTACATACTGTTGAGATATATATGAAGTTAATTCATTTATGCATGCGTTTCATTGATATTGTCATTGTCTGCACAAAGCGTTATTTGGGAAAGTATCTACTCGGGGACAATTTGGCGATCTATGTTAACTCTGACTCCTATCTATAGGAAATAGTCAATACCATCATTTGTTTTTAAAACGCACTTAGTTTTCTCTTTTTTCGTTCAACAAAACATGCATATTCGCAGATACATTTGCAATAAATTGGAAAGAATACTGTACATTGTATACCTTACTGTCGTTAGTATATATCAATTAGTAGGCAATGCATATCTTTGGTTCAGCTTATATTGCATGTGCATTCCTTCAGTGATACCTGGAAAAAAGGCTAGGCATGGCTGCGATTGCGATAACATAACGTCTAAACCTCCCTAACCCCACCCTTCCTGGCTGGCTCTACCCCAGTTAAGATTCTTATCAATGCAGTCTACCCTGGCTTCCGCGTTTTGCCCATAGAGGCATATGTAGCGTGTGGGGTCTGGTGAACCATACTACGTATTAGTCAAAACCATCATAATACTGCTTTAAAACATTGTTTGGCTAGTTCAGGAACAGCTGAAACCCTGAACCCTCTGAAAGAGGCGTATTATGCGTGCACAAACATTTTAAATGAAATATTTCTTAAAACGGCACAAATCGCCTTTAACTCCAGAGGAAATGGTTGTCTTAATAATTAGGTGTGCCTTCTAGGTATAGGGTAGACAGAAAATGAAATACTTTTGTTGATTCTAATATGAGGTTATCCAATTGTTTCCCAAGTGCCAGTGAGGCATAGATGACCAGACTGACTTAAAAAGCATTCCGTTTGTCATGGAGAGCAGGAGCCTTCACTGGGTGTAGATGGCTCAGTCGGTTTGTCACTGCCATGCAGAAATTAAATGCTTTTTTAAATCACCCACAAAGTAGAAATTAATGTGGTTAATTTTTGATTTGTATGTTACTATAACTCTACGAGGCTGACTACCAGGCATGAATTGGCCAGATTGGTCCTTTTAGTTACAGAACTAAATAATTTTTCCAAGCAACTTTGCAAAAAGAGACCGCATAGGTGAATTCCCTGGTAACTGTTGAAGGCCAAAACAAAGGAGTGTGGATATAAATAAGCAGCATTGAAGGGGACAATGAGTATTTAGATGAGAAGCCAAAAATGCTTTTGTAGGGCCTAGTACTGTTCAGATGTCTTCCCCTTTTGCAGTTAGCTGAGTCTCTGGGGTAACGGAAGCCTTTGGATTCCTGCCGTTGTTCGACAATGCGCACTGCTCTGTTTGGAAGCAAAGGGACCACTCCAGACCAGAGTGGTCCATACTAGCCAATCTTCTTCTTGCAGTTTCATTTAAGCACCTCAGTGCTTCCTTAATGTCGTTTTATAATTCAATGAAGCAGTCAGTCTTGTCACTTGGGTAGGTGTCTATGAAAAACGGCACGTTAACAGCTGTAGACCTTGAGATTTGTGGTAGTCAAAAAAATGAGCCGAACTACAAACATTGAAGTTGTAAGCCATAACTGAAACATTTACTTTATTTCTCTTTGTTGTGAATCGAGTCTGTAGTTTTGGAATATCAGTGTGTGTTTTATATACCCATAGTCAAAATTTGTATTTTTTTAATCATTATCCAAAATTGATCTTGTATTCTCATTTTCTGCTTAACAATTTTTCATCTAGTGGCTTAATCTTTACTGGTACTCTGTTCCAAAGCCAACCAACACCTTAATTACAATATCTTACTAAGTCTGATGCGGAGTGACTTGGTGATCCATCCTTGCCCAGTGGATGAGCTGCCCAGAGGCTGTGAGAAGCTGATGTGGTGGTTGAGCATATCTTGCACTTTTACTAACTGCTTTCCAGCATGTATGTGGAGAGATGTTATCAGAGTTTTGTTTCTTAATAGCTGATACACCTATTGTATTCATAAGACATTACAGAGCCACTTTATGCAGGAGTCCCTCATTATAGTAGAACTTGGCACGCAGTATGGATGTGCACGTAGGTTACTTTGAAATGAGGCTGGGTAATGAAGGGTACTCCATGCAGACACACTCGCATTGTGTGAGTCATTTGTGGAAGAGTGAAGATAGTGTCTTGAGACTGGGGATATGTACAGGAATTCTCATGATGACTTTGCTCGTTTGTAAGCTGACGAGGTTGAACTGGGACACTCCAGATGAAGTCACATGTTTTGAATCTGCCTTTGTTAAGAACAGTCATTGTAAACCAGATGGAAGGATTAAATGGCACACGCGACGGTGTGACATGCTACTGTTGGCAGGGTTTGGTGGAGTTAACGGACAGCACTTTCTTAGTTTGGCATCTGACATCCTTAGTGTGTAGAGAATGTAGGCTTCATGTGCAGTGGGGAATTGGTGGATTTACAAGTAAGCTGGAAGGCGTGAAGAAACAGCATGCCCCTGAACCTAACGAAGTAGCACATAAGCTATGGAGCACTCCACATTCCAATGTTCTAATAAGCATGAGAGCCAAGAACTGTGCTGCAAAGATGAGTCCCGGAGCAGACTTCTTCACAGTACAAGAATCCTTTAGTCATAACCGTTTCCTGGATTATATGTGCACTGTTCCTGCTTCTGTGGCTCTCCCAGGCAGACCCGAGCCAACGAAAACACGGTCCTACTTTGTACAGATGGAGAAACCACCCCACTCTTGAGACTGTCCCGTTGAGCTTTTCATGTGCTCATCACAATGAAAATAAAGTTGCAGTGCTCTCTGTAAAGTTGCAAAACTAAACACTTGGCTGATGGATTTGAAAAAGCCTTTTCCAAGATTTATGAAAAGTGTTGCATATTGTCACGCTACAGAGGGCCAAGTCACTAGATCACTAGGCAGGGAGACACTACACCCCCAAGTAAAGTGATTTACTTGCCTTATTCACATGAATTTCACCAGCACGTTAGCAATTTCCTGCCCCAGTGCACAGCAGGGAAAGACCATGTGAAAATTGTGCATCGTGCTTCAAGGTTCCTTCACTCCAATTGATCCTTCTATCCAGTGTAGATGATCTACTGTGACTGACGCCGCTGCACAGGTATAGTCGGACACCACCGCCAAGGTCACGCCTACTTTTTTCTCTGCTGCTTCCCTTCAGCCCACCTTTCCATTTCTACCCCTCCCCTTGCGTATCTCTTTGACCCGTTCAGTTCCACATTGATTATCTCAGACAGTGTTTACCTTGATTTCTTGGTGATTTGACTGTGGGAACTTAGTCAAATTAAGGATTTAAGTAGCTCTGTTACAGAGACTCAAGCAGATGGATGCTGAAGGAAATATGACTAAATGTCTCTGCCATTGGCTCAAAAATGACTGGGTAAAATGAAAAAGGAAATTGCAGGTGGATTTTTACGCTCTAAAACGTTTTTTCATCAGTACCACCTCGACATTCTATATTATAAAGGACTTGTAAAAAAGTGATCTTTCTTTTGCCACCAATTTGGACCCCTCTGCATATGTTCTAGCACTGACTTGTGACACACACGGTATACGTCCTTTGAGGTTATGCTGCGGTCATCCATCGCAGATAGGCATTCATTTTCCGCAGGGCTATCTTGTCCAGCTTTGGTTTCTGCTTCAAAGCTGCATATGGCCTGCTTACCATTTACTCCACATAGCGCAAGTTCGCAAGCGACATGTACTCATTAAAATCAATTGATACGGCCACGGCTGGATATGTTGTTTTATAAATCGATGTCAAGCTGCTGGCTGAAATCCAGCATCCAGTGTGCGAGCAGCAGAAATGCTGAGACTCTTCCCATCATGAATGGTGGCATCTCCATGCACATTTAGGTGCATACAGATCACACAGAAGTACCATAGGTAGATCAGTAGATAATGACTCCTTTCACGTTATCCTGGTGAGTGATGGGCGTCAAGCCGAATTACACCACAAAGCCGGGTGGTGTATAGATTGCACTGCTTGGTTTGCCTGGGGTGCACACATAATAACTGCTATGAAACATTTACAAGTTGTGCCAATTTTCCACCACGGTCTTCGAACAGGAGTGACACAGATCATATTGTTGATACTGATTCAATGTGCCTGCAGAAATTAATATTCCACCCATAAGTGGTTGTTCACTCAATCGAACGAAGACCTTCCCTTAGTATATGATCTATGCTAACCATAAACATCGCATCACCTTCCATCATTACATCATCGGATACTGCCGTGTTTCAGGATCCACTCCCTGTAAGCGAGTAGTAATCTCCAGATTCGCAGGGAGTTGATCAGGCTGCATCGAGGCTGCTGCGGTTGAATGTTCTCCTGCAACAGGAGTAGGACCAGTAAGCCAGTGAAGCGTGGGTCGCGATGAGGTGCTGCTTCTAAGTGTTAAGGCAACTCCGTATGTTCGAGGCGTAGTGTGTAGGGGTTTGCTGAGATGGTAGGTTTGTAATACCATCTCCGTATTCATTGCCATTCTTGGAAGAGCAAACCTGCATTAATTAGTGTACTTATAGTGACAGTGTACCTCCTTCACATAACGGGCACCATTCTACTCCCGTAATAGCTGTCACCTATAAATTCATGTAACTGAACATGCAGAATGTGTGTGATCCGGACCCCGTATTAGCGACTGTTCAACTTTCATATGCTTTTGGTTGCAGTCGTATCAATATCTATGCCTTGAAATGGAGGCGTGAACCCATTAATGTTAGAGACATGTATAGGGTGACCAGATCTTGAAAACCAAAAACCGGGATATTTTGCAAAAATAGACGAACTACGACTTTTACGTCAGCAGTGCTGCGCAGAATGACAACTCTGATCAGCATAGGAACACAGAAGAAGCACTAAGAAAATAAATAAAATGTCATTTCTAAAACCAGCATCATACCATTGCTTGCATATAACCGCTACTAACTAGCAGAGCGTTAGAACACCCACTGGTTTCAGTCGACTCCCTCTAAAAACCGGGACACGAGTCTAAATTGCCGAAATCTGCCGAGACAGCTGGTGAAAACTTGGGACTGTCGGGGGAAATCTGGGACGCCTGGTCACCTTAGACATGGAACCATTAATGTAACAGGCGTTCCCCTCCATAACATGGTCATTTTCTGTGCTGATAGCAGTGCATGTGTATCCTTTTATGTGATGGAAATGAATACATTTGTTACCCTCATGTGTTACGCATGTATCAATTCTTGAGCACATAAAACCGACATTTTCTAATTTCTTGTAACAAACGATTATCCATCCCTGGGCCTGCAATAGCAGAGAAGGGGCACTTCACGTAGCAGATGTGTATCTATGCCTGTGTCTGTAGAAGCAGACTTGGCTCTGTTCTATGCCTGCAGTAGCGTAAATGGATCTGCTACTGTGCATGTACTGTTAGACATACATTCATGCGTGTGCCTGTCATGACATGGATTTATCACCTCATGCGTCTGCATAGACGAGCATCCACCAACCCGTGTGTCAATGCAGGCTACCAGAACATGAAAGTGGCATGCAGGTTGCTTTGGGTGGAACAAGCTCAGTGCCTGCCCTTGTGGGTGGTGCCCCGCTGCTCAGTACCTGTGGACTGATGCTAACAGAGCAGCGAGTGACCAGGAGTCGTAGCAGCCAGGCCCCAGACCCGCTTGCAAGGGACTGAGATCGAAATGTAAGAAGAACTTGCAGAACAGTGGGTTTGAAATCTGCAAACATGTGACAAATATTTACTTTTGTAAATTACAGCGCCTTTGTTTGCTTTCAGAAGTTTGCAGGAATAAATTAGCTCTGTGTCTAGTCTGACTTGAAGCTCTTTTCGGGATGTCTTCATGAGTAGTAACCCTGTGTGGTTGTACGTTCCAATCAATGCACCCTAATGTGTATGGACTTGGAAGTCACCTCTCCGTAAATGGCGAGTCTTTTGGAAACCCGGATCTGTCGGTGCCCTCTGCATTGTGGTCCTCGTTTAGCAGGGACGGTGGAGCCTGCCTCCAGGCAGACTGAAGTACGAAAAGACGCACTCGCCATGGTCGTCCCCGCCCTGCCGTCCTTTAGTTGGATTTTACGCCCCAGAATACAAGACATCAAGGCTTTCACATTTTCACGGGGCTACTTTCACAAAACGGGCACTGCTATTGAGAGTATTGAAGCGCGTGTGTTATTTATAGCACTTAGAAACGGCAGTTGTATGTTGTGAAGCACCATATAAAAAGAAAGTTATTAGCATGCAGGGGTCCTGCTTTTAGGTGTATTATTTGTTTGTAATTTTCAGAGTGTCTGTTGCTTTGTAAATTGTTCGCCTGCACGCCTTCGGTGATGATGTCGGCGTTTCCGGTGGTGCCGTTTTCTGCCCCCGCCGTGCAGAGGGCGGCAGTGCTCGGTTGAGGGTGTTCTCATCCGGATATGGAGTGAGTGCTTTCCAGGCTGGGGGTGCACGGTCTGGCGCTGATGCGTTGTTTCTAGAATACTGATGAGGAACAGGAATACAGCGCGTTCACTGACTGTCCTCGAGCTGTGTGTGACTCCAATGGAGGAAGCTTGCATTAAATAGCTTGTCATTCAGATTTGTAAGTGTCAAGCTTTTGGAAATGTTTAAAAACCTCGCCCCTGGGCCTTGCCCATTCACCCAGTGGCGTTGAGTGATTGCTCAAGGGTGGCATGAAAAGAGAAGGTGTGGCGCCTTGAATCTCTGAGGTTGATACCAGGATACAGTGGCTGTTGTAACTGCGGTTTGTTCCAGGATTGGACTCATGTAGTGACCTAAGGTGTGTGAGTAGGGTAACCAGCGTACCGTATTTCCCCGGTGTTAGAAATGGGATTTGTGGTAGGCTAGGGCAAGGGCCGAAGCGTGGCAAAAATCTCCACTCTAGACAGGATAAGGGAGTTACACTCCTAAAATAACCCCTGCTCACCCCCTTGGTAGCTTGGCACAAGCAGTCGGGCTTATCTTAGAGGGCGTGTGTAAAGCATTTGCACATAACCCACAGTAATAGTGTACGCACTACAAAAGGACACCACACCAGTTTCGAAAAATATCCAATATTTTTATATAATTAAAACAAGACCAACAAGCATTTGCAATGCAATAGGTCTCGCATTCATAAGAGTTTGAGCTATTGGTATTGTAAAATTACAATGCCTTTTATTTATGTTTTGGTTTTAAAACAAATAAAAGGAATTGTCATTTACAATGTCAGTAGCATAAACTCGCATAAAAGCAGTGTGCGGCGTGCAGCAGTGTGCGGCGTGCAGCGGCATACAGCAGTGTGTGGCGTGCAGCAGTGTGTGGCGTGCAGCAGTGTGTGGCGTGCAGCAGTGTGCAGCAGTGTGCGGCGTGCAGCAGTGTCGTGCAGCATGCAGCAGTGAGTAATGCAGCAGTGTGCGGCGTGCAGCAGTGTAGCAGTGTGTGCCGTGCAGCAGTGTGTGGCATACAGTAATGTTTCATGCAGCAGTGTGTGGCGTGCAGCAGTGTGTGGCGTGCAGCAGTGTGTGGCGTGCAGCAGTGTGTGGCGTGCAGCAGTGTGTGGCGTGCAGCAGTGTGCGGCGTGCAGCAGTGTTTCGTGTAGCTGTGTGCGGCGTGCAGCGGCGTGCAGCAGTGTGTGGCGTGCAGCAGTGTGTGGTGTGCAGCGGCGTGCGGCAGTGTGCGGCGTGCGGCAGTGTGCGGCGTGCGGCGTGCAGCAGTGTGTGGCGTGGTTTGTGAACAACAAGAAAAGCGGACATCAAAGGAAGGGAGGGAGGGAACGAGCATATGGGGTGTGAGTTATAACGATAGTTAATTATTGTAAGAGGGGATGCAGGAAGTGAGGCCGAGCGCGCGCTGGCGAAAGCAGTCTGCTGCTTTCAAGTCCGATGCCAGATGCCAGCTTCGTGCTTGAATGCCTCACATGCACTGGCCATAAACCGCAATCCTAAGGTCTTGTGCCCCTTACTAAATCTCTCTGAATGCGTGAGGCGGCGCACGCGCAGGAAGTAGCTGGTGGCGAATGGAATGCGCGTGGTTGTGCGCGTAACAGCCACCCGATCCTCCTGGGAAGCCTTTGGGAGCATTTTCTGAAGCCCCTACATAAGTCTTGCTGGGCGATCGCTTACGCAATAGCCAGGCGAGACCTAAAAACGATAAAAATCCACAATACTATATGAAAAAAAGTCTGTAGTTATCAAAATAAGTTTCAAACAAAGTTCCTCGATGTCGATAGCTCCGCCTGGGGCTACCACGGCATTGTGAACAACAAATCCAACAGTTCTGGCTGGTCGCGGGGTCGCGGGCCAGCTACGGTGTCAGGAAGACCCGCAAACAGTACCTGTGTGAGATGCAGGGTGATGAGGCCCTCAAAGTCACTCGGGTTGCAGGTCGAGCTCCTCTCTCATGGAATCCGGAGCGCTGGCGTCTGGTGCTGCGGTGCGAAGTGCAGCAGTGCGGCGTGCGGTGCCCCCAGGTTGCAAGTGAGCTGCGGCTAGGTGGCAGCGTCGGATGGCGCGGTCAGTGAGACCAGGGTAGTGGTGCGAGATGAAGGCGGTGCTCGTCACGGTGCAAGCAGCGGTGTCATTGCTTAAGCGCTGTCGTCGGATGACGAGCAGGAGTCGATGGTGCCAGCGTCGGTGGGCCCAGGCTGCGGTGCGAGATGAGGGCGGTGCTTCATGTGACTTACGAGCAGTGCCCTCGAACCACAGTGCAAGTAGCGGCATCGAAGTCATTCGCGTTGCAGGTCGAGCTCCTCTCTGATGGAATCAGGAGCGCTGGTGTTCGGTGCTGCGGTGCGAAGTGCAGCGGTGCGGTGCCCGCCGGTTGCGGTGCGAGCTGTGGCTCGGTGGTGGTGTCGGATGGCGCCGTCAGTGAGGCCAGGGTCCTGGTGCGAGATGAAGGCGGTGCTCGTCACGGTGCTAGCAAGTCACGGTGCAAGCAGTGGTGTCGTCGTTGCTGAAGCGCTGTCGTCGGCTGACGAGCAGAAGTCAGTGGCGTCGGTGGGCCAAGGCTGCGGTGCAGGATGAGGGTGGTGCTTCATGTGATTGCCCTCGAACCACAGTGCAAGCAGCGGCATCGATTTTGGCGTGGCGTCGGGGAGACCAAGGCGTCCTTGTGAAGCAAGGCGGTGCAGAGTGCGGTGCCCACAGGTCGCGGTCGAGCAGCGGCTCGGTGGCGGCGTCAACACGTGGCGTCGGTGAGACCAAGGTCGCGGTGCGGCGGTACTCTGTGGTGCCAAGGCATCGGCGTGAAGTGAGGCGGTAAGGAGTGTGGTGCCCACAGGTCACGGTGAAAGCAGCGGCTCGGTGGCAGCGTCGACAGGCGTCGTCGGTGAGACCAAGGATGCGGTGCGGCCATGCCCTCTGCGGTGCCTTCAGGGTAAGGGATTCTGCAGCCGCGTCGTAGACATCGTTGAGTTGCTTTTCCTCTGATATAGCACAAAACACACAGTCCCCAGTCCTGCGGGCAGAAGAGCTTAAGTCTTTGCTGTTCCTGAGACTCTGTGAACAGGGGGCAAGCTCTACTTCAAGCCCTTGGAGAGACTCACAAAATAGGTTGCAGAAAGTCCAGTCCAGGCCTTTCACTGCCCAAGAGAGAAGCAGCCACTGCAGGTCAGCCCAGCAAAGCACACAGCAAAGTGGTAGTTCCTCCTCACAGCTTCTCTAGCTCTTTTTCTTGGCAGTCTTGTTGAACCAGATGAGTTCTAAAGTTCAGGGGTCTGGGCCCCAGTATTTGTATCCAAAAATCCTTTAATCCTCTAGGTAGAGGGTGGCTGTGACCAGCCAAAACCAGTTCTGCCTTCTCTGGTGTGAATTCCTGGCAGGAGGTGGAGACGGCATTGTCAGAGGCAGACCAGGCCCTTTGAGGTGCAAGGAAATCTCCCCCTTCCCCCATTGCAGCCCAAGTCTATTCAGCCCTTTCCTGACCCTACCTAGACTATCTGGAGCCCCCCTGCTCCCCAGCCTTCTGTCATCCGAAACCCAGACAGGCAATCCACATTCCATAAGAGGAACATGGGATGACTGAGCAAGAAAATACTTACTTTCTAAAAGTGGTATTTTCAAACACAGAATGTAAAAATCACCTTCACTAAAAGATGTATTTTAACATTTTGAGCTCAGGCATACTAAACTCGAATTTCTACCTTGTTCCCCGGGTCAGTTTAGGATTATAAAATGTTATAATCAAAACTGCCCATTCTGGCTTATAAGAACAAGTAGCCTTGCAATAGTGAAAAACAAAATGGGCTGTAATTCACTATCGGAACATGCCACACACCAGAACATGTCCTACCTTTCACATTCACTGCACCCTGCCCTCAGGGGTACCTTGGGCCTTCCTTAGGGGTGACTGACATGTAGAAAAGGGAAGGTAGGGACTGGCAAGTGTGTGCACTGACCAAGTCGACATGGCTGTTTCAAACTGCGCGCTGACTCTGCAATGGCAGGTCTGAGGTACCTTTTCAGAGCTACTCACGTGGGTGGCACAATCAGTGCTGCAGGCCCACAAGTAGCATTTGATTCACAGGTCCTGGCACACTCGGTGGACTTTACTAGGGACTAACAAGTAAATCAAATATCCAATCGTTGAAACACCAATCCATAACACAATTGACACTGAGAGCGCCTGCACTTTACCACTGATCAGCAGTGCAAAAAGTGCGCAGAAACGTTACGCCAGCAAAAACAGAGTCAAAACTGGGAGGTCAGAAAGCAAAAACTCAGGGAAATATGCCAAATGATGCCAAGTCTAACACCCGGACAGTCCCCGTTTTCCGAGGACTGTCCCAGTGTCCCCACACTTTTCTTAATTTTAAATACATGTCCCGGATTTTGGGACAAAAGTCATGTCATTTTGCAAAGCAGAATAAAAAGATATGATCACCTGTCACAGGGGCCTCTGCAGTCGCAAATAAATAAAGAAATGCATCTGTTTTTGTGAGGCAGCACACGTGGAGGCCCACTGAAGGCTCCCAGCAGAGGAGCGACAGACTGTGGAAGAGATCAAGGGTGCGCATGGTGGAGATCCTGCCATACCATATGTTATGAAAAAAACACACGTGTGTGTATATGTATGTGTATATGTGTGTGTGTGTGTGTGTGTGTGTGTGTGTATATATATATATATACACACACACATATATATTAAGGCTAAGCAAACATCGGGACAGGCCAGTTATAGAAGTAAGACTAAAGGCTTTAGTCCTTCCTTTATGTGTGGCCTGTGATGGTTTTTGCTTCTCAAACTCTGGTCACCCTATGAATGGGACCTGTCTTGCTCCCTCCCTTGCACCCTGTGGGCTCTGAGAACTTAGACATGCCCACTTCTCCTATCCCTGGCAGCTGGATGACTGCTCGGCGGTCCGTTGCGCCCCTGGCGTGCCCCTGCTGCATACATGCCTTTCACCTGCCGGACAGCAGCTGGATATCCCGGTCCCCCAGGCCACGCCCCGCCGCGCCCTCCTCCTTATCTGCGCCTTGGCTGGCTTTGTGATGACTCAGTGTTTGTAACTGTGGGCTCCGTACTCTGTGTAAAGTACATGTGCCCTGGTTAAACATTACAGTCCTCTGATAAGTTTGGCAAAGGCAGTGGGCTCTGTGGTTAATTTTTAATGTTCAAATGTAAAAGGGCTAATGAAGGCTGTATTAATTGGGCTCTTGCGCGTTCTTCAGGATCTTGAGATGGCATTTCTTGGGTGAAGGTGGTGGGAAGCAGAGATCTTGCTTATCTGCTGAATGTTTTGAATGTGGTTAATATTTAACTTGCACACAAGGACCTCATAAAGAGTGCCCACGTTTCCTGCTTAATGCATTCAGAACTCTCACGTCACTCTTATCTCTTGGTTTGGTGTTACTCGGCTAATCACCCAACCTTAGCAGTCCGATTGTAACGAAGCGGGAGGGGAGTAGGTATGTGTAGGCCACACTTGGGGTTTCGAGGCAGTGAAAGGCCGCTCTACATTTGCAGACCGACGGCTGGCCACACTAGGGAGTGACTTTGGGTGCCACCAGATGGGGGTCACCCACGTGCTTGTAAATGCATCACCGACGGTCTTCATGCCATGTTAGCAAATAGTTTCTCTCCCTTGGTCATTGCTTTAGGTGCCACCAGACGGGGTCACCCAGCCACGTGCTTGTAAATGCATCACAGATGGTCTCCATGCCATGGTAGCAAATAGTATATTTCCCTAGGACACTATAAACCCTTACAACAGCCCTCTGCCTGCCCATGCACCAGATCTGCTGGGTTCTAGAAGCAGAAATCTGCCTTCTGTACCTCTGGAGGTGGATGCAACATGCCACACTTTCCTCACGACTGTGCTTGGGTGGTTTGAATTTTGATTTCCTTAGGATCAACTGCCCAGATTTAATGGAACTGTGCTGAATTTACAAAGAATCATTTGCCTCCGGTTAGCAGTCCTTTGCATTTTATTCTAGTTTCTTTTTTACAAACTTTATACATAACCTCTTTCCCCATGATGAGTAGCGCAGGAGGGTTGGCAAGTTAAAAGCACATGAGCATATCTCTATACATTCATAATTTTTATAGCTATCCAACAAACCGTGGAACACAGCAAACAGTGCAACTGGTGTGTGACTGTTCCTTTAGGTGTTGGAGTTCCGGTGGCTCTCATGTGACAACTCTTGTGGACGAATACTTGGTTCGTGGTGCTTCTAGAAATAAAGCTATACGTATGCCAGTATTATATCTTGTTGGTACATGTATAAAATGGCTCTTCGAGCACGATGTTAGCAAAGAAGAAAACATAAACATGACCTATCTGCAATGCATTTAAATTCAGATGTTCCCATTAATTGTTTTTTTCACTCTGTGGCCTTCCTTTACAGTATCAGCAGAAAGAGGTAAAACAAGTTGGGCACCGACATACAATACAAAAAACGAGCCGATAATAATTCATCCGCTGCATTTCACTTACCAGCTGACTAGGATTTTAAGTAGTCCACTTCCAGCTCTACGCCACTGAACCATGCAGCAATAATACATATTTGCATGTAATGAAAACACTTGATATTGGTAACGGGAAGAAAGAAGGTGGTCTGATCATATAGAGTCCGCATGACTGATATCAAATATTCCACCATGAAATCAAATCAGCAGAAGGTCTGTTCTGACTTACTGAACAACTGGGTGTAGTCTTCCTTGTGTGTGGATATTCACACTCGCAGGCAAGATCAAATCTGCAAAAAACACATTTTTTAGCAAGTGTAAGTTTGAAACATTTTTGGGGGATTGGAGGCATTGGAGAAAATAAGTGCATGCCTACTTGAAATCGGATCACTTTAATGAACTAAGATGAGCAAAATGAGATATCGCAAAGCAAAGTGGCAAGGGTTTCCCCCTCCTTTGAAATGAGTGATCACTTTCACATGGACGTTTCTAGACATTTTCTTCCTCCACACATCAAACTGAATATACACAACTAAAACTCTTCTAATGCTGCAGATATACAGCCTTCTTATAATATGAGTGCAGAAGACATTGAGTAAAGATACAAGAAATTCACTCCTAGACGCTGAGGTTACCCAATTAAGAATCCTCACCTGGTGATGCCATGTATGAGGGCGCGGCTTCATAAGTCTCAGGTGATGGTCCAACTGGCCTTTTTTAGGGCTCCAATGTCCTATGTCCAGCAAAGTCAGGGCTCAGCTGCCAATGCAGCAGACTCGGAAGTGCGCAATTGCGCTAGCACCACTGTGCCTCCTGGGTCCCCACCACAAATGCTCTGGCCTAAACTGTGCAGTTGGTGCTAATTGCGGTACAGCTGTGGAAGTACTGGGGACACTGGCACTGACTGTGCCCTCTACACAAATGTGTCCCACGTTGCAGCTGGCTTCTCTCTCGCAGGGCAGTTGGGCTTGCCAATCGCTAACGAAAACCAAGCATAAGCGGGGTGGGCACCCGCAATCTGAACATCAAAATA